>NC_088334.1:36406250-36768125 GCF_036884655.1 Musa acuminata AAA Group
CCAAGGACTGATTGTACTAGATCTGAAACTTTCAAACCTATAAGTCTAGTATCAAAGAGTAGAGTACTCATATAGGACATCCTTGGTGTCTCAAGTCTAAGGACCAGATATACTATTGGGACTATGAAATCGTTATCTAATAATAAGATATCATCAACCAACCAGTATTCCGTGAGCAGATCAATTAGTGAACTCATTTTCTAATGAGCACATGCACTGTATTCTTAGTGTCCCCACACAAGCAATTATGAGACCAGCTATCTCCATCATATGGATAGGTATACAACACATCAGTTTATCCGGCTATCTTGATGTCCTTCTTGAGTAACCTATGACTAGGATTATTTAAGGTCTATGTTTAAAAGTGAATCAGTCTCATTATCATGATCTCATTATGCTCTGATTCCTATTACATAGATCCTTGGACATCATAATATATATGCAAATATATTGATAATATCAAATAATAATAAACATAAAGAATGTGTATCATGTTACACGTGTCATCACTCACAGGATTGGCTTGTAGGGCACATGTGACTAGCAAAAGCATGATGTGCCGGGAGTTCGGATGAACCAATGACATGTCGGATAATATAGAATTCTTGTCTTATAATTATTTATATCTTAATCATCGTAGTTTAGGTCTAATTGAGTTAGTTTTTAGTATAACCATGTTAACTCAATTAAGGGGTCCATTGGGCCTGAATCGAGGTTGATTTGGGCCATTTGGAAGCCCATTCAGTGACTCATAATTGGGTCAGGCGATGGCACCACCAGACCAAGTAGTGGAACCACCTATAAGTTGAAACGTATGAAGTGTATGATTTTTGAAAGACCCGGTGGTGGCACCGCTAGTGTTAGGCAATGGTAAGGCCTAGACTGATGGTGGTATAACCCAAACTAGCAGTAGTATCGCTAGTACATGGTCTCCTAGTGATACTACTGCTAGTAGTAGTAGTATCGCTAGTAGTATCGCTAGTACATGGTAGTACCACCTAAACTGGATGGTAGTACCACTACTGGTTAATGCTATAGGCAGTGGTATTACCCAGCACTAGCGGTAGTACTACTAAGACCCCGGAAACCCGAGGATGAGACATTTTAGCTCCATTGTTGAAGCCATTTAGGGTCTATAAATATCTCACTCATTCATACTTGAGTTAGTAAGAAAAGCGAACAAAAAGGCTTGTGATTCTAAGTTGAAATATCTTGAAAAGTGTTGAGTGTTCTCCTCCTCCTCTTTAAAGATTAGAGCTCATTTTAAGAGAGCTGTACGACTTGTAAAGGTTCTCTCTTAAACCTATGAAAAGGGAAAAGAGTTGTAAAGAGAGTAATTGGTCTTTGTTTATTGAAAGAAGATTGTTAGTAAACGCTCGTGACCTCAACGGAAGAGGAATCGAGAGTGAACGTAGGTCGCGACGACCGAATTACTATAAATTCGGTATGCATTTCCTTTCGGCTCTTCATTGCTATTGCTTTCTGATTTAATTGCTTATTACACTTACTCTAAGTCAAGCATACTTTCAATATCAATTTTTATCAAATAAAAATTTTAAAATCATAATTTTATGAAAGAACTAATTCACCCCCACCTTTCTTAGTGTCATTAAGATCCTAACAAATATTAGTTCATTGATCTTTAAAAATATTTTTTAACTATAATAATCTCATTATAAGGAGGATCTTACTCCTGATGAATTATTTTTAGTTATTGATGATATTGATAGACAAACATTAGGTGAGATATTAAGTTTTGATAAAATTCATTTGCCAAATAGCTTAAATTTTGAGACTCACAGGCTTGAATGACCCATTTTATTACAATGACGATGATGATAATAGTAATATCTTCGAAAATAAATTAGCTGAAGAAAGATTATAAGAATATGTTGATGATTACATAAACCCAAATATCTATGTTGCATTTAGATATAATTGGTCAATGAATTATTTCAAGTGAAGATACGGATGATAATATTAAAAAAGTATTTACCGAATATGTTTATAGCCAAGATGATAGTATATTATTAAACACACTAGTTCTTTTCATTGATGATGATGATTGTTTATACAATGATCTATTTGGTAATCATATATGATATTTGAATGACATTAAAGTTATATTATTATTATTTTTAATATATCATTTTGTAACCTAAATAAGATCTTTGGACAAGTGTTTCTAGATAGGGCTGAATTTTTAAAATCCTTTAAAAACTATATTATTCAAAGAAATTTTAAAATTAAACATGTTGCAACTAGAAATTATAAGATAAAAACAAAATATAAAGTTTTCAATTGCTAATAAAGGATAGTAGCTCATGGTAGAACTGTTAGTTTCTGAATTATTAAATTTCATAAATAGAATAATTATAATTTATTGAGATTGAATAAGGATAAAAAATAATATAGTAAATCTTGTTGAATCTCGGATTTTGATGACGAAACCAATTGATAATGTTATGATCTAATCTGTGTTTTGAATAATGTAGGACTAGCTTCGATCAAGAGAGGCAAATTGATTAAAATAGGAAGAATAAGAAGTTGCGCAGGAATTGAACATGTCAGAAGACTAGACATCAGACCGAAGAAATGGTCGATATACCGACAGAAGGCTTTGTGTCGTGAGTTCGAGCATCGGGTCGAAGGATCGGATATTGCTCCAAGAAGATTAGAATTTGTAGGTATCAACATACTAATTGGACAATACATCGAAGGAGAGGATGATACATCGAAGGATCAAACGAAGCGTTGAAGGATCGGACGAAGCGTCGAAAGCACTAATGACATGTCAGACAACAGATGATTCGTGCTTTGTAATAATTTGTCTAGATCGAGTTAGTTTAGGTCGTAATTGAGTTATTTTTTAGTGTAACTATTTCAACTCAATTAGGGGCCTATTGGGACTATTTTGGGCAAGTGGAAGGCTCGTTCAGTCACCCATGAGCTGGAAAAGTCAAGTACACACTTTTTCATACTATCAAGCAATGGTACCGTCAGATTGGGCGATGGTACCACCCAGTGTCAATTTGTTAGGCGGTGGTATCATCAGGCTAGATGGTGGTACTATTTAGTGTCAGATTGGCAAGCAGTGGTATTGCCCAAGGTAGGCGGTGGTACCACCCATACCCTTAAAACTCAAGGATTTGAATTTTGGCTCCAAGTTTTGAAATCATTTGGGGTCTATAAATACCCCACAAATTCTTGCTTGGAAAACACACGAAAAGAGAGCAAAAACTCTGAGATTCTAATGTTGTAAAACTCTTTTAAGTATAGAGTCCCTCCTCCAAGAGCTTAATGATAGTCCTAAGGGAGGTGTGTGAGGGAACACTTGTAAAAGAGGGGTATAAAGGTTCTCTCATGAGCTTGTGCAAAGGAGAAAGAGTTGTAAGGATAGTTGATCTTTGCCCGTTAGAAAAAAAGATCAGTAGTGGAAGTTGGTGGCCTCGAGTGAAGAGAAATCGGGAGTGGACGTAGGTCACGATGATCGAACCACTATAAATCTAGTTTGCATTTACTTTATACTTTTCATTCATATTACAAACTGATTTACTTATTCACTACGCTTACGAACGCTTTTAAATTAAATTCATCTTTCTGATACAGAATTTATTGAACGAGATTTTTGAATCGATGTAATTTTTATGAAAGCACTAATTCACCCCCCCTCTTAGTATCGATTTTGGTCCTAACACCTTATCCTTCTCTAATTTCTCCTATGATTTTTTTCTTGACTTTCATCTTCAAAGTTTTTTTTTCATAGTAGCTCCTCTTCTCTTTGTTCCTCTAGTGTCTCATAAATTCATAGAGGTTATGTGTATACTATTTTGCTAGGATGGTTTTGTGGATCATGTGTTTGTATCATCGATGTAAATTTCTCACAAGTTACCTTGGCACCATTTTATAGACTAAATTAGTCAAACTATGTTCTCACACTAACATCACAAACCTCTTATGTCTCAAGATATGTCTCACAACCTTTTGCAATTAGATTGTTGAGTTTCACATGGCTTTAATTGTTCTTCTCTGATATTATCCACACATATATTAGAGGTTTAAGTTTTTTGATATAGAATGAAAAATAAATGTATTATCTAGTTATCTTAAAGAAAGCTATAATTGGTACGACTTATAAAAGAAATATACCTCAATAGTATATAATCGCTTAGTAGATCTTATCTCCTCAACTATTGATACTTAATTATAATATCTTAACATCTAATACCTTCGTATGTGATGTCTCGTAAGAATATAACTATGCCTCACATGGTAAAGGATTTAACTCTTTAATGATAAATAAGTAATAAAACATAATTTAAAAAAATAATAAATCTGAATTTAATTCTAAAATAAGGTACTTACTTTATCATATAATAATGCTAATATCATTCTATTAATTATTTTTCAATGCAATATGGAAATAAACTATTGAATCCTAGATTTTGATAATGAAATAAATTGATGACTTTATTGGACTAATATGTTTTTGAGATAAGTGAAATAGGAAATACTTCGATTATGGACTTGGACCATCTAAGGGTTAATTATCGAGTAGGAGAGTCAGATATTGCATTAAGAAATTATCATATCAAATATTAGATGTTGAGTTGAAGGATTAGTCGATATGTCGAAGATCAAACTTCGTGCTATAAGTTCGGGCATCATAACGGAAGGATCGGATATTACATCGGAAGATTGGATGTCAAGGGAAAGTTAACATACTAGTGGAATATATGATATACTGAAGGAAAAGACGATATATTGAAGGTTTAAATGAAGTATCGAAAGATTAGATGACATAATGGAGGAGCGCATAATATGCCAAAAATTTCATAAATATGTTGATAGTAGTACTACCTATGGCAATAATAGTACTATCTATAGCAATAATAGTACTACCTAGGACAGTAATAGTACTATCTATAATTCAAATTTTATAATAGTAATATCATTAAAGTCTAAAATTACGACATTAAAAGTTACAATGATGGTACCACCCAGTGCTAGCAGTAGTACCACCTATATTCCAAAATTTTTGAGATTTAAATTTTTAGCTCTTTCTTTAAGTCATTTGAAGCATATAAATACCTTATTCAAGTTTGGTTGATGAGCATCGATTCTTAGGTTTATGAAATATTATAGTTTTTTCTTTGAGCATTATTTGAATCTTTTCCCCTCTCTTGAGTTTAGTTGTGATACTAAGCTGTAGGAAGCAAGAGATCTGTTGTAAAAGAGTGAGTGTGGAGGTTCTCTCCTAAGCTTGTAAAAATAAGGAAGGTTATAACAAGGATAGTTAATCTTTGTCCATTAGAAAGAAGATCGATAGTGAAAATTGGTAGTCTCGAGGGAAGAGGAATCGGGAGTAGACGTAAATCGAAAAGACTAAACCATTATAAATCGATCTACATTTTTTCTTCTAAATGTGACTTTTATTTGTGATTGCTTACGTATTATTCACTTCACTCATAATCCTTACTCGCACTTGATATTTGGTTAATCGTATTTCTGATATAAAATTTATGATTAAACTTGAAAGTTAGTTAAAATTTACTACAGCACTAATTCATCCCTCCTCTTGGTACTATTAAGATCCTAACATAGACTATTTCTATAATCTTAAATATTCTACTTCATATGATAACTTAAAGCATAGGATATGTTCACAAAACTAATTGGATCAAATTTCAAATACATGTTAGAATTAAATTATATTATACAAAAAAAATAGGGTATCATAATTTAAAAATTATAAACTTATACGTAAGCTTCCTACAATATAAGTAGACAACCTTTTAAATAACCGATAGTTGAAGCCTCATTTCTCTATAATTCTTCGCATTCTTTCTTAAAGGATTCCAATTCTTGAAATTCTTGAAATCCATTCACTCTTAAAGAAATCTTTTCATAAATAAATTAATAAACTACTATTGGCCAATTATACTTATTTAAAATTTTCAAATCAACAATAGTTGATACTAAGGACCATTGTAATACGTAATTGCTTTGACAAAATAATATACAATCGAAAATATATAATACATACATCCAACAATAGTCTATCACTAATTCCTCATCATCATTTGGATATAAATTTATCACCAACCTTTTTAAATCCTTATAGGTTGGTCATTTAAAGAAAAAATACTTGTGTGTAAGATATTTCACAGATCTAAATATTTTTAGATCAATAACTTCTTTAGTATTAGGTAGATTAAGCAGAAGAGATATATCAGACTAAAAAAAAAATAGTTCCAGTCCATTTACTAAAAACTTATTATTTTGATACCATCTTTCTATAATTACTTATATTAATTCATGAGATAAAGGAATATTAGGGATATATAGGAAATGACTTAGTACTATTTTTAATATATAAGTGACACTGTCTTGGTGATATTTGAACCAATTTTGCTTGACTATATTTAGTAGGTGTCATAAATGATGAAAATAATCCATAAAACTTCATCATAAATGACGAAAATGAAATTTCACCTCAAAAAAATCCAACAAGAATGGCTTTTGGACCCTACTTCATAATCGGAATGACATAATCCACAAATACCAACAAATAAAACTGCAAAGATGAAATTTAAAAATTATCAATAAAAATTAAACATAAATTAAATAAGAATTTATATAAACAAAAAATATATATGAATAAATCAATATTCTTGCAGTTGGCTTTGAACTTTGCATGTGTATAATAAACATTTGATTACATGATTATTTCATGTTTGAAGCCAAAAGAGATTAGAATTAATATTTCAATAAAAAATTACTTGAAGAAACAAGGAGAAAATAAAAAAAAATGACACACGGTTCAAATGCTCAAGAATTCATAAAAATATTAAAAAACTCTAAAATAGAAAACTAGATACATGCCCATAAGTGTCATATTTAAAGCTTGTCTAAAAAATTCAAATCATTTTGAATAGTGTATCTATGTGATATAGTACTTTTGATTTTGTCTTAAAAATAGTACATCACCTATTAAAAAAAATTTAAGATCAAATTTTCTAATATTGACCTATTTAGAAGCTCAAATGTGAAAGTACATTATATAGATGCATTATAATTTGTTAGAAATAAAAAAACAAAGAGAAAATTAAAAATAACACATTGTTTAGATGATTAAAAATTCATAAAATTATCAAAAAATTCTCTAAAACGATAAACCAATAATATATGTTCATAGGTTTCCTATTTAAGGCTTTTCTAAAAATTTGAGATCATTATGAATAGATATGTGATGCTCTGTTTTTTTTTTTTTTTCCATAAAAATGGTGCATCACCTATTAGAATTTTTTTCTAGATCAAATTTTCTACATATATTATTGACCTATTTAGAAGCTTAAATGTAAAAAATATTATATGGATGCATTATAATTTGTTAGAAATAAAAAATAAAAAAATAAAAAAATTATACATTGTTCATATGATAAAAAATTCATAAAAATATAAAAAATCTATAATAAAAAATCAGTAACATATGTCTATAAGTATCCTATTCAAAATTTTTTTTAAAATTTGAGATTATTTTAAAAAGTACATATATCGGCGCATTATTTTTTATTTTTCTTCAAAAATAGTGCATCACATATTAGAAAAAAAATTTCAAAATAAAAAATTTTAATGTATTGTTGACCTACTTAAAAACTCAAATGTGAAAAAACACTGCATGAATGCATTATAATTTGCTAGAAATAAAAAATAAATAGAAAATAAAAAAATGATACATTGTTCATATGCTCAAAAATTCATAAAAATATCAAAAAAAAACTCAAAATAGAAAAACCAATGACACGTGTTCATAAGCGTCTTATTTAAAGCTTTCCTAAAAATTTTAGATTATTTTGAATAGTGCATCTTTGCAATACACTAATTTTTATTTTTCCTCAAAAACAATGCATCAACTATTTGGATTTTTTTTTCTAAACCAAATTTTGTACATATATTGTTGGCCCATTTAGAAGCTCAAATATAAAATAATATTAAATGAATACATTATAATTTGTTAGAAATACAGAAATATATGGAATAAAAAATAAAAATGGCACATTTTTCAAATGCTCAAAAATCCAAAAAATAAAAAAAAATCTAAATTAGAAAACCAATGACATATGTCCATAGGTGTACTATTCAAAGCTTTTTTTTTTTTTAATTTGAGACCATCTTGAACAATGCATTTACGTGATGCATTATTTTTTGGATAAAAGAAATATTATTGAACTATTAGGAACATCTTTTTTAGAAATTTTTTTTTACATATATTATTGACCTAATTAGAAGCTCAAATGTGAAAAAACATTGCATGGATGCATTATAATTTAATAGAAATATAAAAAACAAAGATAAAAATAAAAAAAATGGCATACTATCCAAATGCTCAAAATTTCATAAAAATATCAAAAAAATTAAAATGAAAAATTGATGACATATGTCCATAAGATTCTTATTTAAATCTTTTCTAAAAATTTAAAATCTTTTTGAAGAGTACATCTATGCGGTGCATTATTTTTTATTTTTTCTCAAAAATAATGCATCACTTATTAGAAAAAAAAATTTAGCTGAGGAAATTTTCTATATATATTTTTTACCTATCTAAAAGCTCAAATGTGAAAAAATATTATATGCATGCATTATAATTTGTTTAAAATTTAAAAAATAATAAAAATAGAAAAATGATTCGCTATTCAGATGCTCAAAAATTTATAATACGAAACCAGTGATATATGTCTATAAGTGTCATGTTCATAGTTTGCCTAAAAATTTAAGTTTATTTTGAACTGTGCATCTATGCAATGCATTATTTTTTATTTTTTTCTTAAATAAATACTTCACCTATTAGAAATTTTTTTTCTAGACCAATTTTTTTACATATATTGTTGACTAGTTTAGAAGGTCAAGTGTGAAAAATATTTTGTTGATGTGTTCTAGTTTGTTAGAAAAAAAAATAAAAAGTGATATACTGTTCAATTACTAAAAAAATCATAAAATACTAATAAAATTCTCTAAAATAGAAAACTAGTAACTTATGTCTATAAGTGTGGTATTCAAAGCTTGCCTAAAAATTTGAGATCATTTTGAACATTGCATCTATAAAAAATAATGCAATGAAAAAATGATAAACGGTTTAAGTGCTCAAAAATTATAAAAATATAGAAAAAAATCTCTAAAATAGAAAGCCAATAACATATGTCTATAAGTGTCCTATTAAAAGTTTGCCTAAAAATTTCATATCATTTTGAATAGTATATCGATACGATATAGAATTTTTTATTTTTCTTGAAAATAGTGGATCATCTATTAGAAAATTTTCTTCTGGATCAAATTTTCTATATATATTATTGACCTATTTAGAAGCTAAAATGTAAAAAATCAACTATGTGGATGCAATTATAACTTATTAAAAATTTAAAAAATAGAAAATAATACATTGTTCAGATGATTAAAAAATTCTAAAATAAAAAAATATCTCTGCAATAGAAAACCAGTTATATATGTTCATACATGTCATATTCAAAGCTTTCCTAAAAAATTGAAATCATGATAAATAGTGCATCCATGTAATGCACTATTTTCTATTTTTTTTCAAAAATAGTACATCACTTGAAAAAATTTTCTGAACCAAAAAATATATATATATATATATATATATATATATATATATATATATATATATATATATTATTGACCTATTTAGAAGATTCAATGTCAAAAAATATTTCATGGATGCATTATAATTTGCTAGAAATAAAAAAAATGACTTAGTGTTCATATGGTCAAAATTATAAAAATATCAAATAATTTGTCTAAAACAAAAAATCAGTAATATATGTTTTTAAGTGTTATATTTAAAGCTTTCCTAAAAATGAGAATATCTTGAATAGTGCATCTATGGATGCACTATTTTTATTTTTTTTCTCAAAAATAGTACATCACATATTAAGAAAATTTTCTTCCTAGACCAAATTTTTTACATATATTTTTGATGTATTTAAAAGCTCAAATATGAAAAAACATTATACATATGTATTATAATTTATTAAAAATAAAAAAATAAGAAAAAAAATTTACACATTGTTCAAATGTTCAAAAATTATAAAAATACAAAATAATTTAAAATAGAAAACTAGTGGCATATGCCCATAAGTGTCCTATTCAAGGTTTTTCTAAAAATTTTAGATCATTTTGAATAGTGTATCGATGCAATGCATTATTTTTTATTTTTTCTCAAAAAAATAATGTATCGCCTATTAGGAATTTTATTTCTAGACCAAATTTTTTAATATATTGTTGACTCATTTAGAAGCTCAAATATGAAAAAATGTTATATAGGTACATTATAATTTGTTAGAAATACAGAAAATAAGAAAAAAATAACAAATTGTTTTGATGCTTAAAAAATCAAAATATCTCTAAAATACAAAACCAGTGACATATATCCATAAGTGTCTTATTTAAAGGATTCTTAAAAATTTAAGATCATTTTGAATAATATATTTACGCAATACATAGTTTTTTGATATTTTCCTCAAAAATAGTGCATCATCTATTAGGAAATTTTTTTGCTAGATTAAAAATTTTCATATATTGCTAGCCTATTTAGAAGCTCAAATATGAGAAAATATTACATAGATATATTATAATTTATTAGAAATATAAAAATGAGAAGAAAATAAAAAATGACACACTATCTGGATGCTCACAATTCAATGAAAATATCCAAAAAAAAATTCTAAAATAAAAGACTAGCGACATATGTTCATAAGTGTCCTATTCAAAGTTTGTCTAAAAATTTAGATCATTTTGAACAATGCATCTTTGCAATGTATTATTTTTTATTTTACCAAAAAAATAGTGCATCACTTATTAGAATTTTTTTTTCTAGACCAAATTTTTTATATATATTGTTAACCTCCTTAGAAGCTCAAATATGAAAAAATATTACATGGATGCATTATAATTTTTAGAAATAAAAAAGAAGCAGAAAATAGAAAAGTGACATATTGTTCAGATACCCAAAAATTTATAAAAATATCAAAAAATTCTCTAAAATAAAAGTCCAGTAGCATATGTTCATGAGTGTCCTATTTAAAGCTTTCTTAAAAATTTTAGATCTTTTTAAACAGTGCATCTTTGTGATGAATTATTTTTTTAATTTTTCTCAATAACAATGTATGACCTATGAGGAAAATTTTTTCTGTGCCAAATTTTCTACATATATTGTTGACCTATTTAGAAGCTTAAATATGAAAAAACATTGCATTCATGCTTTATAGGTTTTTAGAATTAGACACAATAAGAAAAAAAATAGAAAAATGATACGGATGCTCAAAAATCCATAAAATACCAAAATATTTTCTAAAATGGAAAGTGCACCTATTTGGTGCAATATTTTTGAATATTTTCTCAAAAATAGTGCACACATTTTAGGAAAATTTTTCTCTAGACCAAATTTTCTATATATATTTTATACCTCTTTTTAAGCTCAAATGTGAAAAATATTACATGGATGAATTATAATTTATTAGAAATAAAATAAATAAGGCAAAATAACATATTATTTTGGATAAAAATTTTATTTTTAAAAATACTCAAAATATTGGTAGTAAAATAATAAGATTTCATAACATCGTTTAGAATAGCAAACATTTATGCAACCCTAAAATCCTAGCTATACAATAAACCAAAATTTTAAATTTTTTACTAAATATTTTTATAAAAATAAAGACATATCTTAAAGAAAACATTAAAGCTCTATCACAAATAATGTTAGTTGTCATTGTAGTTTTGAACCTAGAAGAATGATCAAACCCTAAAACCCTTTTTTGACAACATTAGAATAAAAACACAAAGGACTTGGTGTTGTGGATGATCGCAGAACTCAACCCTAAACATAATAATAACGTAATACTTGGAGGTTATAGATTATACTGTAATAATATAAATGGAATAGGGTGTAGCTGTAGATGAAAGATTATCCAGCATAGGTTGCGTTGATTAGTAAATGTGAAACAAGAATATATGATTAAAAAATCGATTCAAATTAGACTAATTTTTTGTTTGACTTAATTGTATGTGAACCAAGCGATTTTTTTATTTAATTTCTTTTTTTTTCTTGCTTACTCTCTTTTTTTTTTCTTATAAAACAGAGAAAAAGATAAAGACATGTAAGGAGACAAACAAAAAAGAGGAGGATAAAAGCCCAAGATTGACCTAAACGGATTCAATGATATGAACAGATTCAGAAAATTCTAAAAAAATATTGATTGGATCATATCATTCCCTTTTACAACATAGTAGGAGGGTGGCCTTACTTAGACTTGCTGAATATAGCAAAAAAAAGGTGGTAAAAAGTAGTGCGGATAAGAGGCAACATTCTATTCTTATAGTGGATAAATTCTCAATAGAGATGTCATCTGACAAATTATTAGAGATTTTTTCTGCTTTAGTTGCCCTTAAATATCTTTTTGAACCAGATGGAGCTTACACACCTTCAAATTAAAGGGCCTTTGTGAATTCAAACTAAGGCAAATGTACAAAGCAACAGAAGAAAACAGAAACAGTATGTGTAGAGGTGGATGAGATCAAACCTTAAGGATGCTTTGCCCGCATGTCAAACTCCTGTCACCCAATATAAAAAAGATCATTATCCCATCCATCATCACATGCAATTTCGCCTGTCATAAATTTCCTTCTCCAAGTGACAAAACCCCCTCACCAAACTCCATTCCAAGTTGATCTCTCTCTCTCTCTCTCTCTCTCTCTCTCTCTCTCTCTCTAGGTGTCAGTGGTTTCTTCCCAAACTCCCTCACTGCTTCCTTGTTATGCATTTCTTTTCTGAGCTTGTTTAGAGTAGTCACAGGAAGAAGACGATTATTCTCTTTTTTCATGGAGTTTCAACTCAGGAAATCTCCTCTCTGGGTTCTTCTTCTTCTTCTTCTTCCTGTAGTCGCGTTGAACGAGGAGGGCCTTGCACTTCTTTCTTTCAAGTCAGCCGTGCAAGAAGATCCTGATGGTTCCATGGCCAACTGGAACTCCTCCGGTGCCGACCCGTGCTCTTGGAATGGGATCACTTGTGAAGAAAGAAGGGTTGTCTCCATTAGCCTCCCAAAGAAGAGGCTTTTGGGTTCTCTTCCTTCCTCGCTTGGCTCCTTCTCTTCTCTTCGGCACATCAACCTCAGGAGCAACAGGCTTCACGGGAGCCTGCCTTCCGGACTCTTCGCCGCCGGCCGGCTCCAAAGCCTGGTTCTTTACGGGAACTCCTTCTCCGGTCCTGTTCCTCCTCAGCTCGGCAACCTCTCTCTCCTCCAAATCTTGGACCTTTCGCAGAACCTGCTCCATGGCGCAATACCTGCTTCTATCCTCCGTTGCAAGAGGTTGAAGGTCCTTGATTTCAGCCACAACAACTTGACGAGCTCCATCCCGGCAGGCTTCGGGACCAATCTTGCCGCCTTGGAAAAGCTCAGCCTTTCTTACAACAGGCTCAACGGTTCGATCCCTAGCGACTTCGGCAACCTGTCTAGCCTTGGTGGCACGGTCGACCTCTCACACAATCTCTTTTCCGGTGCCATTCCTGCAACTCTCGGAGACTTACCGGACAAAGTCTACATCGATCTTGCGTTCAACAACTTGACCGGCTCGATCCCACAGAATGGAGCTTTACCGAACAGAGGACCAACTGCATTTATTGGAAATCCTGGGCTTTGCGGTCCGCCATTGAAGAACCCCTGTTCTCTGTCGAGCAGAGCAGCCAGCAGCCCATGGCTATTGCCATCCTTGCCGAGTGACCATTCACCTCTAGCTTCTGAACCCAACAATAGCAAAAAAACCAGAAATGGTCTGAGCAAAAAGTTGGTGGTAGCCATAGTCGTAGCTGACGTTGCTGCAATTGCTCTCATGGCTATGCTCTTCTTCTATTGTTACAGGAGAGCAGTGTCTTCCAAGAACAAAGATGGGAAGAAGTGTTTATGCTGCGGGAAAGATGGAAGCGAGACTCCGGCAGAGGATGCTGAGCAATTTGATCTCATACCAGTAGATAAGCAGGTGCGGTTCGACTTGGAAGATCTGCTGAAGGGCTCCGCCTTCGTGCTGGGGAAGAGTGGGATTGGGATTGTGTACAAGGTGATCTTGGAGGACGGATTGACACTGGCGGTAAGAAGATTAGGCGAAGGTGGGTCGCAGAGGTTCAAAGATTTCCGAGCAGAGGTGGAAGCCATCGGAAAAGTGAGGCATCACAACATCGTTCTCCTAAGAGCTTTCTACTGGTCTGCCGACGAGAAACTTCTTATATACGACTACATTCCCAATGGCAACCTCTCCAATGCAATCCATGGTAAGTGTCGAAGAACTCCTTGCTAGATTACAGTGCATCTGCTGATGGCCATTTCTGTCGTGCATAGGAAGCATGAGCTTGTCGCCGCTGTCATGGGATGTGAGGCTTAAGATCATGAAGGGGGTCGCAAAGGGTTTGGCCTTCTTGCATGATTTCAGCCCCAAGAAGTACGTCCATGGAGATCTCAAGCCAAGCAACATACTCCTCGGAATAGACATGGAGCCATACATATCGGACTTCGGACTTGGGCACCTCACCACCAACATGGAAACAGGAACACCATCGATCAGTCCTGTTTGGAGCAATGCATTGTTCTATCAAGCTCCAGAGGCAATCAAATCTCTCAGACCATCACAGAAATGGGATGTGTATTCCTATGGAGTCATCCTACTGGAACTGATCTGTGGAAGATCTCCGGTTGTTCTGATGGAGACTTCGGACATGGACTTAGTTCGATGGGTTCAGATCTCTATCGAAGAGAGGAAGACACTGTTGGATGTGGTAGACCCTAATTTGACCCGGGAAACAGAGAGAGAAGATGAGATTACCACTGCACTCAAGATAGCATTAGGCTGTGTCCAGTTAAACCCCGAAAGCAGACCATCGATGAGGTACGTCGTTGACTTGTTGCAGAGATTAACAAGCCAGAAAATGTTGGAAAATTGACCAGCGAAAATCTCAGTTTCATCTACCTCAAGCAGTAACTGTGGTTGCTCAAACATTACCTAGTTTTATCAGACAGGCAAATCTATATATGCAGCAGGTAAGAACAGTGCACTGTCCGTCTGAGTTAGATCGAGATGTTCTTTTACCTGCATGCTGTTAAATGTACCATGTCTTAGTCTCCTTTTTAATGGATTAAACTATGATTTGAAGTATTAATACTTGAAGTCAACCCATAAACAATCAACACAATTTCTTTTTTATAGCATAACTAGTTTGTGCAACAGCAAACGCCTACCATTTGCACTAATGGGTTAGCCAACCATGATAAGCAAAAAGTGTCTTCATCGGTAAACACTTTGATCATGTGAATGGAGGAGAAAAGAGGTTGAAGAGAAAGTGAACCCATTGGCATTGATCTTAGGACAGAAAGACTTAATCTGTAGCATTTACGAATCATGTCCTCCCCCTATTTTACCAGCCTTCATTTACTGTGACAGTCAAAATTTTGATCCAACCACAGCTTTGAGAAAGCTGCCAGTATGTCAACAGAGATGACGTCTACTTGGAGCCCAAATATTATCTAATGTATACTTAATATAAGCTTATTCCGACCTAATTTGAAACTATTATTGTGGATCCAAACATATGTAAGACTACCTAGATTTTGGGGTGTGACTTAGCTTTTAAATTGGATTCAATGTCTTGTTGTATTGATTTAGATTTGGAATTAGGATATTTTAAAAGGTTTTTTAAGATTTACTATAGTTCCAATATGCTCATGATCAGATCAGACTCAACAATGTCTAGGTCCGATTAGACTCGCAATAATCCATCAACTCAAAATTTTGAGGTTGACGCATTAGCTAACTGGAACAGGAATAGAGGACCGATCAACTCTTGGGATATTGTTACATCCCCTATCTCTCTCTCTCTCTCTCTCTCTCTCTATATCTATCCCTTGTGTTTCCTCTGATCATATGTTTACTTTTAATACTTAATGAATAGTTTTCTTTAAAGAAAACTAACGCATAATCTTGGTTAAATTTCTAATGTATAACAATAATATTCCTAATCATCGGCTTAAAATAAAATAATTTATAAAAAGAAAAAAAAAATAGTATTAAGATATAGTGAGTGACTCACAAACTTAATAAGCTTAATTTTTTTGAATCGACTCAAACTCAACCATATAAAAGAATGGTCGATTGCTCCCATCCGAAACAGCTTGGCAATGTATTGTCTTGTACACTAAGTTTCTACTCCACCGCCGTACAGTGTCGGTATTACCGGACTGTTCACCTGGGGTATATGAACGGCAGTCCTTTTCTTCCCGGGAGAACGTCGCTGTTGATAACTAGTCCGTGAAGCTGAAAGCTTCTGCCATAGGAGAGCATTGATTTGTGATAGTACCATGGATGATTCATTCCAACATTGCCGTACTTCAACTTGCATGCTACCACCGGAAGCAACCATGATTCCCTCAGCTTGAATCCTTGAAGGAGATTCAGAAAAATTTCACAAACTGATTTTTATCGAATGACATCCGAATAATAATGGGGGGTGGGGGGTGTGTTTTATAAATGGATAACTATGCTTTTGACCTTTTAATTTTGTTATATAATTCTGCTGAGATTAAGTTTGAGTCTATCAAAGTAGTTGTTGGAAAAAATATTATAATATATTTTTTTTTTTTATAAATCAAAATAAGTTCTTTATCAAAATACTAATTTATTATTAAAAAATAAATATTAATCAAAATAATATAAATAATAGAATAATAAATCAATCGAAATATTAATTTTTTTACATGAAAAACTAAAAATCATGAGATCGTAGTGTACTTCAAATCTTCATTATCACCGATAATGATAATAGAAATAAATCTTCTCTAGAATAACTATAGGATCATAATAACATCAAGAACACAGATCTTAGTTTAACAATAATATATCATCATCACCGTAGATAAATTTCATCAAAAGAAAAGTTTTGGTATCACCAAGTAAATATATCAGAAAAGTATCTCAGAAAAGACAAATCATAGATCGGCACTATTAGGATTATAGAGCTTATTGTAAGGATCCTCTTCATAAAATTTGGGTCAAAACCAATGAAGTTTAGCCACTTTATCGTCTAGTAAAAATCTCAAAACCTAGCTTTTTCTCTCTCCTCTCTTTGTAATTTTTTTTTTTCATCATTGCTCTCTCCTCGCAGACCTCTCACGTTGTGTACGTCTCTGCTTCCATTTTTTTTTAATAAATCAGATTGAGGCTCAATGCTCAAATCATCTAATCGAAGCCCACCTATGGTTGGACCTAACAATTCTCTCCCTCCAACTCATATGGTAGGCTCTACTAAGCCCGTTCTTCGTCTACATACTTCAAGCTTCTCCTTAGGTAAAGAATTTATCAATATGTCTAATATATTTTTATTGGTATGCACCTTTTTTAAGTGTAATTCTTTTATCTCAAGCAGATCATGAATCTAGTGATATCTTACGTCAATATGTTTGGATCTACAATGATATGTTGAATTCTTGGAGAGGTGAATGACACTCTGACTATCATAGTAAATAGTATATCCTTCCTATTTCAAGCCCAATTCCTATAAAAACTTTTTCATCTATCAAGATTCTTTGTAGGCTTTAGTAATTGCTATATATCCCACTTTTATGGTTGATAAAGCAATATAATTCTATAACTTAGATTGTCAAGAGATTGCTCCCCCTACAAACGTCATCAAGAACCTCGAAGTAGACTTCTTGGAATCAATATCACCTATCATGTCTACATTTATATACCCCTCTAATATAGGTTTACCACTTCCAAAACATAAATACAACCTAGAAGTACCCTTTAGATATTTTAATATTCATTTCACTATTACCTAATGTTCCTTACCAATATTAAAGAGAAATCGATTGACAACTCCAACTGCATGAGCTATATCTAACCTAGTATAAATTATAATATATATCAAATTGCCTACCGTAGATGAGTAAGCGCACTCTGAATATTTTTTTTTCTTTCTCACTTGTAGGATATTATTTCAAACTAATTTTGAAATGACCTACAAGTGGAGAACAAACTGCTTTCGCTTTACTCATGTTGAATCTTTCAAGAATATTTTCAATGTAAGTCTCTTGAGATAACTAAATCTTCTTATTCTTCCTATTATGAAGAATCTTTATGTCAAGTATTTGTTCTGTCAATCTCAAGTCTTTCATAGCAAAAAACTTACTTAGCTCTCTTTTAAGTTTTTCAATTTTTTCAATATCATGGCCAATAATCAACATATCATCAACATATAGTAAGAGAATAATGAAATCATAGTCTAAAAACTTTTTTGTAAACACACAATGATCAAATGTGGTTCTATTATATCCTTAGCTCATCATAAAGGAATCAAACTTCTTGTATCACTATTTGGGTACTTATTTGAGTCTATATAAGCTTTTTCTAAGCTTGCATGCTAGACTTTTTTTTTTTTAATTTTGAAATATTCTGATTGCTCCATGTAAATTTCTTCTTCTAAGTCACCATGAAGAAATACAGTTTTCACATTAAGTTGCTCAACTTTTAAGTTCAAGCGGGTAGTCAAACTAAGAACAACTCGAATATAATACATTTTCACCATAGAAAAAAATATTTATTCAAAGTCAATACATTTCTTCTGACTGAATCATTTTACAACTAATCATACCTTGTATCTTTGTTGTGAGCTATTATTTTTAGTCTTCAATTTATAAACTCATTTATTCTTGAGAGCTTTCTTCCCTTTATGTAACTTTACCAAGTCATAGGTGTGGTTTTCAAGCAAGGATCTCATCTCTTCTTGCATGGCTTTAGCTCACTCATTCTTGTGCTCATATACAATAGTTTATTAGTAAGTTTTTAGCTCTCTCCTATTAGTAAGCATAATATACTCATGTGGAGGATATCTTGTAGACGGTTGTCATTTTCTTGTGAATATTCTTAATTGAATCTCAACTGGTGGTGGAGATGCTTGCTCAATTTGTTTAGTTGGTTCAACATCATCAAATATAGGAGCATCGTCACTAATATTTTCACCAGAATCTTCTTGTTTATCTCCCCTATGATTATCATGAACTACAAGTGGAAGAATTGGATTCAAACTCCAAGGAATATAAATAGAGATTTTTGGCTTATCAACATTGTCACCATCATCAAATAATTGATCTTCAAGAAATACAATATCTCTACTTCTAATAATCTTCTTGTTCATTGGATTCCATAATCTGTATTCAAATCCTTCATTATCATACCTCAAGAAAATACATGCTTTTGCCTTGTTATCAAGCTTGGACCTCTCATATTTGAAAATATAAACAAATGCTTTGTACCCAAAGACTCTCAAGTGATCATAAGATACATTTTTCTCATTCCAGACTCTATCTGGAACATCATCTTTCAAAGAAACTAATGAAGAAAGGTTTATTAAATCAACTATAGTTATCATAACCTCCTTCCAAAATGACTTAGGTAACTTAGCATGAAAAATCATACACCTAATCCTTTTTTAATGGTTCTGTTTATCCTTTTTATCACACCGTTTTGTTGAGAAATTTTTGGAATTATTTTCTCAAGTCTAATACTATGGAACCTGTAATAATTCTCAAAAGGACTCCTGTGCTCGCCACCATTATCTATTCGAATACACTTTAACTTTATGTCAATTTCTCTTTTAATATTAATATAAAACTCTTTGAAAACATCGAGTACTTAAGTCTTTATATTTCAAAGCAAAAGTTCAAACTTTTCTAGAATGATCATTAATTAAAATAATAAAATAAAAAGTACCTCCAACTGTTCTAGTTTATATAGTATAAATATCAGTGTAAACCAAATCAATAATATTTGATCTTTTAAATGACAAATGAGTATAAAAAGTAACTCTATGTGTTTTTCCAACTAAGCAATGATCACAGGATTTAAGAGATGTACCTAGTAACTCCGGTAAGAGCTACTTTATAGCAAGAGTTTGAAGTCTCTTCTTGCTAATATAATCAAGTCTCTTATGTCAAAGATCTATGCTTTTACCCTTTTGAATTGTATTAATCTCTCATTTATATAGCTTAGTTTCCATTACATAGAAAGAGTTTAGCTTCTTTCCTCGTCATAACTAGAGAACCTTTGGTGAGCTTCCATTTGCTTTCACCAAAATAGTATATAAATCTCTCATCATCAAGTCTGTCTATATATATCAAGTTAAAACGAATATCTAGAACATGTCTAACATGTTTGAGTATCAATTTGCTCCTAGTACTGGTCTCCATATAAATATCTTCAATATCCACAATCTTAGATATACTACTGTTTCCTATTTTGACATTATCGAAATCACCAATAGTGTAAGATATGAAGAAATCATCATAAGAAGCAATATGAAATGAAGTACTAGAGTCAATTACCTAGTTATTATCTTGAGCTGCAAGACTGACATATCCGTCATCATAAATAATAATAATATTGCTTTCAACAGCAATTGTATTGGTCTCTTTCTTATTTTTCTTCCTTTTATTCTATTCTCGCTTCTAAAACTTACACTGTTTCTTCATATGACCTGGCCTATTGTAGTGAAAATACTTGATATCTCTTCTAGACTTAGATCTTCCTCTATAATCATATTGATTTCTACTATAACTTTTTACACATCTTTCTTGTTTTTCAATAACAAGTGCATTAGAAAAAGATTCTTCTTATTCTTTCCTTTTGATATATTCATTTAGCAAACTATCTTTAGCCATATCTATGGTTGGAGTTCCCACTGGCGTAGAGTTACAAATTGTCACTACATACGTTTTTCAACTTTCAGATAAAGAGCTGAGAAGTGACAATTCTTGCATCTTATCATCTATATTCATTTTTATAACAATTAGCTTATTTGCAAGATTATGAAACAGGCTTATATGCTCAATAATGTTATCATCATCTTTATACTTTAAATTGATAAGCATTCTAAGGAGAGAAATTCTATTTCTTATTATCTTTTTCGCAAAGAGAGTTTTTAACTTTTACCAAACAACATCAACTTTAGTTTCATTAGAAATATGCTCATGCAAATTTATATATATCCATCTTCTAATATAAACAATGATTTTTCTATGTTAAACCTCTCATTTCTAATCTTCTATAGTAGAAGGTTTTTCTTTAACTTTGATGGACTTATACAAATCTTTGCAATAGAACAAATATTCTATCATATGTCTCTAAGTAAAATAATTTGATAAGTTCAATTTAATCATACCGTCCGACTCTTTCATTTCAATCACACAAAAAAAACTAGCATAAAACAACATGATGCTTTGATACAAGAAAAACTATTGTAGTGGAATAATTCTTTTCATTCTTTGTGTATCAAAATGGGTTCCTCACCAAAATACCAACTTGTTACTAAAAAAATAAATATTAACCAGAGCAGCATAAATAATAGAATAATAAATCAATCACAAAATAAGACATTAATTTTTTTACGTGAAAAACTCAATGCGGGAAAAACCACAGGATCGTAGTCCACTTCAAAACTCTACTATTACCAATAATGATAATATGTTTACAATAAATCTTCTCTAGAATAACTAGAGGATTATAATAATATCAAGAACACGAATCTTGATTCAACAATAACATATTATCATCACCATAGATGAATTTTATTCAAAGAAAAATTTTTATATATCCAAATGAATTTTATCCAAAGAAAAATTTTTATATCACCAAATGGATATATCATAAAATCACCTTAGAGAAGATAAATCATAGATTGACACCATTATGATTATAGAGTCTATTACAAGAATTCTTCTCATAAAATTTAGGTCAAAACTATTAAAATTTAACCGTTTGATCATCTAACAAAAGCCTCAAAAAAATTTTTTTTTTTAATAAATAAGATTTAGGCTCAACCCATCGAAGCCCACCTATGGGCTATACCTAATAGGAGTAGATTAGATGGAATCGAATTTCGATATTTTTGTGTAGATTTTTTTCTTCTCATTTTTTTTCCCATCTTTTTTTGTCTATATCGATATTCTTCCCATATCCATATTTGCCATCTCTCATCTCTCGTTCTTAAAAAAGAGAGATGAAAGAGGAACGATAAGAGATTGATTTGATTCCATTTAGAGAATTTTAAAGATAAAATTGATTACAGCATAAGGATAAAACTAAATAATTTGATAAATAAAAGAGCTATCGTGATTTTTACAAGCTAGTATCTCTAGTCATAATCATGATTTATTTTAAATCAAAATTGAATCGTATCGAGATCAGATTCAAACCATAATCGGGCTTGGATAATTCGATTCCGCTTCCAATGACGTACAATTGGAATCTGAATTGACGATTTTGGTTTAGTTATAAAACGAATTTGAACCAATTATATTAAAAAATAAATAAATAGTCAATGATCAGATTGATCGTTGATCAATACTTTGGGCCCAACGCTAATCATTAGACCTAGGATGACAAATGATCAATTTATCCAGATTAAATAAATGATTATTTTCAAGAGTTTTTTAATTATTATATAATTAAAAAAATAAATATATAAGATAAATTTATTAAAAAATTTGTATTCATTTTTATGTTATTACATTATGAAATTACATCCATTTTTCGAAGTAAAATTTTCGATCAAATATATATATACCGGAATCGAATTTGAATCGGACCCAAAACCACTTAGATTCGATTCGATTCCGATCATCATGGGTAGGTGTCTACTCTGGGTCCATTTAGCTCGTCTTTTCCTGGTTGAACTCGTGAAGCTGGATTTGATTTCCAAGTAGGGAGGGTGGAGCTATTACCACAAGCCGACAGTGTGTTTTTTCCCTTTGTCAACAAACGTAGAAGCTATCGAACAGCTGCTGAGATAATAACAAGACGGCATACTTTACCTGAATAGTGGGAAACGAAACGATGGGCGACCGCAATGGTTTTTTTACTTTCCGTGCACTGTATAAGAACTGTAGCTCTCTCTGTCCCAGCAGACGGACGGGTTGTGGTCACCATCAGGGACACATTGATTGAGGTTTTCGACCGTGGTTGCTCGTGACGCCACGGCGGTCATCGTACCCCTGCACCACTGTAATCCCACAAGCGCACACAGAGAGGGAGAGCCCGCGGTACAGCAGGCTATGATCCAAAGCTCTGCCACTGGTCAGCCGTACTATACAGCACTCCATGTACCGAATCCGATTCCACCTATTGTTTATGCGTTAGTACGACTATATATATATATATATATATATATAACGGTTTTGATTAGAAAATATTTAGTAGAGATTTAATGGTCAGGCGACGAGTGTGATGTGGTTGGTTTTAAAGGGATTCCACTGATTTAGGATTCCATCGTCATCTAAATTACTTACCAAATCATCTACGAAAGGTAGGTTTAGAATAGATTGGGTTGTTTCAAGGTTAACGTGCACAAGGAAATGAGAGAAGGTGTCTCTATCATTCACTATTCAATGTCTATGTTCTTCGAGAAATATCGGAGGCCGGTGAGCAGTCACAGTCGTGCGTTTTAATACATTGTGATGATCTCAGTACTTGCCGCTCTCTTCGACTCTCACACTCTCTCCTCCACATCGTTATAATTAGTGTTGATCGAAGGATTATGAGAGTGGACACAACAAGCAACCTCAACCTCTTCCATATCTCAATTATAATGGTCATTACGTGCCTTCTCTTCAACTCCACCTCACGCTAAGTTTGTAACAGCATTAACAGATAACGATATTTGAATAATTAAGACAAATGTCATACCAAACTTCAAAAATCCATAGTCATTATAATACAAAGTTATTATACTGATGATATGACACGTGGATAACTGTTGATGTGTTATTATGATTTGATCCTACATGATTAATAATATATATCGATATGAATATCAACTCGACTCCATAATTTTAATTGATCACTGCTAACAAAGTTGACTATACCAAACTGTTATTTTAGCTTTTACAATTCCACGTAATTTGACAATCCATTAATGACTTAATAATATGAGTAATTATTTTAATGATTATCTATTATAAGATAAAAATATTTTCAATTGCATTCTGAAGGACATTTTTGGTTGACTTTACGTTTTAATTTTATAGTTGATAAATTCTCTAAATTTATATTAACTTTAGTACGGAAGAAATTTTATCGAATGCGCTCTCGATTCTTATAGAGTCTCGATTTAGTTCTCAATATTTTAACCTAAAAATTCATGAACTTGAACTTTATTGGTTTTGAACTCTAATCACATGTTAAATAATCAAAATTTATTATAATAATTTTTTTAAAAAAAATAACATATGGGTTTAGAGACGGGAGAAATTTATACCTAACTTTTCTTGGACAAGCTTCTACTTTTAGCAACTTAATTTTGTGCGTAGACTCGAGGTCTATTATATATAAGACATATTAATGTGGTTGATTTTTAATCTCTAGAATATAATTTTTTTAAATTGGATTTGGATCTAGATATTCTTATTCATATAAATTTTCATAATATTAATATTAATATGATAAATATTTGGGACTCCACATGTGCCATCTAAAGCCTAATTAGACCAAAAAAAAAAAAAAAGTCATGTCGACATAAATTATAAAAAGCTACAAATATTTTTAGAATCATTCTTCGACTTTAGCCATGGCAGAGATTTCATTGGCCATGTTCACGAGACGATTCTTTTCTTCCGGATTTCCAAACTCGAGCTTGCATAATTAGATTTGGAGTCGAGGTTACCAAATTTGGCTAATATTAAGTCTCGAGCGTGACAAGACTTTAAAACCGGATTAGGTGGAATCGATCCCAAGCTGACCACAAAATTTCATAGTAACAAATATACATTGAGAAACAAATGCGTGAGTGAGATGTAATGAGACTAAATCAAAGAGTGGAAGCGATCAGAAGGGAAAACGTTGAATACGACCAAAGGTGGGGTGGCGATGGGTGTCGACAAAACCCGATGTAACAAATGTTTACTATTTATTTATTAGCCTCTCTGGCAATAACCTCCGTTTGGTAAGTATTTATTCGTGGCATATCGCACTTACATTTTCTTTATCACATCAACATCGCTGTCTCAGCAATTTTCTCTTTTTTTATCGCCATTAATACTAAAATAGAGTTTAAGAAAAGAAAAAATAATAATAAAAAAACGTCCCTTTTTTCTTGTCGTCTGCCCCCAACTCCTTTCCCTTCCCTCGCCACAGATCCCCAATTCGATCCTAGCGGACCCCCTCCCACATCTCCCTCGCTCCGACCATGGAATCGGCGGCGACCGCCGTCTCCGTCGGCGCCTCCGGCCCCGGGTACCCGGACTCCGCCGACTCCTCCCCCCGCTCCCGCGGCGGCGACTCCTGGGACGAACCGTTCCCTCCGTCCGCCGTCTCGGCCTCGTCGCGCCTCCGCCTCATGTGTAGCTACGGCGGTCGCATCGTTCCCCGCCCCACCGACAAGTCCCTCTGCTACCTCGGCGGCGAGACCCGCATGGTCGTCGTCGATCGCCACTCCTCTCTTGCTGACATCTCCGCCAAGCTCTCACGAAAGCTCCTCGGTGGCCGCCCCTTCTCCCTCAAGTACCAGCTCCCCAACGAGGACCTCGATTCTCTTATCTCCGTCACCACCGACGAGGACCTCGAGAACATGATCGACGAGCTGGATCGCATCTCCGCCGCCACCGCCGCCGCGGCCTCCGGAGGCGGCGGCTCCACCCGCTCCTCCCGCCTGCGGTTGTTCCTGTTCCCGTCGAAGTCGGAATCGGCGCCTTCGTCCACCATCGGGTCGCTGTTGGACGAGTCAAAATCGGAGACTTGGTTCGTGGACGCCCTCAATAGCGCGATTGGCGGCATGAGTATGGACGGCCTCCCTCGTGGCCACTCTGCCGACTCCGCCACGGTCGACAGCCTCCTCGGTCTCGAGGACAACTCTTCCGTCCACTCTCGCAAAGGCGGCGGCGGCGGCGGCGCTGCTTCCCACCCGGAGCCTGAGCAGCTCGTCCTCCCCCGCCCCGACTCCGCCGGCAAGCTCGCACGCCATGGCCAAGATGTTCACTCCGTCCCCGATTCGCCGATGCTCGATACGACGTCCTCCTTCGGATCCACTTCCTCTGCTCCATCCCTCTCTAATCTCCCACCTATTCCCGTTCCAACCGATGACCGCTACGCCGATCATCGGATCTCCGGCCTCGACGACCACTTGGCCCACATGAACCTCTCTTCCGACTCCGCCACCAGCCAGAGGCCGGACGATGGTTTCAAAGAGCCAATCTACGCTCATCACCTCCAGGTCCCTCCCCCCATCCCTATTCCGACCGCTTCCGATTCCATTCCCACCATCTCCGCTTCGGACAACTCGAACAGGGTCTTCTCGGACGACGAGAAGTCTGATCATGGCGTCCGTAAGCCGCCACAACCCCCAAAACCCACACAAGTCGACGCCCCCTCCTCCGATCCTGCATCGAGGTATCATCATTCTGGTTCTTTGACCCTCCTCTGCGAAATAGTTGTGATTTTTTTACTAAAATTCCAATTAAATTTCACCTTAATTTCTTCATCAAAAGCTACATATTTGAATTTAAACTCTGATCCAAATGTCTCTTTTGATCGTAGCTACCGTGCTCCATTGCCGCCGGTGGATGCTCCAGGTTTTGTGTTGTCTTCAGTGCACCCGGAACAACTCCAGCAGCAACAAACCCATTCCCAATTTCATCAACAACAACCACAGTTTATTTCGACGAATCCCCATTACATCCACCATACGGGGGCCGGTACAGGCGTTCCCATGGCTTCCTACTACTCTATCGTGCCCCAATCGATGCAGCAATTGCCACAAGCACACCCCTTTGATCCCCATATTCCAATGTACTATGTGCCTGTACGCCAAACCACACCATACCCTTATGCCGGAACCGGGTATCATGTGATGCAGCATCCTCATCTTTCTCAGTCCCCTGCAACGATGGCTAATTATGGTTATGAAGTCACGGCTGCTCCTGGCCATCCTCAGATATACTATTCGCAAGCCTCTTCACAACCAGCATTGTCCCGGCAGTATCAGATGGCAAGCTCAACAGCTGTGATTCCTGAAGCAGGAGCTCCTGGAGATTCAAACACATCCAAAACATCATGATCACCAGTTGATACCCTGGTTAATAGGAAAAAGGAAATTTTGATTGGAGGTAAAGTAATCTGCAGTGAGCTCATAATTTCGTACAGTCTTATTACCTACAAATTATGTTTCGTTGGTTTTCTCATTTGATGTGTTGTTTAGTGTTTGGTTCGCGTGAATTGGTGTTGTATGTCAGTTTGTTGTCATACGAATAAAGGAAATTGGTGTTTGCATGTGTTTATCCTCCTGTCAATGGTTTTAGGAATCATGCTCGAGTCCCAGGGGACTATGTTATCTTGCTATTAGATCAGAAATCTGTCATGTTAAAGATATTGTTACATTATTAATTTACAGCAGTATTTTAATGTATCTACTGTTTTTATACAAGAAGTTTCACATGGTTATAGAGGAAAGGCTTGTTTCTCTCTTTTTTTTTGTCTCTTTCGTTTCTAGGCAGATGCATACAAACCAAAAGCACTCTTTTTCTTCTGAGTGTGTGAACACTGATAATGATGTGATTTCAGGACAGCTATTTGGATGCAGTGAGATACTAAAATTAAAGGTTTTTTTTTTTTGCTTCATATATATTGTTTGTTTTCACAAGTGATGGTCTCTGGATCTTGGCAATTTGCATATATGATTCTTCCTTATTTTACAAAACACACTAGTTGCTTAACTAATCCAACTCGAGTTTGACATATAGTAACACCCTATTGATCTTCCTATTATTGTGTTTTGGTCAGTGAAGAAAGTGCTATTAGTTGACTGCAGTGTTTCCTGTCTGCAACATGTATAATCTTTTCCTGCCGTCTTTCTTTTTAACAAGTGATCTGTATCTTTGATCTAAAAATAGGAATCGACTTGTGGTTCGTATCATTTTCTCTATTGTTTTAGGAGGTTGAACCAACCTTAAGAAGATAAAACTTGTGGTATAAATACTTAAATGGTTTCTTTTCTCTTGTATTCTTAGACTGATGAACCTAGTTTTAACACTAGTGGCTGGTTTATCCTGCTCTCTTCTGATTTCTACTGAGAAATGCCACTCTATGGATCATGAAATCTAATTCTTTGTGAGAGACAGTAGTGACCTGATTGATAGAGCTTTCCCTCTTGGAAAGATGTGCTTTTTTTTTTTCCTTCTAAGTCTAGTTGTCAGGTATGAACCTTCTTCTGGCATCTAGGAAAGGGTTATAGTCCACTTCTTCCTTTTCTGACCATGAATCTGCGGACCAGATGATATTGAAGTGTTGGTGTCTACATGCTATTCTCTTCTCCATTGCATCTTTAGAGAGAGAACCTGGGAGCTCCATTAACTGTAGCCTAATTTGAATAAGCATTTCTCTTTTATGATTGAATCATGTGCCCTAAATGATATTGCTTATGGTTCCTTGGACTTTTATTAATTGCTTAGTCACTACGCTTCCACCCCAATCTAATTTTACTTGATCTAGACATTGTCAACTATTATTGTGATCTGGACAAAGGCCATGCATCGGAGCTAGCAGTTCATGGTGGGTTGTTTTGTATCCCTTTCAACCAGTGGCCTAGAAGAGAGATGAGATGTGGTATTTTCATCCCCTACTTTGAACTGACCAATTCCATGCAGGATTGTCACCTCATGCAAGGGCTTTCTGATGGGAATGTCATGGCTTTGATCCAGCGCTCTCAAACTGTGTTTTGACCGTTCGTAGCATTGATGTTGAAGCAGTGGGTTGGAATACGTAGAAAGGCAAACAACCGTATAGGCCCTGCTATAACTTCGATGGATACAATCAGCCTAGTTTTTAGCATTATCCAGGAATGCTTTCTACTTTTTTGTTGCATTTGTGATTACTGATAAGGTTACAGTGAGCTATATAATCTTTGAAATCACCAGGATATTTGTTCTCCCTTTTCAATTGGCTTGCATAGTTAAAAACTGTGTTTTCTTCATGCAATTTTCATTGTATGTACCGAGTTTGCATAGTTTTTTCCCCAGAAACCAAGAAATTATTGTAGTAAAAGAATGGACTACAAGCAAACCTGGACCTCTCCACAAAAGGCAAATTATATTGCTCAACAGAGAAAGCATAGGGTTTAGGTTAGGGTTTAGGTTAGGAAGGCCGATTCATGTATCTGATCCACCAGTATCATTCTCAGTTTTATTACAAGCATTTTGTGCCTCTTTAATAAATTTGTTATAGTTACTCTTAAACATGATTTTCTAGAGAAGCTATTGGTTGTCAAATTATGGTAAACTCAATAGTTTTTTTGGAGAAGAAGGTAAGCAACCCTATGAATTAGCATTTAGCTTAATTTTTGATGGCAAAGTTTGTCACGGCTTTTGCAAGTGATATGTAATTCGTATTTTCTAGTAAAAACAAAGAAATTGTGTCCGCCATTATTAGAATAAAATATCTGAGGGAGATAGACGAGCGCTTTGGCACCAAAAAAAAAAAAAAATCGGAAGAAAATAGTTGGAGATATGTTTTTTTTTTCTCCTTTTTAAATCACAAAATAAAAATAATAAATCTTGCTTGATATTTTTTTCTTGAAAATATTAGCCATCACATGACAAGATTATAACTTTTTTTTTGGCCCAAGAAAATTAACTATTTCAATCATGTGTTTTTTTGTTTATATTTACATTTCTATGATAACTGGATCTGATAAATCATTCTCTATGTTTAAGATATAAAAATATATCAAATAATGTTTTGAACACTTAACATTTGATAAGTGATGCATCCATCATAGGATCAAAATTTTTTTAATCTTTAATTTTTATTTTAATTATTTTTTATACTTAAATATATCTAAAATGTTTATCTGATAATGATGTACTTGACTTACTTGCTAAAAGATTCAGTGTTCAAAATTAGATTTATATTTACATGAATTCATGGCTTCAAATTATACACAGAAATTTAGTATAAAAATACGCCAAATGCAAAATTAAAAATCTAATTCAAGTACCTCTGAAATTTATCGCCATGTAGTCTGAACAGAGAGAGAGTATATCTACGTTGTTGCAAGAAGTGATGAGCTTTCAATGGATTTGGGCCCAAATCGATCACAGATAATTGGGGCCCAAACCTACTAGCGGAATCCAATTGCCCATTTCAAAACAGTTCACGCATTACAACGCCTTCGTTCCGTTCCGTTCCGTTCCGTTCTATTTAACTCGAATGCTTCCCCATCTCCCTCCTTCCCCCGTCTCACTCAGCGGTTGCTTGCCTGGGTTTCAAGAATCGTAGAGTCCGGAGAGTCTATTTCCTCCTCCTTTAGATCCTCTAATCTCCGTTCCTTCCTTTCCCTTTACTCGATTTCATTCGAGCACAAGATCAGGTAATGTTTTCCTTTTCTCAAGATTCGCTCGTTTGATTTCTTGAGCGGGAAGCCATCCCGCGTCGTTGTGGCACAAATAAGAAGGTTTCTGCGACCTCTATAGTATGGGACGGGAGGAATCGAGAAGGGAATGAGTGGCATTTCGTGATGCGTTGTTTTGTTTGGCTTGCAGGAAGAAACGCAGGAATATGCTCTCTTGTTGATTGCTGAACCATCGCCAAAGGGTAAAGTCCTTGCTGCCTAGATTTCTATGCTGGGCGTAGGCAACAGTTCCTTTTCTTCCATAGGAACGGTTGATGTCCTTTAGAGATGATGTTCTCATGTGTGCCTTCGTAATCACTAGCAACTTTTGTTGGTGTGCAGTTGTCATCATCGCAGATTGTTCTAGGGTTGAGAAAGGCCCAAATTAGATCTTGAAATGCTCGTTCTTCCTTGGGGTTTTGGCACACGAAATCTTACCATATGTCACTCAGCATGTATTATACCCTGAGCTGTATTGCTCTCTGCAATTGGCTCATCAGCAAATGGGATGTCATGAAAAAAGTTAGTGTAGCCTATTGGGGAACCATCAAGAAAATAGTGCTAAATAAACATGTGATTCCCATTTTTTAGCATTTGATTACCCATTTCTCCTATAATAAATAAGCATAGTCCTGTACCTACAAAGTGAGACAGATATGCTGACCCACGTTTTATAATTGCACAAAACTTGTACTATTTACTGTCATCTTTTAAAGTCAGTTTATGCATGTCCAAATCACAGTTCCACGAGTATTCCCATTCGCAGCACATATGTACTTTTTAATACTAAAGAATATTGAAAATACTTGGGGACTTCAAGCTGATTTGCTTTTCTATTGTTATATCTTTACAGGACAATATGAGAGACGTTCAGCTTGGTTCACACACAGTGCGATCTCATGGAATTAAAGTGGCCAGAACACATAAGTTTGATTGGCTTATACTCATTTTTCTGGGGGTGCTTGTGATGGTTTTGAAAATTGTTCATCCGTTTTACCGCTTCGTTGGAAAGGATATGATGAATGACCTAAGATACCCATTCAAGACCAGCACCATTCCATCATGGGCTCTTCCTGTAATGTATTTGAAGTTTTTCATTTTGTCAATTGAGCCTATTGTAATGTGCTGCAGATACTTTTGACACATTGGTTTATACTTGTAGATAATTGCGATAGTGTTGCCTGCTTCGATATCTATTGCCTTCTATTTCCATAGGAGAGAGGTTTATGATCTGCATCATTCCATCCTTGGTATATTTTTACCTCATCTCTGTATTAAATAGAATTTCTCTTCATACTGATGCTAATTAGTCAGAAAAAAGGGTTTGTTGAAGAACTTAATACTTTTCGACTTCTTGCAAAGGTATCTTTACTGCTGTGCTGATAACTCTGAATATAATGTTGGTCGTGTTTGGCTATAATTTCTTTTAATCCTTTTTGGCACACACACAAAGAAGGATGACCTGAAAACTTTAACTCAACGTGTTTCAATTACTTGCAAAGGTCTTCTTTATGCTGTGCTGACAACTGCGATTATAACCAATGCAATAAAGGTCACTGTTGGTCGACCTCGGCCAGATTTCTTTTGGCGTTGTTTTCCAGATGGAAAGGAGGTTCTGTTACTGGTTCTTGTATCTGTCTGGATTTGTCTTCTATATATTTTAGTAGCATGTTATGACAATTATCTAATTATTGTTTTCAATTGGTTCAGTTGTATGATATAGTGACAGGAAATGTTATTTGTCACGGGGAGGAAAACTTAATAAATGATGGACACAAGAGTTTTCCTAGTGGTCACACTTCATGTAAGTTGTTTCTTATTCTTGCTTCCTTTGCTGCTTTAATTCAGGTACATGATTTTCTTTTGTGAAGAAGAAATGCCAGATATGTTTTGACAATTATTTTTGATAATTTTTAATGCAGACCAAAATTAAGTGCCTTCTATACACACACACACACACACACACACACACTTGTGGACATATAGCTTACATAATTTGGAACCCAGGTGCAAGGTCAGTCCAACCCAAGTGCTTGGACACACTTGTGGACATATAGTTAACCTTTCCTTATGCAGGGTCCTTTGCAGGTCTTGGTTACCTAGCACTTTATTTGTCTGGGAAGATCAAAGCATTTGATCGTAATGGACATGTGGCAAAACTTTGTATTGTGTTTCTTCCACTACTTGTCGCTTCACTTGTTGGAATCTCTCGTGTCGATGATTATCGGCACCACTGGGATGATGTCTTTGCTGGTGGTATTCTGGGTAAGTTAATGTAGTTCATTCAGCATGTTATTATATTGACCTTTAAGCAAGCAGGTCTAAAATTTTTCTTTGTTCTTAATGACTCATGTACTTTTCAATTTCAGGTGTCACAGTTGCCACATTTTGTTATCTGCAGTTTTTTCCTGCACCTTATCGTATGGATGGTAATATTCGTTTGCAATTACGTTGGATGTGAATGTAACTGCAAATATCTGGTAGTGGCCGAGTTATAGGACAGTTTTCTACTAAAGCGATTTGATACTTTAGTAATGCTAGCAGATAAGTCAGAAATCCATAAGGGCCTTCCCCAGCTGAGCTGATTCTTTTAATTGCCAAATTGGTGTAGTAATTTTTATTCTCATTAGTGGGCATACTTTTGTTTTATTCTTGTGTGCTTTACTTGATAAATGTTGTGAGCATTTAACTAATTGAGATACTTTGCTTTATTCAAGTAAATAATTTTCTAGTACCTTATACAGTCCAAAACTTCTCTCTGTGTGCCTTTCATAGGATGATCATATGCCTCTAATCTCAGAAGTTGTATGCTTGTGATGTCTTGTAATAAAAAGCATGTAAAATATGTCTCTGTTGAGATATTCAAGTTGGTTAGTGCATTATTGCACAAGTAATAGGTCTCAGGTTTGAGTCCACCTGTGAACGTCATGTATGCCTATAATGAAAGTTTTTTCTAATTTTTTCTGTTGTAGATATTTTCTAACATTCTCTGCCATCATATAAGTTAATGACGGCTTGCCTGAATTCTGATGGTCAAAGTAAAAAATTCCATTATATACAGGTCTCTTGTTTTCTAAATTGGAGTTGCCAAAATTTGACTATTGTTTTTCTACTTCTTTCTTGCAAGGTTGGGGGCCGTATGCATACTTTCAGATGTTGGAGGAGCAAGGTAGTAGCAATCCGACCAGTGCAGCAAACCAGCAAACCGAAGGCAGCAACATGATCAGGTTATCCCGGATATATACTAATAGATCACCAGCGAATGACTTGGAATATGGGAGGGTGTAAAGCAGGTTTTTTACAGTGGAAGGTTGCAACTTGTAGAGTTTGAAAAGAGAGGGTTCAACCATGTTTGTTACATGCTAGTGCATGGAGTGAGATGGAACTGCCGATACGACTGTTTGTCTACGTGATATCTAAAGGCGATCCTTATAAACTAATTATATCTGCTGCTTTAAGAGCTGTACTGTACATCTGTTACCTTGTTATTTGTATGGTCTTTTTGTTCGAGGGTTCATCAATCCTGCAACGTTTGTGTTAAATGAGGGTCATGATATCTGTGGCATTGTGAGCAACTTGTAAAAGGATCAGTTCAGTAAGGCATGGTTAACTTGCAAAGCATTTATGAAGGCCTTGCTTGATGTAACCTGTGCTGACAATGACATTTTGGATTGACAACAGGAAGAAATGTGCAACCTGTGAACTGAATTACATAGCTTTGATTATTCCCTCGCCACATTTAACTTCTCCATGCCCTAATTTGTGTTAGTTTGTGCTGAATTTTCTTGTTTAAATGAAAGGTTTTTTTGGTTGTTGTAAAGGATAAGTACTGAAGATAGATTTTGATTCCAGGACCTTCTGATCTGACAAGGTCTTAGCATCTTCGTAAGACGTCCGTGACTATTGGAATCTAAAGAGGAAAATTCAATTTCTACTCCACTGAGGAAGAGATTTCTCCCTCAGCTTTTACTATATATTTATCAAAGCACAAAGAAATTTGATTTTCTTTTTTTTTTATAACATTCAGATTTAATTAATCGTTGTTGTTTAGATGTCTTCAATGTCCCAACGTTCTTGTGCGTAGCAGACGAGCTACTTTTGGCTGTGTTTTGGGGTCAGATTTCTCGATAAAGATGGATAATCTGAGTTATTGGGATTCGTGGTAGTCCAAACTAGAAAACTTATCATAGAATATCGTGTTGTAATTGAAAGCATTTATGAGTTAGGAGACCAGCTGCAAATTGACGATGAGTTGCATCATGTCTTAGGCTCATATCATAAGCTTCCCTTACTGATCATTCGGGGGCAATAGTTACAGAGCTGAAATGATATCTTTAGCGGAGTCGAGACATCGATCCCCACTGAGGTGGATCCCCAATGTCTTTATAGGGGAAATTAAGTGCGCGGTCTCTGAAGTCCAGATGCTCCACTATTACCGTTCAAGATGGCGAGATCGAGAAAAAAAAAATAGAAGTGAAGAATTTTAACAATCTAAGCGGGAGAGAAATCAATTGCTACCTGAGTAGGCCTCAAGAAAACAGTGATTTAGTCGAAGGGCGAGCAGTTGCGATATTGAAGGAGCAGATTCTTAGTTTCATAGTCAAAGAACTATGATACTAAGATATTGGGAGGAGACAATCATCGACTCCAAAGTCTTCATCAAGTTCAAGAAGAGTTTGAAGAGATTAGGGGTTGTCTGGTATTAGTATAGGTATTATGTCATTTTAGTCTATTTCAAAATAAGGTATTTTAGGATAGAATGGACCAATAGCTTACCCAAGGGTCCTCTTTAACAATAAGATCATTCACTGAACCTCGAAGACTAGAATGGTCCAATAGCTTATCCAAGGGTCCTCTTTAACAATAATGATCGTGACTTGTCACCTTGCCCTGATGCTTAGTCCATTATCAGGTTTATCTATCTGAATTAGTTCTTATATATTTATTTTATTATATTATCGAGCTTGTCCACCCAATCAATCTCCTACTTCGATAGATCGAGATCTTATTTTGGATGTAGAGGTCAGATCGAATTATTATAATCTTTTTAAAGTAATGAAACTTTCTTTCCTTGGCTTGCAACACCTATATCTTGAAAATAAATTTTTTTTTTTACAACTAAGCTAAAGTCATGAAAGAAGATATAGTCATCTCGACCCAACTCTAAGAGATGCCTCAGGGTTAGAATTTCTCTAAGTTTATAATGTGTCATGTCTTAGATAGCACCACTCCCTCTATTATTTTGAGGTGATAGGTTCCATCTTGAATGGTTTCGATAACTCAATAAAGCACTTCCCAATTTGGTGTTAGCTTAACTTGGGATTTAGTTGGATCATTAACTTTAACTTTTCAAAGCACTAAGTCCCTTAATATGATTTCGCAAGGGCAAATACCTCAGTTGTAAAGCTTGACTACTGCTTTCTTATATCTCAGTGCCATTAAATGTGCTTTTGTTTTGACCTTGCTGATTAGGTTGAGTTCAGCATAAAGTCCTCTTTTAGAAGCTTTCACAACAAAATTCTTAACCTAAGGTATTAGAAAAACTATCTCAAGTGATAGGACTGTCTCGGTGCTAAAGGCTATGCTAAATGATTGTTGAATCTCATATTTTGATGATGAAATCAATTGATGAATTAATAATCTTATCCATGTGTTGAGATAAGTGATGTAGGACTAACTACAATCATAAGATAAGCAAAACAATTAAAGAAGAATTCAATGTTGGGCCGGAGTCAATGATCGAGCTATTGAATCTCAGATTTTGGTGATGAAACCAATTGATAGCATTTATAATCTAGACTGGGCTGTGATACCGCCCAATGTCAAGCGGTGGTACTACCTAGACACAGTCTCCCAAACTGTATCAAGCGGTGGTACCACCAGACTAAGCGATGGTATCACCCAGTGTTAGTGCTGCAGGCGATAGTACTGCCCAGCACAAGCAGTGGTACCACCAGCACAAGCCATTTGGGGTCTATTGTTGAATCTCGGATTTTGATGATGAAATTAATCAATGAGTTTATGATCTAATCTGCGTTTTGAGTAACGTAGGACTAGCTTCGATTAAGAAGAGGCAAATTGATTAAAGCAAGATGAATCAGACATTGGGCCAGAGTGAACATGTTAGAAGATTAGACGTAGGGCCAGAGGATCGGTCGATGTGTCGGCAAAAGGCTCGTGCTATGAATTCGGGCATCGGGCCGAAGGATCAGATATTATGCTAAGGAGATCAGAAGTTCCTGGAGTCAACATACCAATTGGGCAATATACCGAAAGAGAGGATGATGCGTCGAAAGATCGGACAAGCGCAGGATAAACTAATGACATGCCGGACAAAGGATTCATGCTTTGTAATCATTCATTTAAGATCGAAGTAGTTTAGGGGGATATTTGAGTTAGCTTTTGGTGTAATCTTGCTAACTCAATTAGAGGCCAATAGGGCCTTAATTGGGATTGATTTGGGCTCATTAGGAGGCCCATTCAATGACCCAAAAGTTGGATCATTCGGTGGAACCGCTAAAACATGCGATAGAACTGCCTGTGAGTTGGAAAACTCGAAAACTCGCTCTCCGAGGCTGTCAGGCGGTTGTACCGCCCAGTGTTAGGCTACAAGCGGTGGTACCACCCAATGCAAGTAGTGGTACCACCCATACCCGGAAGACCGAGAAGTTTGAATTTTTGGCTCCATTTTTTAAACCATTTGGGGCTTATAAATACCCCACTTGGGCAGCAAAAAAGGAACAAAAATTCTTGAGGGAAAAACTGAGTAAACTCTGCCAAAACTTTGAGTTCCCTCCTCCTAGTGCTTAGAGTTAGTCCTAAGAGAAGTGTGTGAGAGAATACTTGTAAAAGAGTGACTTGTAAGGGTTATCTCCTAAACCCGTAGAAAGGAGAAAGTACTATAAAAAGGTGGTTGGTCTTTGCCTATTGAAGGAAGACCTTTAGTAGACGCCGGTGACCTCAACGAAGGAGGAATCGGAAGTAGATGTAGGTCACTACGACCGAATCACTATAAATTCCGGTGTCTTCTTTCCTTATTGCTTATTCTCTTTATTGTATTCTACTTTAATTCATTGCAAACTATCCAATCTCATCTTCTTTATTCACTTGCAAACTTATACGAGTCAAACAAATGGTTTTCGTTGAAATCAATTTTTATCGTACGAAGACTTTCAAACCGAAACCGACATAATTTTTCCACTGCACTAATTCACCCCCTCTCTTAATGCCTACTCGTTTTTAACAGTTGGTATTAGAGCCATATTTTTTTCTTATTTGGTTTAATACCCAAGAGAAATGACTCTTTTGGGCTTTCAAGAGGGCTTTTCTATTGTTTGTCCTCCTATGTTCAATGGGACGGACTACACTTATTGGAAAACTTGGATGAGAGTTTTCTTGCTTTCCTTGAACCTTGATTTATAGAATATTGTTGAAAACGGATTTGAAAGGTCTTCTCTTCCAATGAACGATTGGAATGAGTTGGAGAAGAAGACATTCTCTTTAAATGCTAAGGCTATGAATACCTTGTTTTGCACTTTAGATAAAACTGAATTCAATCGAGTTTCTATTTATGAAATGACTTTTGACATTTGGCATACACTCGAAATCATACACAAAAGCATAAGTAGGGTAAAAGATTCTAAAGATAATATTTTGATACATGATTTTGAGTTGTTTCGTATAAAGTCAAGGGAAACTATTATTGATATGTACACCCATTTTACGGATATCGTCAATCATTTAAAAGCTCTTGGCAAATATTTTTTAAATTTTAAATTTGTTAACAAGATATTAAGATCCCTTCCAAAAAGTTATGATCCTAAAATCACGGCAATACAATAATCAAAGGATTTGAGCTATTTTCCCATTGAAGAACTGATTGGTCGTTGATGACATACAAAATGAGTTGTATGACTCATGAAGAGCTTAAGAACAACCTTCCAAAGAACATGAAGGATTTGATACTTAGAACTCAAGATGACTACTCGAGCAAAAGCTCAAGTGATGATGACTTCGAGCTTCTCACAATAAAGCTTAAAAAGTTCTTAAAACAAGAATCAAAGAATAAAAATAAACTTAAAAAAGAAGAAGTTACCAAATAAGAAAAAAGTATTCAAGCTGGCTTGGGACGAATCGAGCTCATCCGATAACGAGAAACAAACCAACAAAGACAAGGTGGCAAACTATGCTTTAATAGTTTTCGATGACGAGGTAACCAAAATCCCTTTACTTTATTTTAAAATTACTTGATACATTTTCATGAGTTATTTTTTAAATTATTGAATAAATAAAAATAAAAAAAATAAAAAAGTATCATTCTTCTCTTTCTAAGTAACTTTGAAAAATTAAAATTTGAGCATGACAATTATATGTTAATTCCTAGCACTAAGCATGAAAAGTTAGATTCACTTAAAAAGAAAAATGCATTACTACAACAAACAAAATGATTTTGAAAATACTTCATGTTTGATGAAATCAATTTTGATGATTTAATGATATAATGAAAATATTAAAAGTTTTGGTATAATGCTTGATGATTTTACTCTATGCATGAGATTTTGAAGTTATACATGATGATTTTTGTGATTTATTGATCTTGATTATTTTTATGATAAATCATCCACTTTCGTTTTAAACAATGATATATGTTTTGATTTGGCGAAAGAAAAAAGGACAATGACATGCTTGTATAAAATCAAATCTCTTAAATTGAAACAACTAAAAGGGAATGCATTTTAAAAATAAATATTTGTATCATATTTGATGATTTTACATTTTGAAACTATGTGAGTTGAAGTAATAATGGTTTGAATGAACAAATCGACAATATTTTTGTCACACAAATTATGATTCCTTCACTTGATTCTCTAATTTTTTTTTTTTATGATTTATGATAAATTGAGACATTATGCATGAATCAAGTTTTCGTGTGAATTTATTTACGTTGCCTTCACTAAATTTTTTGAAAAGTGATTTCGATGATTTGAATTTGAATGATAATTTTTCAACTGAATCATAAGTTTTTTTTTTTATTTTTCTACTTGAGCTATCTTTTATGAGAATCAAAATATTTTCTAGCTTTGATTATTTCTTCTTACCATTTACTAAAGAAGAGACTTATGCAAACAAACTATGACGTTGATAATGGTTTGTAATGCTTTAAAATTATGCATGTTATATATTGAAGACTTGAAATCATGTTTCGGTATCATGCATACCTAGGTAATATTGATTTGAAAATTTATTGATTTAGTATCATGCCCATCGTGATAATGATGATGACTTGGCATTTCTTACGAGAAAATTTTATGGGTTAATATTTATTTTTTTATCTAAAACATAATATTGATTTCTCGATATTTGATACATAAGATTTTTCTATGAATCAAGATCTTGTTTTTGAACTCCCATGTTTCTTTTTGTTATTTACTAAAAGAGAGATTTGTCAAAAAAAATCATCTCCTTTAGTATTCATGACTTAATCCTTCGTGATCTTTGATATTATATCTTTCATGACATGAGTTCTTTGTATTTATGACTTGTATACCTTGTAATGATTGAAATATTTTATATTATTATATCCTTCTCTTTACTTGTGACAATTACATAAAGGGAGAAAAACTTGCTAGCTTGCGCATTGTAAAGAAAAATAAAATTGTTGCTAGTGTGTACATCTCAAAAGAGAATCAAAATTTGCTAGCTTACACAATTCAAGAAAAAGCAAAATTGCTAGCTTGTATGTTCGAAAATGATATAAAAATTGCTAAATATTTTAGCTTGAACATTGTAAAGGAAGCAAAAATTGCTAGCTTGCATATCTCAAAAGAGAAGTAAAAAGTACTATCTTGCCTATATTTAAATTTGCCAATCTCAAGAAGTAAAAAATTGCTAAACTTGCATATCTCTAAAACTTACTAGTTTGCATGTTCTAATTTACTATCTTACTAGCTTGCATATCTAAAAATTTACTAGTTGTACTTCTCCTTTTTGTTCATGACAAAGGGGGAGAAGGTACGATGATAATCATACATATTATGATTAAAATGATAATTTAAAATTATGTATGATGATCATACATGTAATGATGATTTTGAAAATATATATTATATTTTAGAATGATGCATGCAATACTCATGATTTTATTATGATGATGTATATGATGTATTGAATATGATATGATTAAAATAGTTTCAACTTGGACTAAAAGGTCATCATTTATTTGAATGATATCTTATTTCAATATGGCATATTGATAGGGGGAGTTTAGTTTAAACTCCATCATCAATTGGTTGTCCTCATAAAAAAGGGGGAGATTGTTGAATCTCAGATTTTTATTATGAAATCAATTGATGAGTTTGTGATCTAATTTGCATTTTGAGTAAAACAGGACTAGCTTTGGTCAAAAAGAGGTAAATTGATTAAAGTAAGAGGAATCAGACATTGGGCCGGCCGGAGTGAACATGCTAGAAAATTGGACGTCGGGTCGGAGGATCGGTCGACGTGTCGGCAGAAGGCTCGTGCCTTGAATTCGAGCACCGGGCTGAAGGATCGGACATTGCGCTAAGGAGATCGAAAGTTGCGGGAGTCAACATGCTGATTGGGTAATATGCTGAAGGAGAGGATGATGTGACGAAGGATTGGACGAGCGCCGGATGAACCAAGACATGCCAGATAAAGGATTCATGTTTTGTAATCATTTATCTAAGATCGAAGTAGTTTATGAGGCTAATTGAGTTAGTTTTTCATATAATCATGCTAACTCAATTGGGGCTAATTGGACCTTAATTGGGACTGATTTGGGTTCATTGGGAGGCCTATTCAGTGACCCAAAAGTTGGGTCAAGAAGTGGCACCGTCAGAACAGGCGGTAGAACTACTTGTGAGTTGAAAAACTCAAAAAACCTGATCGCTGAGGCTATCAGGCGATGGTACCACCAGACTGGATGGTGGTGTCGTCTAATGACAATATGTCAAGCGGTGGTACCGCCCAGTGTCAGGCTGTAGGCGGTGATACCACCCGTAGCCGGAAGACCTAGAAGTTTAAATTTTTGGCTCCATTTTTGAAACCATTTGGGGCCTATAAATACTCTACCTAGGCAGCAAGAAAGTGTTGGTAAATCATAGGGGGGGGCGACATCATATGCGCAGCGGAAGAACAAGAAAACAAAAATCCCCGATTCCCAAAAAGATGTTCATCGTCGTGCGAAGATTGGTGCGCAAAATCCGCAAAAAACACAAAAACTGCGTATAGAGATTGTGTTACCTAGGGAGATCGTATATCCCTGTTTCCTTGCAGATCCTTAGGAGAGGGTGAAGGAGGTCAAGCGTCCTCCTCTCTAGCGGTGATCCACACAGCAGGGTTGCGACGACGCTCCTCAAAACTCCAGGCCTACTCTAAGGTGGAGAGGGAGAGGAGAATAGGAAGGGCAAGCAAAGACTCTAGCCTATGAGGCTGTGAATCCCTCCTATTTATAGAGATCCCGTGTCAAAACCCTAATGGGTCCTTTCCCTAGTGGGTATTGGATCTGCATCCAATAAGACAAGGGCTCCGTCGGATATCTCATATCCGAACCTCTACTCATCGCAATGCCTACCATATGTGTGTGACCCTCTAGGCCCAATATCGAGCTGGCCGTGAGTCATACCTGTCAGAACTCTTTCTAACTAAGTGAATTATTATCTCTGTAATAATTCACTCGACTCATCGACTACGGAAGTACTAGGCCACTACGCCGTAGTCCCCAGACGATACAGGGGAATCCAATCCATTGGACCTGTCTGTCCTCAGTTACCATGTACCTATAGTCCCTCATCCATCTAATATCCTAGAGACCGTATATCGAGCATGGTGCTGTCAGACCCATACGGTTTCTACTCGAGTCTCGCTCTAATCGGATTCTCCCGGAGAACTCTTTCTCTCTCAACCCGAATGACCCTGGCCAGGGATTTGTCTGAGCAAGAACACATGGGATATTCCTCTCATGATACCGAGAGTGGATGATCCTCTATCGACACTCAATAGCCCTCGTAAGGTCGACTACCACTCCCAATGACTAGCTGTACTAGATCTGGGAACAGCCAAACCTATAAGTCTGGTATCAAAGAGTGGAGCACTCATACAGGACATCCTTGGTGTCTCAAGTCTAAGAACCAGATACACCACTAGGACTACGGAATAGTTGTCTGACAATAAGGCATCATCAACCATCCAGCATTCCGTAAGCGGATCAATCAGTGAACTCATTCTCCAATGAGCACCTGTACTGTATCCCTAGTGTCCCTACACGAGCAGCTATGAGACCAGCTGCATCCATCATATGGACGGGTATACAGCACACCAGTCTATCCGGTTATCATGATGTCCCTCTCGAGTAACCTATGACCGGGATTATTTAGGATATGTGTTTAAAGGTGAATCGATCTCATTATCGTGATCTCATCACGATCCGATTCCCATTGCACAAATCCAAGGACATCACAATATATATGCATTTATGCAATAGTTATAAAGTGATATATGCCAAAATATAATAAGCAAAAAGATTCTGTATCAAGTCACACGTGCCATCACTCACGTGATTGGCTTGCTGGGCACTTATGACTAGCAATCTCCCACTTGACCTAAAGCCAATCACCTATGTGTCTGATCCCCATCAGACCCCTGTGACGCTCAAAGACAATCTGAGACAATGGCTTTGTTAGTGGATCTGCAATGTTATCTTCGGATGGAACTCTTTCCACTGCTACATCTCCTCGGGTCACGATCTCTCTGATAAGGTGGAACCTCCTCAGAACATGCTTAGATTTCTGATGAGACCTAGGTTCCTTCGCTTGAGCAATTGCCCCGTTGTTGTCGCAATATAGGGAAATCGGCTCCTCACTATCCGGCACGACTCCCAAATCTGTGATGAACTTCTTCAACCAGACTCCCTCCTTTGCTGCATCTGATGCAGCAATGTACTCCGCCTCTGTGGTCGAGTCAGCAGTGGTATCTTGCTTGGAACTCTTCCAGCACACTGCTCCTCCATTCAAGGTGTACACATACCCTGAATTCGACTTGCTATCATCGACATCAGACTGAAAACTTGAGTCAGTGTAGCCTTCAACCTTAAGGCTATTACCTCCATATACTAGTAAAAGATCCTTAGTCCTTCTCAAGTACTTAAGGATACACTTTACTACTTTCCAGTGCTCCAAGCCTGGATCCGCCTGATACCTGCTCGTGACACTCAGAGCATGCGCTATATCAGGCCTAGTACATAGCATGGCATACATGATAGACCCTATTGCTGAGGCATAAGGTATCATATCCATGTTCGCCCTTTCTTCTGGAGTCTTTGGGGACATACTCGTAGAAAGCGATATCCCATGTCTCATCGGTATGAGACCTCTTTTGGAATTTTCCATGCCAAACCTTTTGACAATAGTTTCTATGTACCTGGACTGGGACAAGCCAAGCATCCTTTTGGATCTATCTCTATAGATTCTAATCCCCAAGATATAAGATGCTTCTCCTAAGTCCTTCATGGAGAAGTGTCTAGATAACCAAGCCTTTATTGTGGATAGCATTCCTATGTCATTCCCAATGATGAGGATGTCATCCACATATAACACCAAAAAGTTAATAGCGCTCCCACTTACCTTTCTGTATACACAAGGCTCATCTTCGTTCTTAACGAAGTCATAAGATCTGATTGCCTCATCAAATCTTATGTTCCAACTTCGGGAAGCTTGCTTTAGTCCATAAATGGATCTAAGCAACCTACACACCTTATCTGGGCAGTTCTTGGACACGAATCCCTCAGGTTGCATCATATACACCTCCTCCTCCAGGTTCCCGTTGAGGAATGCGGTTTTCACATCCATCTGCCAGATCTCATAATCATAGTGTGCTGCAATAGCCAATAGAATTCTGATGGATTTTAGCATTGCTACGGGTGAGAAAGTTTCGTCGTAGTCAACACCTTGCCTTTGACGATACCCCTTAGCCACTAGCCTTGCTTTATAGGTCTCTACCTTTCCATCTACTCCGATCTTTTTCTTAAAGATCCACTTGCAACCGATGGGTACAATACCTTCGGGTGCATCAACTAGGTTCCAAACCTTATTGGAGTACATAGAATCCATCTCAGAATTCATGGCTTCTTTCCACTTCCCGGAGTCTATACTCATAATAGCCTCCTCGTAGGTCTGAGGATCAATATCCTCTACATCCTCTGCTCTAATATGTCCCACATATCTCTCAGGAGGATGGGATACTCTATCAGACCTGCGTAAAGTTGAAACTTGTGTATTAGATACCTGAACAGACTCGGGCTGTAGAGTGGTGCTTGAGCTTGGTTCTCCAACCTCGCTCAATTCTATCATTCTCCCACTGTCTCCGCCAAGAATGTGTTCCTTCTCAAGGAACACTGCTCTCTTAGCTACAAAGACCTTTTGGTCCTCGAGATGATAGAAATAATACCCACAAGTTTCCTTGGGGTATCCCACAAATTTGCATCGCTCTGTCCTTGATTCTAACTTATCGGGGTTGTGTCTTTTAATGTGGGTAGGGCAGCCTCAAATCTTAACAACCTTAAGATCAGGCTTCTTCCCTTTCCATATCTCATATGGTGTAGACACTACCGACTTAGTTAGAACTCTGTTCAGAAGGTAAGCTGCGGTTTCTAGGTCATATCCCTAGAATAAGATGGGTAGGTCAGCGAAACTCATCATGGACCGTACCATATCTAATAATGTACGATTTCTCCTTTCAGAGACACCATTGAGCTGAGGTGTATAAGGAGGTGTCCATTGGGATAATATCCCATGGTCCTTGAGGAAGTGAGTAAACTCTGTACTTAAGTACTCACCTCCTCGATCTGATCGAAGAGTTTTGATACTCTTTCCAGTCTGGTTCTCCACCTCATTCTTATACTCTCTGAATTTCTCAAAGGCCTCGGACTTGTACTTCATTAAGTACACATATCCATACCTTGAGAAATCATCAGTAAATGTAATGAAGTAGGAGTAACCTCCAATGGCATGAGTTGACATGGGTTCACATACATCACTATGTATGAGTTCCAACAACTCAGTGGCTCTCTTTCCAGTTCCACTAAATGGAGAGTTGGTCAGTTTTCCACGAATGCAAGGCTCACAAGTTGCATATGACACATAATCGAATGGATCTAGATATCCATCATTTAGCAACTTTTGAATCCTTCTTTCATGTATGTGACCTAGCCTACAATGCCACAGGTATACACATAGTGTCTTGCATAAACAAACCTTTATGCAATATTCCTCTCGTCAATCTCCCCTCGGCTTTGCTAGAATTTATAATAAATTGTAGATGTGATAAGCAATATTGGTATCCAATACCAATGCATTATCACAAAAATCTGCCAATTGGAGATTGATCATGAATATACCTGAAGCTTCTCCAAGCTTCTATTTCGCCTTTTCTACAAGGTACTCTTTGTAGTTCCTCTTCCAGTGCCCATCTTTACCACAGTGGAAGCACTGGCCTTTGTCCTTTGTTGGGTCTTTCTTAGCAACCTTTGCTTTACCTTGTTTGCCCTTGCCCTTTCCCTTCTTAAGGGACCTTTCTGCTTTCCTTTTCTTTCTGGTCTCACCAGTGTAGAGAACTGGCTTCTCTTTCTTAATAGTACTCTCTGCCTCCCTCAACATATTGAGGAGCTCTGGGAGAGTCACCTCAAGCTTGTTCATATTAAAGTTCATTATGAACTGTGAAAAGGAATCTGGTAGGGACTGAAGCACAATGTCCACACACAAGTTATCCTCTAGGACCATTCCTAGACCTGTGAGTTTCTCTATCCACTCAATCATCTTTAGGACATGGTTCTGAACCGGTGTCCCCTCAGTCATCCTAGCGCGGAAAAGGCTCTTGGATATCTCATATCGTTGAGTCCTTCCCTGTTCCTCAAACAATTTACGGACATGTAGGAGAATGGATCTGGCATCCATCTTTTCATGTTGTCTCTGTAACTCTGGAGTCATAGAGCCCAACATATAGCACTGAGCAAGAGTGGAGTCATCAATGTACTTCACGTAGCGAGCGATCTCATCCTCGCTTGCCCCTTCTTCGGGCGTAGGCATCACTGTATCAAGGACGTACACGATTTTCTCCGCTGTGAGAACAATTCTCAAGTTACGGAGCCAATCCGTATAATTTGGACCAGTGAGGCGGTTGACATCAAGTATGCCACGTAAGGGATTTGAAAGCGACATTTTCTGAAAATAAAGATGTAGCAAAAATGAATAACATGCAGATTTTGCAAGAAATAAACTATCAAGATATGGACTTCTATCTTAATATGCTCCCACTATTTTACTAACGAGTCACGCGACACCCTCAGCACGTGAAACGGAAGTCTCCGGCAGACTTCTAGTGGGGATCAGGATCCAATCAGCGTCTTAGTGTAACCTCGAGGGACTCGACCAATCACACTAAGCCTAAAAGGTAGACAACTCTTGCCGATCACAACTCCTTGTGATTCCCGTCCTGTTCGACCTCCGAATCACCATGGCCTCGAGGGACTCGACCAACCATGATGCTCGGTTAAGTCAACACCTTCGTTACAAGATGAGTCTGATTTGATGATATACCCTCGAGGGACTCGACCAAGCATATCATGCCCTCAGGTCACCGGTGACATCTCTATGTCGTAAGCAAGATAGCGAATCGCGATATAGGTGAGTCTCGAGGGACTCGACCAACTCAACCTACACCGGGATTCGGTTCCTACTCATAACGATGAAAGGCCACGTGGGTCAATCTAATTGCCTCACGTTTACCGACTTAATATTATCGAGAGATGTTTCTATAATTTGGTCTCCTAATATGACATGTCACACATATACATATTTAATATATATCTACATCGCATGCAAATATATATACATATCTAGTATGTGTATAAGCAATCACACCAGATGATCATGGACCACAACCTAATATGATTAGGCCCGAGCCAGTAGGCCTAATCACTCACATCAAGATCTATGTGTGCAACGGTGTATCTCCATGCCCTGTGATCGTCCATCTCGTCCTCGTCGGTTCCGTCGACATCTTAATGCATCTCCATGCATCACGATCGTCCGTCTCGTGGGTCCCGCTATCGCATCCACGCTCCCGCTGCGCCTCCTCATGTGATTACAACTTAATCATAGGCACGCAGGCCTGACAATAAACGAGAAATATAATGGAGGTTCGCAGACCTCAATAATAATAATCACAAGTACACACATCACACGGTCCATGATCATCCGTCCACTCATCATACATCACATGTATAAATAATCATCATCATGTAGGACTACTAGATAATAATAAAAATAATAATCAACTAAACCTTTTAATTAATTAATATTTTCTGAAATCAGGGATATATAGGGAATTTCTCAATTCCTAAGGGTATTTTCGTAATTTGGACAAAAGGCAGAAACTGGAATTTCTCAAATTCCGAGGGGCAAAATTGTCTTTTTCCCAGAAAACCCTAATTCCCTCTTTCTGCTGCCGTTGCCGCCGCCGCCACCCTGCTGGCGGCGGCCTGTGCGGCGGGGCGAGGGCGCTGCCCTCGCCTGCAGGCGGCACGCTCGCTGGCGGCGCTGCCGCTGCAGGTGGGCTCTCCCTTCGGGCGTCACTGCCTCCGCAAGCGGTGCTGCCCCGCCGGGCGGCCGCCCCTGTGGGGGGGGGTTTCGCCCGCGGGAGCAGCGGCGGCAGGCGTCGTGCGTCGCTGCCCTGCGGCGGCAGGCGCCGCTTCCTTTCGGTGGCAGGCGCCGCTGCCCTGCGGCGCCTCTGCCCGTGGGTTGCCAGCCCCGCCGGCAGCAAACCTGCTGCAAGCAGACCGTTGGCCGGCTGCTGCAGGCACTGCGCCGGCGTTGTGCTGCCTGGCTGCGGCTGCGGCTGCAGGTGGCTGCAGGCATGCAGATCGAGGGCAGCAACTATTGCTGCCCTTCCTCACTTTTGCGTCAACGATTTTGACGTCAATATTCTTCCTAAACACAACACACGTAGTTCAAAACCAATCATTCGCACGAACAACCTGGCTCTGATACCACTGTTGGTAAATCATAGGGGGGGGCGACATCATATGCGCAGCGGAAGAACAAGAAAACAAAAATCCCCGATTCCCAAAAAGATGTTCATCGTCGTGCGAAGATTGGTGCGCAAAATCCGCAAAAAACACAAAAACTGCGTATAGAGATTGTGTTACCTAGGGAGATCGTATATCCCTGTTTCCTTGCAGATCCTTAGGAGAGGGTGAAGGAGGTCAAGCGTCCTCCTCTCTAGCGGTGATCCACACAGCAGGGTTGCGACGACGCTCCTCAAAACTCCAGGCCTACTCTAAGGTGGAGAGGGAGAGGAGAATAGGAAGGGCAAGCAAAGACTCTAGCCTATGAGGCTGTGAATCCCTCCTATTTATAGAGATCCCGTGTCAAAACCCTAATGGGTCCTTTCCCTAGTGGGTATTGGATCTGCATCCAATAAGACAAGGGCTCCGTCGGATATCTCATATCCGAACCTCTACTCATCGCAATGCCTACCATATGTGTGTGACCCTCTAGGCCCAATATCGAGCTGGCCGTGAGTCATACCTGTCAGAACTCTTTCTAACTAAGTGAATTATTATCTCTGTAATAATTCACTCGACTCATCGACTACGGAAGTACTAGGCCACTACGCCGTAGTCCCCAGACGATACAGGGGAATCCAATCCATTGGACCTGTCTGTCCTCAGTTACCATGTACCTATAGTCCCTCATCCATCTAATATCCCAGAGACCGTATATCGAGCATGGTGCTGTCAGACCCATACGGTTTCTACTCGAGTCTCGCTCTAATCGGATTCTCCCGGAGAACTCTTTCTCTCTCAACCCGAATGACCCTGGCCAGGGATTTGTCTGAGCAAGAACACATGGGATATTCCTCTCATGATACCGAGAGTGGATGATCCTCTATCGACACTCAATAGCCCTCGTAAGGTCGACTACCACTCCCAATGACCAGCTGTACTAGATCTGGGAACAGCCAAACCTATAAGTCTGGTATCAAAGAGTGGAGCACTCATACAGGACATCCTTGGTGTCTCAAGTCTAAAAACCAGATACACCACTAGGACTACGGAATCGTTGTCTGACAATAAGGCATCATCAACCATCCAGCATTCCGTAAGCGGATCAATCAGTGAACTCATTCTCCAATGAGCACCTGTACTGTATCCCTAGTGTCCCTACACGAGCAGCTATGAGACCAGCTGCATCCATCATATGGACGGGTATACAGCACACCAGTCTATCCGGTTATCACGATGTCCCTCTCGAGTAACCTATGACCGGGATTATTTAGGATATGTGTTTAAAGGTGAATCGATCTCATTATCGTGATCTCATCACGATCCGATTCCCATTGCACAAATCCAAGGACATCACAATATATATGCATTTATGCAATAGTTATAAAGTGATATATGCCAAAATATAATAAGCAAAAAGATTCTGTATCAAGTCACACGTGCCATCACTCACGTGATTGGCTTGCTGGGCACTTATGACTAGCAGAAAGGAGTAAGAATTTTTGAGGAAAAAATTAAGTAAACTCTATCAAAACTTTGAGTTCCCTCCTCCTAGTGCTTAGAGTTAGTCCTAAGGGAGGTGTGTGAGGGAATACTTATAAAAGAGTGACTTATAAGAGTTATCTCCTAAACCCGTGAAAAGGAAAAAGTGCTGTAAAGAGGTGATTGATCTTCACCTATTGAAGGAAGACCTTTAGTGGACGTTGGTGACCTCAACAGAGGAGGAATCGGAAGTGGATGTAGGTTACTACGACCGAACCACTATACATTCCGGTGTGTTATTTCCTTACTACTTATTCTCTTTACTATATTCTACTTTACTTCATTTCAAACTATCCAATCCCCTCTTCTTTATTCACTTGTAAACTTATATGAGTTAAAAAAATGATTTTTGTCGAAATCAGTTTTTATCGTACGAAGATTTTTAAATCGACGTAATTTTTCCGCTGTAGTAATTCACCCCCCCCCCCCCTCTTAGTGCCGACTCGTTCCTAACATCTATAAATATCCCAGATATTCCAGCATAGAGATGCAATAATTAAGCAGAATGGGAAAGAATTCTAAGTTTAAAAAGTGTTGTAATCTCTTTAAGTTTAATGAGTCTCTTTCTCCTAGAGTAGAAGGCTTTTAAGGGAGTAGTGAGCTCTAAATTAAGAGAGGTGTAAAAGTTCTCTCCCGAGCTTGTGAAAAGGAGAAATAATTGTAAGGGTAGTTGATCTTCGCCCATTGAAAGAAGATCAGTAGTGGAAGCCGATGGCCTTGAGTGAAGAGGAATCGAGAGTGGATGTAGGTCACGATGATTGAACCACTATTAACTCAGTATGTAATTTCTATTATACTTTTAATTATCATTGCTATTACTTTCTGAGTTAATTTCTTAGTTCACTTACTCTAAGCCAAGTACTCTTTTTCGATATTGATTTTCATCGAATGTAATTTTTCAAAACTGATGTATTTATCATAAGCACTAATTCACCCCCCCTTAGTGCCGATTTGATCGTAACAGTTGGTATCAGAGACACGTTTCTCTCTGTTAAATTAACACCTAAGAGAGATGGGTATTTTCGACTTTTAAGAGGGTCTTTCTATCACTCGTCCTCTTATGTTTAATAGGATAAATTACATTTATTAGAAAACTCGAGTGAGAGTTTTCTTGCTTTTTATGAGCTTTGATTTATGGAATATTATTGAACTTAGTTTTCAAACACCTTCTAAATCTATGAATGAATGGAGTGATTTTGAGAAAAGATCGTTTTCACTAAATGCTAAAGCTATGAACACTTTATTTTATGCTTTAGATAAAGATGAGCTTAATCGTATTTCAATTTATGAAATTACACCTAAAATTACACATGAAGACATAAGTAGAGTTAAAGAGTCTAAAATAAATCTTTTGATGCATAATTTTGAATTGTTTCAAATGAAATCAAGCAAAATATTGTTGATATACACACCTATTTTATGGATGTCATCAATAGTTTGAAAGCATTTGATAAATATTTTTTTAATTTTAAACTTGTTAATAAATTACTAATATCCCTTCCAAAAAGCTGGGATCCGAAAGTGACGGTAATACAAGAGACAAAGGACTTGAATACTTTTCTTCTTAAAGAATTTATCGGGTCTTTGATGATATATGAAATAATGTGCAAGGCACATGATGAACTTGATGAACATGAGAACAACCTTGCAAAGAATAAGAAGAATTTTGCACTTAGAACAAAAGAAGACTACTTGAGCGAAAGCTCAAGTGATGATGACCTTGAACTCCTAACAACAAAGGTTAAAAGGTTCATAAAACAAGTATCAAAAAATAAAAATAAACTTAAAAAGAAAAGGTTGCCAAAGAAGAAGAAGAAGACACTCAAGGCGATTTGGGACAAATTGAGTACATCCGAAAACGAAGAGCAAACCAACAAAGACAAAGTGACGAATTTAGCTTTGATGGCTCTCGACTATGAAGTAAATAACACAAACATCTTCTTTATCTTAATATGAAATTACATGATGCATTTCATGAGTTTTTTTAAAATTAGTTAGTAAAAAAAAAAATCATGCTTCTCTTTCTAGTAATATTAAAAAAATTAAAATTTTGAGTATGACAATTGCATGTTAACTCCTAGCACTAAGCATGAAGAGTTAGATTCACCTAAAAAGAAAAATATATTACTATAACAAATAAAATATTTTTGATTAAAAATATTTTATATTTAATGAAATCATGCTTGATGATTTAATGATGCATAATGATGTAATGATGTAATGAAAATGTTGAAAGTTTTGGTATCATGCTTGATGATTTTATACTATGCATGATAATTTGAAGTAATGATGATTTGAAATCTTATGTTTTGGAATTATGTGTTATACTTTTGATCTTAATGATTTTTATGATAAATCTTATTTTTCGGTTTTAAACATGATGTATGGATTTGGCATAGAAAATAAGGACATGCTTGTATGAAATCAATCACATAAATTGAAACAACTAAAAAGGGAATGTATTTTAAAAATTTCTCTATCTCTATCTTATCGATTTTTCAATAAAAATTTGATAAATCTATTTATATCATTTTGAATCTCTTGAGAGTGATTTTGTTGATTTGATGATTTGAATTTGGATGAGTTTTATCTAATCATGATTTTTATCTTTATTTCTCGATATTTATAACTTGAGATTTATTCTATATGAATCAAGATATTTTATCCTCTATGTTTCTTTTTGCTATCTACTATCCAAATGAATCACCATTGGTATCATTGCTATTTTATCTCTTATGTTTCTCTTTGTCATTTACTAAAGAGGAGAATTATCCATATGAATCATGGTTTTTCTTGATTTCTCATAATCTTAACTTGAGAATTTCTTTTATAAAACATGATCTTGATGACTTGAGAATTCTTATGCATGAATCAAGATTATTTATTATTTGTTCTCATACAATTCTTTTGTTGTTTACTAAAGAGGACATTTATCCAAATTAACCATGTTGTGTCACTTGAGTTTTTAAGCTTTGTGACTTGAGTTTTATTATGTATAATTCCTTTGTATTCATGAATTGTATATCTCATCATCAAGTTAATTTTTCTCGATATATTTCATATGATAATTTAAAAAATGATGGAAAGGGAAAAGTTTTACACTATTGTAACCTTCTCTTCTTTGTGACAATAACAAAGGGGGAGAAAATATTGCTAGCTTACACACTTCAATGAGAAAACTTGCTAGCTTGCATGTTTTAAAATGATGTGAAATTTGCTAGCTTGCATGTTGTAAAATTTGTTAGCTTGCGCATTGCAAAGGAAGCGAAAATTACTAGCTTAAACATTACAAAGGAATTAAAAAAATTGCTAGCTTGCACTTCTCAAAAGAGAAGAAAGAACTCACTAGCTTGCATGTTCTAAATTGATAAAAAATTTGCTAAATTGCTAAGCTTACATATCTCTAAAACATTGATAGTTGCACTTCTCCTTTTGTTGATAACAAAGGGGAGAAGGTATGATGATGATCATGCATGAAATGATGTACTAAAATTTTGATTATGTATGATTTTATGATGATATGTTGCTTGGATTCATAAATTATTTATGAATTTAGGGTTCATTTCAATATGGCATATTAATAGGGGGAGTTTGGTTTAAACTCCGTCATCAATTGGTTATCATCATAAAAAAGGAGTAAATTGTTGAATCTCAGATTTTGATGATGAAACCAATTAATAGCATTTATGATCTAATATGTGTTTAAGTGACGTAGGACTAACTTCGATCAGGCAAGATAAATCAATTAAAGTAGTAGAATCAGAAGTTGGGCCATAATGGAACATGTTAGAAGATTGGACGTCGGATCGGAGGAAGGTCGACGTATCAACAGAAGGTTTTGTGTCATGAATTCGGGCATCGGGCCAGAAGGATTAGACATTATGCCAAGGAGATCGGGTATTGCGGAGGTCAACCTGCCAATTGGGTAATACGTCACAAGAGAGGATGATGCACCGAAGGTATGGACGAAGCACCGAATGAACCAATTATTGAATCTCGGATTTTGATGATGAAATCAATTGATGTGTTTATCATCTAATGTGCATTTAAGTAATGTAGGACTAGCTTCAATCAGAAGAGGCAAATCGATTAAAGTAGGAGAAATTAGATATTGGGCTGAAGCAAACATATCAGAAGATTGAACATCGGGTTAAGGAGATCAAATATTGCGAAAAGACAACATACTGATTGGGCAATATGCCGAAGGAGATGATGATGCACTAGAAGAGCTAATGACATGTCGAATAGTATAGGATTCACTTATAATTAATTATGTCTAGATCGAGTTAGTTTAGAGTCTAATTGAGTTAGTTTAGAATATAATTAGGCCAACTCAATTAGGGGCCAACTAGACCCAAGTTTGGGCTATATTAGGCCAAGTAAAAGGCCCAAAACAATGACCCAACAAGTGGAACTGTCATGGCATAGTCTCTGATGTTGAATCTCGAATTTTGATGATGAAACTAATTGATTGTGTTTATATATTTAACTGCATTTTAAGTGATGCAGGTCTACTCGATCAGGATTAGACAGTTAACGCAAGAGGAATTGACATTGCGCCGGAGGAGATCATGTTAGGATATTGGATGGCAGAAGGCTTCGGACATCGGGCATCGGGCCAAGAGCGGAATTGCGCCAAGGATTTCGGGGTTACGGAGGTCAACCGCTGATTGGACAACAAGCCGCAAGAGAGGACGATGCACTGAAGAATCGGACGAAGCACCAACCAATGACGTGCCGGGCAACAGAATGTCAATTCGCGTTGTAATAATTGTCTAGATCGGAGTAGAGTTTTGGCTTGTGTGTGTAGGATTAACTACGATAATGATGAAGACATTGTTAGGATCGAGAGCACTAAGAGGGGGGGTGAATTAGTGCAGCGGTAAACTTTCTGCGATTAAAATGAAACAGCGTTCGAATGATAAAAACGATTTCTGTGTAAAATCCAATTCTAAGCAAGATGATATTAAAGTTAATCTAGGTAGTTTGCAGCTATGATGAAAACCAGAATATAGGCGTAAACTGAAATCCGACGTTCGTACGAAGAAACTGATTTACGTCTAAATGCTGATTCGTAAATCACTTGATTAGGCAAGATGCAGTTTAAGCAAGAGTATGAAGGCAGTTTGTAGTTATGGTAAAGCTCAAAATATAAACGCAATCTGAAATATGATGATCGTACGAAAAAGGCAGATTTACGTCTAAACGCTGATTCGGAAAGAAAAAGGCTTAAAACCCGATCGTAAAAGCGTAGAAGGCAGTAAGCTTCAGAGGAGGTTTGCAGTAAAGATAATATGCTCAAAGTAAATGCAAACCGAGATTTAGAGTGGTTCGGTCAATCTTGACCTACTCCACTTTTGGCTTCCTCCACCGACGAGGTCACCGACGTCAACTAGAGGCCTTCCTTCAATAGGCGAAGGCCAACCACCCTTTTACAGTTTCACTCCTTTTGATGGGCTTAGGAGACAACCCTTACAGAAATTTTCTCTCCTCTCTTTACAACTCAAAACTTGAAGAACAGAGGGAGGAGAACTTTTGGCCTTTACAACAATTTTGAGCTCTAAGAATCACAGAAAGATGTCAAGATTTCGAGTGTTAGTTGCTACCTTTCAGTGCTGAATGGGTGGGGTATTTATAGGCCCCAACCCAGTTCAAATTTGGAGCTCAAAACTGTCAATTTCCGGAATTCCGGGATCAGGCGGTTGCACCTCCTGACTGGGGTGGTTGCACCGCCTGGCAGAGCTCGAAGACTGAGCCTCTGGGCGGTGCCACCTCTGTCAGGGGCGGTTGCACCTCTCTGCCAGAGCTCGAAGACCGAGCTCAGGCGGTTGCACCTCCTGACTGGGGCGGTTGCACCGCCTGCCAGAGCTCGAAGACCGAGCTCAGGCGGTGCTACCTCCTGTCAGGAGAGGTTGCACCGCCCAGTCTCGCTTGGAGACTGAGCCCAGGCGATTGCACCTCCTGGCTGGGGCAGTTGCACCGCCCAGTCTCCCTGGGAGACTTAGCCCAGGCGGTGCTACCTCCTGGCTTGGGCGGTTGCACCTCCCACAGTAATCAGGGTCCGAATGGGTAGATCCATTCGGCCCAAATTGGGTCTTTCAGGGGCCCGATTGCCCAAGATTAAGTTAATGGGATCACCTCCCATTTCTAACTTAATCATTGTGCTAACTACGATTATTTCCTAAGACATTTACTGCAACTTGCTCCGGTACGTCAATCGCTTCTTCCGGCGAGCTTCCGGCGAACTTCCGTCGATCATCCGATGAACCCTTGGTGATGCTCCTGCGGACTTCCGGCAAACTCCTGGACTTGCGATGATCCACTTGGCGAGTTCCGACGAGCTTCTTTGGCAAGCTCCTGGACTTCTCGGATTTGTCCCCGCAGAACCTCCGACGACCGTCTGAACTTCCGTAGAACTCTTGAACTCCCAACGTGATCATTGTCTTGACTCCGGCGCAACTTCTGCTGCATGTCTTACTTTCATCGTAGTTAATCCTGCACATGTAAACAAAACTTCGATCGAGACAATTAATCCTAAGCAATTAACCAAGTTGTCCGGCATGTCATTGGTCCCTCGACGCTTCGTCCGATTCTTCGGCGCATCGTCCTTTCCTGCGGCCTATTGCCCAATCGGCCAGTTAGCTCCGCAACTCCGATATCCTTTGCACAATACCCGCTCTTCTTGGCCCGATGCCCGAGTCTATGGCATGAAGCCTTCTGTCGATACGTCAACCGATCCACCGGCCCGACGTCCAATCTTCTGACATGTTCCTCCGGCACAACATGATTTTCCTGCTTTAATTGTCTCATCCTGATCGAGGCATCCTGCATCACTCAAAACGCAGATTAAATCATAAACATATATCAAGTAGTTTCATCATCAAAATACGAGATTCAATAATCTCCCCCTTTTTGATGATGACAACCACTTGATGACGGAGTTAAACTTAACTCCCGGAGTTTAAACAAACTCCCCCTATCAATATGCCATATTGATAGAATCTTGAATTCAAACTGAATTCAAGTCATTGCAATATTCATAATGAATACTTGCAACACGTCATTATGAACTTATGCATAAACTTATGCATAACATGTCATGTCATCAACATACTTCTCCCCCTTTGTCATCAACAAAAAGGAGAAGTACCACAATCAAGTGTTTATGATATTGGTTCAACTCATTGCATGAAAAACATAATATCAAGTTTTATCATCATGCAGTTTTGAAGCCAGAAAATTTAGCAAATGTTACATCATGCTTAGAACATTCAAGCTATCAAGTTTTAGATATGCAAGTTTTACAGCATACAAGATAGCACTTTTATAACATGTAAGCTAGCAATGTTGCAACATTTTAGAACTTGCAAGCTAGCAATTTAGAGATGTTCAAGAAGGCAACTCTTGCTTCTTGAAATATGCAAGTTGCAAGCTAGCAAATTTTTACGATATGCAAGTTTTGCTTTTTGAGATAGGCAAGATAGCACTTTTGCAATTTTTGTTTGGCAAGCTTGTGATGTTCAAGATAACAAGCTCTTTCTTCTCTTTTGAGAAGTGTCATTTTTGCTTTCTTTGCAAAGTGCAAGCTAGCAAAATGCCAAACTAGCAAGAGATAATGTTTTACATGAGGCAAGCAAACAATTTGGCAAATGTTACATTTGCATCTTCTCTTTAGATGTGCAAGAAAATAAACAAGTTTTTACATTTTCTTGACATTTCAAGCTAGCAATTATCGGTGATGTTCAAGATAGCAATTTCTTCTCTTTTGTAATTTTTGTATTTTTCTTGAATTGTGCTAGCAATCTATCTCCCCCTTTGTCATTGTCAAAAAGAAGGGAAAAACCCTTTACATCAATTTCTAAATCATGACAAAGGTAAGTAATCATTCTTATTTGTGCATCATTATAGTTTCAATGCACAAATTCATTAACATTACATTTCATTTTTTTTTATGCATGATACCGAAAAATCAATCATCATCATGAGCATATCAAACATGATATTCAAGTATTCATGATATATCATTTTGGCAACATGATCATAGATATTCAAACGATGGTATCTAAATGTCAGAATTCATTACATCCTATTATGCATGATCATTAACTCCTCATTTGTATTTCATGCATTATTTCATTTCATCTCATAAGGAATATCAAGAAGAGTTATTGAATGATGAGATAAATATTTTATGAATACACGGAATATCATAAGTGTTTCATGTATTCATATTATCACATGAAGCATATTATCATTTTTAAGATTCATAACATGAATAACGTTATTACTATTTCATCAAAATTAATTTCGAGATTCACACAATATCATGAAATCATTAATCTCGATAAGATGAGAAAAGTATTTTCTTTTTAAGTGATTCTTTTAACACATCATAAAAAACTCATTCATAATTCAAGTGATTTACAAGATATCATAAATGAATTTATCACTTGTATTTCATCAAAATCGAGAACTCTAGAGATAGAAAATGATTGAAGCATTTAATCTGATTAAAGCATGATTCATATTTAAAGTGTATCTTATGTCGTAAATACGAATCAAGCATTTGTCAAATCTGAAATCATCCTCAAAATTACATTCAATAAATTGATATATGACAAGCATAGATTTATTGAAAAATCAATAAGATAGAGGATTACATTTCAAGTGTTCATCAATTGTAGCATTTCATCACATGGTAAGATATCAATGCGTAAAATTACGATACAAGTTCTTGATATCTTAACGCATGATGCAAACATGGCATAATGCAAATTTGGCAATCATAGCATCAATTCGTATAAGCATTGCAAATATGGCAATCATATCAATTCATATATCTCTTGATGATGCAAGCATGGGATAATCATAGCATAGTGTTTATAGCATCAATTCATATATTTCTCCTCTTTTTTAAGTGTTTCATCTTAAGTGATCGATTTCATGTTAGCATGCCTTTTCATTTATGTCAAATGAAAACATGCATCAACGTTTAGGATCGTAAAATGAATTTCATCATAAAACCATCAATCACAAAAATCATCATGTATAACTTTAAAATCTCATGCATAAAATCATCAAATCATAGTATCAAAACTTTAATATTTTCATTGCAACATTAAGCAAGGTTTCATTGAACATAATTTTGAATGATTCTTATAAATACCTAAAACTTCTTTAGTTTTAATTTATATGATTGACTTTATAATAGCATGCTCAAATCTTTATTCTTATGTCAAAACCATACATCATATTTAACAAACAAAGACAATGAAAAATATCAATTCTTCCAAACAAAAGCCATGTATCGTCATTGAAAAGCAATATGAAAATCATCAAAATATACATTCTTGCTTCTCAAGCACATAAATAAGATTAATCTCACTAGGTGTACAATCATTAGATTTCTATCTTGCATTAACATAAGACATGCAATTTTCATTATCATTTTCAAAATTACAAGCATGATTATATTTTCGCATTTTCATTATTAAATTATTAAAAATATAATTTTCAAGAAAATTTAAAGAAAAAGAAAATTGCATCATGAAAAGCATCATGTAATTTCGAAGTAAATTAAAGGCATTTTGATTACCTCAGCGTCGAAAGGCGTAAAGGCGTAGTTTGCTACCTCGCCTTTGTTGATTTTCTCCTCGTCTTCAGAGGAGCTCGATTCATCCCAATTTTTGTTCTTCTTCTTGCGTTCAAAGCGAGTAGTTCCGTTCTTTTTACTTTTTACTTTTTGTTTCATTTGTAGTTTAAGTTCACCATCACTTGAGCTTATGCTCGAGTGGTCTTCAACTGTTCTATGTCCCAAATCCTTCCTGTTTTTTGGAAGGTGGTTCTCAAGTTCTTCACGTGCATTGCACGTCATTTCATATGTGATCAAGGAACCAATTAGTTCTTCAAGTGGAAATTGGTTCAAGTTTTTCGATTCTTGAATAGCAGTTACTTTTGAATCCTAGGGTTTAGAAAGTGAGCGCAAAATCTTGTTTACGAGTTCAAAATCCGAAAAACATTTTCCAAGAGCTCTTAAACTATTGACGACATCCGTGAAACGGGTGTACATGTCGCCTATAGTCTCGCTTGGTTGCATTCGAAAAAGCTCAAAATCATGCAATAAAATGTTAACTTTCGAGTCTTTGACTCTACTAGTTCCCTCGTGCGTGATTTCAAGTGTTCGCCAAATGTCAAAAGTCGTTTCGCACGTAGAAATCCGATTGAACTCATTTTTGTCTAAAGCGCAAAATAAGGCATTCATAGCCTTCGCGTTTAAAGAAAAATACTTCTTCTCCAAATCCGACCATTCGTTCATCGGTTTAGAGGGAAGTTGAAAATCGTTTTCAACGATATTCCATAAATCCAAATTCATAGAAGTCAAGAAAACTCTCATTCAAGTTTTCCAATAAGTGTAGTCCAATCCGTTAAACAACGGTGGACGAAAAACCGATAAACCCTCTTGAAAGCCATGAAGAGCCATTTCTCTCGGGTGTAAATCTGAAATGAGAAATACCGGGCTCTGATACCAATTGTTAGGATCGAGAGCACTAAGAGGGGGGGGGGGTGAATTAGTGCAGTGGTAAACTTTCTGTGATTAAAACGAAACAGCGTTCGAATGATAAAAACGATTTCTGTGTAAAATCCAATTCTAAGCAAGATGATATTAAAGTTAATCTAGGTAGTTTGCAGCTATGATGAAAACCAGAATATAGGTGTAAACTGAAATCCGACGTTCGTACGAAGAAACTGATTTACGTCTAAATGCTGATTCGTAAATCACTTGATTAGGCAAGATGCAGTTTAAGCAAGAGTATGAAGGCAGTTTGTAGTTATGGTAAAGCTCAAAACATAAACGCAATCTGAAATATGATGATCGTACGAAAAAGGCAAATTTACGTCTAAACGCTTATTCGGAAAGAAAAAGGCTTGAAACCCGATCGTAAAAGCACAGAAGGCAGTAAGCTTCAGAGGAGATTTGCAGTAAAGATAATATGCTCAAAGTAAATGCAAACCAAGATTTAGAGTGGTTCGGTCAATCTTGACCTACTCCACTTTTGGCTTCCTCCACCGACGAGGTCACCGACGTCAACTAGAGGCCTTCCTTCAATAGGCGAAGGCCAACCACCCTTTTACAGTTTCACTCCTTTTGATGGGCTTAGGAGACAACCCTTACAGAAATTTTCTCTCCTCTCTTTACAACTCAAAACTTGAAGAACAGAGGGAGGAGAACTTTTGGCCTTTACAACAATTTTGAGCTCTAAGAATCACAGAAAGATGTCAAGATTTCGAGTGTTAGTTGCTACCTTTCAGTGCTGAATGGGTGGGGTATTTATAGGCCCCAACCCAGTTCAAATTTGGAGCTCAAAACTGTCAATTCCCGGAATTTCGGGATCAGGCGGTTGCACCTCCTGACTGGGGCGGTTGCACTGCCTGGCAGAGCTCGAAGACTGAGCCTCTGGGCGGTGCCACCTCTGTCAGGGGCGGTTGCACCTCTCTGCCAGAGCTCGAAGACCGAGCTCAGGTGGTTGCACCTCCTGACTGGGGTGGTTGCACCACCTGCCAGAGCTCGAAGACCGAGCTCAGGCGGTGCTACCTCCTGTCAGGAGAGGTTGCACCGCCCAGTCTCGCTTGGAGACTGAGCCCAGGCGGTTGCACCTCCTGGCTGGGGCGGTTGCATCGCCCAGTCTCCCTGGGAGACTTAGCCCAGGCGGTGCTACCTCCTGGCTTGGGCGGTTGCACCTCCCATAGTAATCAGGGTCCGAATGGGTAGATCCATTCGGCCCAAATTGGGTCTTTCAAGGGCCCGATTGCCCCAAGATTAAGTTAATGGGATCACCTCCCATTTCTAACTTAATCATTATGCTAACTACGATTATTTCCTAAGACATTTACTGCAACTTGCTCCGGTACGTCAATCGCTTCTTCCGGCGAGCTTCCGGTGAACTTCCGTCGATCATCCGATGAACCCTCGGTGATGCTCTTGTGGACTTCGGGCAAACTCCTGGACTTGCGACGATCCACTTGGCGAGTTCCGATGAGCTTCTTTGGCAAGCTCCTGGACTTCTCGGATTTGTTCCCATAGAACCTCCGACGACCGTCCGAACTTCCGTAGAACTCTTAAACTCCCAACGTGATCATTGTCTTGACTCCGGCGCAACTTCTGCTGCATGTGTTACTTTCATCGTAGTTAATCCTGCACATGTAAACAAAACTTCGATCGAGACAATTAATCCTAAGCAATTAACCAAGTTGTCCGGCATGTCATTGGTCCCTCGACGCTTCGTCTGATTCTTCGGCGCATCATCCTTTCCTGCGGCCTATTGCCCAATCGGCCAGTTGGCTCCGCAACTCCGATATCCTTGGCACAATACCCGCTCGTCTTGGCCCGATGCCCGAGTCCAAGGCCCGAAGCCTTCTATCGATACGTCGACCGATCCACCGGCCCGACGTCCAATCTTCTGACATGTTCCTCCGGCACAACATGATTTTCCTACTTTAATTGTCTCATCCTGATCGAGGCATCCTGCGTCACTCAAAACGCAGATTAAATCATAAACATATATCAAGTAGTTTCATCATCAAAATACGAGATTCAATAGACATAAAGCGAAACAAAGTGTCGGAGTCAAGCACGAAGGATTTGTTGCAAGTTCGAGAGTTCGACGGAAGTCCGAAGGTTCGTCGGGAATGCTGTCGGAACTAGCCGAGAATAAGTAGGGAGCTTGCCGAAGGGTTTTTCGGAAGCTCGCCGGAAGGTTCATTGGAAGTTCGTGGAGCTCGCCAAGAAAGATCGGAGCTTGCCGAAGAAGCTCGTTGGAACTCGCCAAGATCAAATCGTGAAGTCTATGAGCTTGCCGGGAGTCCGCAGAATGGTTTCCGAGAGTTTATCGGAATACCATCAAAAGTTCACCGGAAGCTCGCCGGAAGAAGTCTTGACTTGCGGACATTGTAATAGCTTAGGAAATGTCTTTAAATTCGTAGTTATCACGTTAATTAAGGTTAAAATTAGGTGTTAATCCTATAACCCAAGTAGGGGTCAACTAGGCCCAAAATTAGACTTGGTTTGGGCTGGACTTAAAGCCCAACCAGTGAACCGAAGTGTGGCGGTGGCACCACCAGACTGGGCGGTGGCACCACTGTCACGCCCCTCAAAATATCCATGATATTTAAAATTTTCGTCATAGACCAATCCAGGATCCAAACTAACGTTTGAGGACACTGAAAAACATTCAATCAAATTCACATCCATAAAACCTATGCATTTTAAAATCATATATCACATCACTCGATAATTCACATTTATGGCAACCCAAGCCAACTTGACAAACATGAACAACATTTATAAATCCACAAGCTAAATAAATTATACAATTAGAACTCCAACTATTCACCACAAGTTCATATCGTCATAAATTAGACTTAACATTCTGAAATTCCAAATAAGAGAGATCTTCTAACACTTTTACACAATATATCCATTTCGATCATCAGAACAATTCATTACATACAAAATATGCTTATACAACAATAGCATAACAACCGACAAGACTTGCCCATAATTCTGAATAGCTATCCACTGCCTCAGCCCAAATCAAACATCTCGAAGAGTGACAAGCTGACCTGGAAGATTTATATAACAATGGAGTGAGCCAAAAACGGCTCAGCAAGTGACAAAGCATATTCAGAACAAAAGGAACGGTTTCAAACGAGTAAGGTATCATAATGCAAGGCATAATACAAGAATTCTCAAGGATACCATCTCATTAGATACAAAATCATATGTATCATGTCATTCGAAACATATTTGATTCATAACAATGGAGCATAGAGTAATTGGAGCATATCAATGGCAGATAGGACATTTCAGAACATATCAGTTCATAGCAAATGGAGCACAGAGTAATTGGAGCATATCAATGGCAGATAGGACATTTCAGAACATATCAGTTCATAGCAAATGGAGCACAGAGTAATTGGAGCATATCAATGGCGTATGAAATGTTCCGGAGCATATCAACGACATATGGAACATTTCGAAACATATCAATAGTGGAGGAAACATTTCAGAGCATATCAATAATAAATACCATATAGAAGCTCAAACGTCGTCTTTGACGTTGCAAACATATCAATCTTATCCAAAGCATGTACAGAAACACATAACCAAAGCTCTGGATATCATATCAAACATACAGAAGGTGTAGTGGGATCTCAGTTAGAATGTGATTCATCCATTTCTGAATGACCACCTGACAAAAGTCTCCCACGTCTGGGAGCTCCATCCACCCACGTCTAGGTGAAGTCAGAGGGGGCCGGCAGAGCATCGCAGGCTCTAAGCACATACCCTTTACTATTTCTGGCAAAGGTCCAGAATATCCCACAGAGTGGGCAATAAGCACATACCCTTTACCATTTCTGGCAAAGGTCCAGACAATCCCACACACCAGAATACAAGAGGGCAGTTTTAGCAATAAGTAGCATATATCGGAAGCACACGCGGAACAACAAATGTACATGTGCCTTTACGAGTCAAATACGATGCAAGCAACAATCTCTCACAAATGTATCCAGATTTGGAATGAAATAAAAGCAAGAGTATACACGGATTCCAAACAATCATATATAACTCAATTCAAATAAGAAGGTTAGATGAATTCGATATCCAAAGGAATGAAACTAGAATAGGCACACATCGAAAGCAAATGCGGAACAATGGGTTATACATGTGCCTATAGGAGTCAATACAATATAGCTTAAACGTTACACAATAGTTTTCAAGAATGCAAATAATTTTAATGACAAGAGCATACAAGAATTCAAAGCAGTAATATAAAGCTCAATTGAATAAGAAGGCTAAAGGATATCAATTTCCAAAGGGATGAAACCAGAATATGAGAAATCGACCAAAGCTCGATCTTTGGCAGAATACAAGAGGCACATTGAACAAATGATTCAAACTATCAATCGTGCTCCAATTTACTCAGAAATAATCATTGGATAATACTTTCAGATAAGACAGGCTTCATATGAATTGAACTGTCCAACAGAGAGAGTTACAAATAATTTGGTAAACAAGGGTCGTAGAACAAAATCTCTGTTTGGCAGAATTCATAATGTCATATTCAACAGATAACTGGGTAGGTGTTTGGATTCCAAATCTTTCAATCCATATATCAAAAGAAAGATCTACGAGTCTAGTTTCCAATGGAATCAGTTTTGAACAAATCAGAGTTTCCAACAAAGACTTATAGGCAGCTCGGTATCAAAAGGTCAGAATCTCAGAAGTTGCACAGATTCGAATCGTTACGTCTAAACAGGAGATATATCAAATGCAAGGTTAGAACAATACAAAGTTCCTCATATTCAAAGCAAATGTAGAGATAAAATTGCAGTGAGGAAAGATCAGGATACTTGCAATAGGAAAGATTAGTACAATTACAAGAGGAACGAATCGGGAACTTGCAATAAGAAATATCAGAGCAATTATAGGAGAAACGATCAGGGAACTTGCCTTTCAAATATTTTGATCTGAATATCCAAGGAAGGTGTCAGTCCAATCCTTCTACTTTTCCTCCGTGTCCTCTCTCTGTTTCGTTTTGTGCTCCCGTTTTCTTCCTTTCTTCGCAACTACACCACGTGTCGAACATCGAGGCACAGTCACCTGCTCTCTCTTACTCTCATTCCTTCTTTTTCTTTCCCAAACGCAGCTGCCACAGCCGCCGCCGCTGCCGCTGCCACTGTGGCCACAATCCCGTCTGCAGCCCCTTTTTCCCCTTTCCTTTCTTTTCTTTCCCAGCTGCAACTGCCGCAGTCGCAGTCGCAACCATGGCCGCAGCCACCACAGCCGCAGCCTCTTCTTTCTCCCCTGCTCTATTTCCTCTCCTTCTCTTCCAGCTGCAGCTGCCACTGCCGCAGCTGCCTCCCCTTTTCCTCTTCCTCTCTTCTTCCCTTTTCCTTTCTCTTCTTCTTCCTTTTCTTCTCTTCTTTCCCAGCTGCACTGCTACAGTCGCAGCCTCAGCCACGGCCACAGCCTCTTCTTCCTCCCTTGCTCATCTTCCTCTCCTTCTTCTCTTCCAACTGCAGCTGCCATCGCCGCAGCCGCAGCCCCTTCTTCCCCTTCTCTTCTTCCTCTCCTTCCCTTCTTCCTTTCTCTTCCTCTTTCCCTGCCATAGCTGCAGCTGCCACAGCCGCAGCCGCAGCTACTTCTTTCCCTTCTCCTCTTCCTTCTCCTTCCTTTCTTCTTCTTCTCTTCTTCTCCTTCCTCCCCTTCTTCTCCCCGACGAACAGCACCTCCTTTCCTCTGTTTCCTCCTGCAGGAAACAGAGGTGCTGCCTCTTCACCCGCTTCTACTTCTTCTCCTCTTCCTCACCATCTCTTCCCCTCCTTCTCTTCCAGCTGTAGCTCCCACCGCCGCAGTCGCACCTCCTCCTTTCCCTTCTCTTCTTCTTCTCCTCTTCTTCTTCCCTCCTCCTCCCCGGCGTCTCACACACCCTCTCCTCTGTTTCCTCTGCAGGAAACAGAGGTATCACAACCTCTTCTCATGCTTCCTCTTCCTCTTCTCTTCCTCTTCTTCTTCTTCTCCTCTTCGAACGCCCCACACCTCTCCTCTATTTCCACCTGCAGGAAACAGAGGTGCTGCAGCCCTAGCTGCTGCCACCTCTCGCTCCTCTCCCTCTTCCCTCTCTTTTCCCTCTTCTTCTCCTTCTTTTCTTCTCCTCTTCCCTTTTCCTCCCCAACGCCACACACCTCCTCGCTGCAGCCTTGCCGCAGCTATCCTCCCCTCTTCTTCTTCTTCTTCTTCTTCTTCTTCTTCTTCTTCTTCTTCCCTTCTCCTCCCCAACGCCCCACACATACTCTCCTCTGTTTCCACCTGCGGGAAACAGAGGTGCAGCAGCCCTTGCTGCTACTGCTGCCTCTCCCTCACCTCTCCATCTTCCCTCTCTTCTTCTTCTTCTTCTTTTCTTCTCTTCTCCCTCTTCCTCCTCTCTTCTTTTCCCTCTTCTTCTTCTTTCTTCTCTCCTCACGCCCCACCACTCCTCGCTGCAGCCCTCGCTGCAGCCACCTCCTCTTCTTCTTCTTCTTCTTCTCTTCTCCCTCTTCTTCCTCTCTTCTTCCTCCTCTCTTCTTTTCCCTCTTCTTCTTCTTTTCTTCACTCCTCACGCCCCACCGCTTCTCTCTGTTTCGTGGGAGGCGGTGGGATAAAACCGAAATTTTTGATTTTCTTTATTTTCTTCTTTTTATAACTTAACAGTTTAGTCCTTGAAATTTTCATATTTGCATATAGATCCTCCGATTTATAAATAAATCTTTATTAATAATTTACAAAAGTAAGGGATATTACAACCGCCCAGCACCCGAGAGCCAGGCGGTGGCACCGCTTGGTTGGGTGGTGGCACCGCCAATACACTGTCAGTGTCAGACACTGACAGGCGGTGGCACCGTTAGCATCGGGAACCAAAGAGAATTCAAATTTTGGAGCCCAAATTTGAATCCTCTTGAGGCCTATAAATACCCCTCAATTCTCAACTGAGATTACAACTTTTTGAGAAACAATAGATTGAGAAAAAGGTTTTAGAAAAGTCTTAGCAAGTCTTGTTTTCAATTTGTTAGAGTGTTCACCTCCATCTTTCTTGCTGAAAATTTGTAAGAGTGTGAACCGCTTGTAAAAGGTTGTAAGAGGGGTATTTGTCCTTCCCCTTCAAGAGATTTGCTAGTGGAAGATGGGAGCCTCATCGAAGAGGGCCTCACAAGTGGATGTAGGTCATTTGACCGAACCACTTTAAAATTGGCGTGATCTCTGGTTTGTATTTTCTTATTGCTATTTACATTACTGTAAACCTTCTTACGTACTTTATTTTCTCATTACCTTTGCTGCACACCTTTACGAACACGCATTCAAGTTAAGCTTTTCAAGTTCGATTTTTATCGCAAGAAAGATTTTCCAAAATCGAAGTTTTAATCCGCTGCACTAATTCACCCCCCCCTCTTAGTGCCGCTCCGATCTTAACATCTGAGACTGTGTCAGGTGATGGTAACGCCGATCTGGGCGGTAGTATCACCCAAACATAGTCTCTAAGAGATTGTTAAGTGGTGGTACTATTAGATTGGGCGATGGTATCATCTAGTGGTAGGGTGTTAGGCGATGGTATCGCTAGACTGGGTGGTAGTACTGCCTAGTGTTAGTGCTATAGGTGATGGTACTACCTAACATAAGCGGTGGTACCGTTAGGACCTGAAAAACCCAAGATGAGACTTTTTAGCCTCCAAGTTTGAATCCACTTGAGGCCTATAAATACTCCTTTTATCCCTGGTTAAAAAGCACAAGAATTGAGAGCAAAAAAGAAGAAAAACGCTGTTGTAATCTTGTGAGAACTCCTCTAAAAGCTCTAAGTGTTAGTGCAGTTTAAGAGAGGAGTAAGTGGGGATGTAAAGGCTGTCTTCTAAACCTGTGAAAAAGAGAAGAAGGGTGTAAAAGGGTAATTGATCTTCGCCCATTAAAGGAAGATTGTTAGTGGATGCCAGTAGCCTCGACGGAAAAAGAATCAGTAGAGTGGATGTAGGTCACAACGACCGATCCACTATAAAATGGTTTGTATTTCTATTTTATTGTTTATCTTTATTGCAAACTATTTTACTTCCTTATTACTTTTACTGCACACCCTTCTGTATGCTTTCAAAGTTAAACTCACTTTGTCGAAATGATTTTATCGAATGAGATTTTTAAAACTAATATTTTTATCCACTGCACTAATTCACCTTCCCTTTTAGTACCGACTTGATCCTAACAGTTGGTATCAAAGCCACATCTTTCTCATTTGGTTTAACACCAAAGAGAAATGACTCTTTTTGGCTATCAAGATGGCTTTTCTATCATTAGTTCTCCCATGTTTAATGGGACAGACTGCACATATTAGAAAACTCGAATGAGAGTTTTCTTGCTCTCTATTGATTTAAATTTATGGAATATGATCGAAAACATATTTCAAAGGTCTTCTCTTCTAATGAATGATCAGAATGATTTGGAGAATAAGATTTTTTCTTTAACTGCTAGAGCTATGAATGCTCTATTTTGTGCCTTAGACAAAAATAAATTCAATCAGGTTTCTACTTATGAAATGACTTTTGACATTTGGCACATTCGAAATCACACACGAAGACACTAGTAGAGTTAAAGACTCTAAAATAAATATTTTGATGCATGATTTTGAATTATTTCGTATGGAACCAAGCGAGACTATTGGAGACATGTACACCCATTTTACGGATGTTGTCAATAGTTTAAAAACTCTTGGTAAAAGTTTTTTAAATCTTGAACTTGTGAATAAAGTTTTACGATCACTTTCTAAAAATTAGGATTCGAAAGTAATGGCAATACAAGAATCAAAGAACTTGAACTATTTTTCGATTGAAGAATTTATTGGGTCTTTGATGACCTATGAAATGACTTATGTGACACTTGACGAACTTGAGAACAACCTTCCAAAAAATAGGAAGGATTTGGCACTTAGAACAAATGAAGACCACTCGAGCGAAAGTTCAAGTGATGATGACTTTGAACTCTTAATTATAAAGTTTAAAAAATTCTTAAAACAAGAATCAAAGAATAAAAATGAACCTAAAAAGAAGAAGTTGCAAAAGAAGAAGAAAACACTCAAGGTGGCTTAGGATGAATCAATTTCATCTAAAGATGAAGAAAAAACTAACAAAGGCGGGCAAACTATGCCTTAATGACTTTTGACGATGAGGTAACCAAAACCTCCTTTATTTATTTTGAAATAACATGATGCTTTTCAAGAGTTGTTTCTAAATTAGTTAGTAAAATTAAAAAAAGAGGCAAAAATATCATGCTTTTTTTTTTTTAGTGATTTTGAAAAAGGTTAAAAATTTGAGCATGAAAATTACATGTTAATTCCTAGCACTAAGCATGAAAAGTTAGATTCACTTAAAAAGAAAAATGCATTACTACAATGCTTGATGATTTTATTCTATGCATGAGATTTTGAAGTTATATATGATGATTTTTGTGATTTATTGATCTTGATGATTTTTGTGATAAATCTTGCCTTTTCATTTTAAACGATGATATATGTTTTGATTTGGCAAAAAAAAAGGGGACAAGGACATGCTTGTATGAAATCAAATCACTTATATTGAAACAACTAAAAGGAAATACATTTTAAAAATAAATGTTTATATCATATTTGATTTTGAAACTATGCATGATGAGTTGAAGTAATAATATTTTGAATGCACGAATCGATAATCTTTTTGTCACACGAATCATGATTAGGTCACTTGATACTCTAATTTTTTTTTATGATTCATGATAAATTGAGACATTATGCATGAATCAAGTTCTTGTGTGAATCTATTTACATTGCCTTCATTGAATTTTTTGAAAAGTGATTTTGATGATTTGAATTTGAATGAAAAATTTTCAACCGAATCATGAACTTTCTTTTGATTTCTCTACTTGAGCTATCTTTTATGAGAATCAAAATATTTTCTATCTTTGATGATTTCTTCTTACCATTTACTAAAGAAGAGACTTATGCAAACAAATTATGACCTTGATAATGGTTTGTAATGGTTTGAAATTGCATGTTATATGTTGAAGACTTGAAACCATGTTTTTGTATCATACATACCCAAGTAATGTTGATTTAAAAATTTATTAATTTAGTATCATGCCCAACGTAATAATGATGATGACTTGGCATTTCATATAAGAAAACTTTATGGGTTAAGATTTATTTTTTTATCCAAATCATGATCTTGATTTCTCGATATTTGATACATGAGATTTTTCTATGAACCAAGATCTTGTTTTTGAACGCCCATGTTTCTTTTTGCCAATTACTAAAAAGAAGAATTATCCAAATGAATCATGATTTTTCAGAATTATAATTTTATTTTTATGATTCATAATGAATTGAGATATATTATACATAATTCAAGATTCTTTATGTGTTCTCTCATGACTCCTTTTTGTTGAATCTCATATTTTGATGATGAAACCAATTGATAAGTGTTTATGATTTAATATACGTTTTGAGTGACGCTTTAATCAGGATGAGATAATTAAAGCTGGAAGAATCATGTTATGCTGGAAGAAAACATGTCAGAAGATTGGATGTCGAGCCGGAGGATCGGTCGACGTATCGACAGAAGGCTTTGGGCCATGGATTCGGATATTAGGCCAAGAAGAGCGGATATTGCACCAAGGATATCAGAGTTACGGAGTCAATTGGCCGATTGGGGCAATAGGCCGCAAGAGAGGATGATGCGCCGAAGAATCGGACGAAGCGTCGAGGGACAAATGACATGCCGGACAACATGATTAATGCTTAGTATTAATTGTCTAGAACAAAGTGTGTTTTTACATGTGCAGGATTAACTACGATAGCAAGGCATAAAGCAAAATGAAGTCCCGGAGTCAAGAGTATGATTTCGTTGGGAGTTCGAGAGTTCGTCGGAAGTCCAAACATTCGTCAGAAGTTCTACAGGAACCAACCGAGAAGTCTAGGAGCTTGCCAAAGAAGCTTGTCCGAACTTGCTAAGAAGATCATCATGAAGTCCAGGAGTTTGCCGGGAGTCCGTTGGAACATTGCCGAGAGTTCGTCCGAAGTTCGCCGGAAGAAACTAGACTTATGGACTTGTTTAGCTTAGAATATGTCTTAGGAAACGTAGTTAGCATGTAATTGGGTTTAGATTTGGGCCAACACAATTAGGGGCCAGTTGGGCCCATGTAAGAACTATGTTGGGCCCAATAAAAAGGCCCAAATAGTGCCCCAAGAGGTGACACCATCGTGGCATAGTCTCCGAGACTGTGTCAGGCGGTGGTACCGCCCAAACACAGCCTTCGAGAGGCTGCAGGCAATCTGTTAGGACTCTAGCTAGGAGAGTCCTAATTAAGAAGGACATTCATGTAAAACCTACCTAAGCCGACCCCTATTAAAAAGGTGAAGTGGCTGGCTAGGGTTAGGAGGTTATTTCTTAGAGAAGAATAAGGAGTTGTAAAGGAATATAAGTCTTGAGTAGGAGTCCTATTAGGAGTTGGCTATAAGTAGGAGTCTTAAGTAGGAGTCCTATTAGGAGTTGGTTAGAAGTAGGAGTCTTAAGTAAAAGTCCTATTAGGAGTTAAGGTTTAGAAGCCCTATAAATAGTCATATATTCCACCTCTTTTCATAAGCAATAGATAAATCTTTTTTGTAGCCTTTGAGCAGCAACTTGGAGGGAGGAACCCCTATAGAGTTCCAAGGAGGCTGATCCCCTAAAGAGATCAACCCTAAGTTTAGAATCTGCAAGGGTGCTAACATCTGGTATCAGAGCAGCGTTCTTGGCATCTCGCTGCCCTTCCATAGCCATCTATCAACCCTCCACAACCATCCAAAGCAATTCCCACAATTGCTTAAAAGATCGTCATCAAATTCTGTCGACATCTCCACCACCACGGATCATCCTTTGATCTCCCTGTGAATTGCAATAGATTCTGGTTTTCTACCTTACTACTGCTGCAATTTAGTTATCCTTATTTGAAAATCCCAAAAAAAATTATTCCTATATTGCTGCATAAACTTTTCGTCATAAAGTTTTTATTTCTACGATGAAATATACATTGCAGAATTCCAACCGTATAGCACCGTCTGTTTGATCTTGCTACTGTATTTTTTCTATCCAAATCTCTATGAAATTTTTATGACATCTTTGGCACTTCCTAATAGCATATTTCCTTTGGTTTTGTCAAAAAATTCTCAATATAAACCATTGATATTTTATATCTAATCTGCTATACTTGAAAATCTGCACCGTAAAATTTCCGCCGCATAGCACTGTTTTTTTATCTTGATACTATGTTGTTTCTATCCAAATCTTTACGAAATTTTTATGACAGCTTTGACACTTCCTAATAGTAGATTTTCCTATAGTTTCATCAAAAAATTCTCAATATAAACCACTGATCCTTTACGTCCAATATGCTATATCTAAAAATCTGTGCTGCAGAAAATTTCAGCCGCATATTGTTGCCTTAACCAATCTATTTGCAATCTTTTTTGAATTAAATTTCTTATACACTTCATAGATCATCTTGGCTTCCATCTAAGATTGATCTATTAAGAAAATTCATCTCTAAAAATGATTTTATGTTGCTATAAATTTTCGTCGTAGCCCTCTGAAATTTTTCGACAAGAATTCTGCAATTGCAACTTGCACCAATTTCCTTGTTGTTATACTGCCGAAATTTTCTTGATTAAATTAGATATCCTTGCTGTCATATAAACTGTGATTTTGCTATCAATTCCCTCCTCAATTCTCTCAAGTTTTTGGTGGAAATTACGTCGAGAAACCGTTGTTTCTTCGACGATAATTCTACTCTTACAAGACAGCACATACTTGCTGCAACTTCCACTGATTTCTATCAAACCTTTGCTACCATCTACCATAGATCCAAAATATTCACCCACAGCCCTAAAACTCCACCAAACCACACCCTCAAACTGCACCCAAAATAGCCACAAAACAATCCTAAACCGTAGCCTACATCCATCAATCCACCAACCCATTTGACATCACCTCTCTCAACCAATATATGCCTTTAACCCGACAACAAAAGAGAGATCTTAACATCACAGATTTGACAGCATATACTATGGCATCTGAGGAGGTAATTAATGCTAAATTTGAAGCCTTCGAGGTGCGAATGGAGGATAAGATTCGGATGCTCTTTACCGAACTCAGATTGGGCCGACCACTAAGCCCGAAGAAATCACATCAAGGAGAGAGCTTTGCTCAATCACACCAAGCCCGAAGATATGACTTCCAAGAGAGGGGAAGCTCTATGACCAACCCCAACTATTCATGCATGAGAGTGGACTTCCCTAGATGGAAAGAAGGAGACCCAATTGGTTGGATCTCGTGCGCGGAGCGATATTTTCGATACCATAAAATCGCCGATGCATCTATGGTGAAAATTACAGCTATACATCTTGAAGGGGATGCTATACAGTGGTTTGACTAGTTTGAACATACTTATGGAGTCCTTTCATGGCGACAATTCAAAGAAGGACTGCTGATCCGCTTCAGACCAACCGATTACGAGAATATTGACGGACAACTAGCAAAGATCCGACAAACCTCTACCATTCAAGAGTACCAAACCAGGTTTGAAAGGTTATCTAATCAAACTCATGATTGGTCTCAAAAATAGCTATTGAGGACCTTCATTGAGGGCTTGAAGTCGGAGATCCGAGGAGAAGTTAAAGCGCGACAACCGTATACGCTTATGGCAGCCATATCTTTCGCACGACATCAAGAGGAGCAATTGAACCATGAATCTCGGAGGACTAGGGTCGCTACTCAACCAATAATATTGAAGCCCTTGCTAGTCATAAGTGCCCAGCAAGCCAATCACGTGAGTGATGGCACGTGTGACTTGATACAGAATCTTTTTGCTTATTATATTTTGGCGTATATCACTTTATAACTATTGTATAAATGCATATATATTGTGATGTCCTTGGATTTGTGCAATAGGAATCGGATCGTGATGAGATCACGATAATGAGATCGATTCACCTTTAAACACATATCCTAAATAATCCCGGTCATAGGTTACTCGAGAGGGACATCGTGATAACCGGATAGACTGGTGTGCTGTATACCCGTCCATATGATGGATGCAGCTGGTCTCATAGCTGCTCGTGTAGGGACACTAGGGATACAGTACAGGTGCTCATTGGAGAATGAGTTCACTGATTGATCCGCTTACGGAATGCTGGATGGTTGATGATGCCTTATTGTCAGACAACGATTCCGTAGTCCTAGTGGTGTATCTGGTTCTTAGACTTGAGACACCAAGGATGTCCTGTATGAGTGCTCCACTCTTTGATACCAGACTTATAGGTTTGGCTGTTCCCAGATCTAGTACAGCTGGTCATTGGGAGTGGTAGTCGACCTTACGAGGGCTATTGAGTGTCGATAGAGGATCATCCACTCTCGGTATCATGAGAGGAATATCCCATGTGTTCTTGCTCAGACAAATCCCTGGCCAGGGTCATTCGGGTTGAGAGAGAAAGAGTTCTCCGGGAGAATCCGATTAGAGCGAGACTCGAGAAGAAACCGTATGGGTCTGACAGCACCATGCTCGATATACGGTCTCTGGGATATTAGATGGATGAGGGACTATAGGTACATGGTAACTGAGGACAGACAGGTCCAATGGATTGGATTCCCCTGTATCGTTTGGGGACTACGGCGTAGTGGCCTAGTACTTCCGTAGTCGATGAGTCGAGTGAATTATTACAGAGATAATAATTCACTTAGTTAGAAGGAGTTCTGACAGGTATGACTCACGGCCAGCTCGATATTGGGCCTAGAGGGTCACACACATATGGTAGGCATTGCGATGAGTAGAGGTTCGGATATGAGATATCCGACGGAGCCCTTGTCTTATTGGATGCAGATCCAATACCCACTAGGGAAAGGACCCATTAGGGTTTTGACACGGGATCTCTATAAATAGGAGGGATTCACAGCCTCATAGGCTAGAGTCTTTGCTTGCCCTTCCTATTCTCCTCTCCCTCTCCACCTCAAAGTAGGCCTGGAGTTTTGAGGAGCGTCGTCGCAACCCTGCTGTGTGGATCACCGCTAGAGAGGAGGACGCTTGACCTCCTTCACCCTCTCCTAAGGATCTGCAAGGAAACAGGGATATACGATCTCCCTAGGTAACACAATCTCTATACGCAGTTTTGTGTTTTTGCGGATTTTGCGCACCAATCTTCGCACGACGATGAACATCTTTTTGGGAATCGGGGATTTTTGTTTTATTGTTCTTCCGCTGCGCATATGATGTCGCCCCCCCTATGATTTCCCAACAGTGGTATCAGAGCCAGGTTGTTCGTGCGAATGATTGATTTTGAACTGCGTGTGTTGTGTTTAGGAAGAATTTTGACGTCAAAATCGTTGACGCAAAAGCGAGGATGGGCAGCAACAGTTGCTGCCCTCGATCTGCATGCCTGCAGCCACCTGCAGCGGCAGCCGCAGCCGCAGCCAGGCAGCACAGCGCCGGCGCATGCGCAAGCGCTGTGCCTGCAGCAGCCGGCCGGCGGTCTGCTTGCAGCAGGCTTGCGGCCGGCGGGGCTGGGAGCCCGCTCGGTAGAAGCGCCTGCGGCCACTGAGCCCGCGGGCAGAGGCGCCGCGGGGCAGCAGCGCGGGCTGAGTCACCGCAGGGCAAAAACCCCGCAGGGGCGGCCGCCAGCGAGACAGCACCACCTGCGGGCGTTGACTCGCGGGCAGAACCGCCCGCGAAGGCGGCGGCGCCCGCGGGGGCGCCCACCTGCAGCGGCAGCGACCCCAGCGGGCGTGCCACCTGCAGGCGAGGGCAGTGCCCTCGCCCTCGCCGCACAGGCCGCCGCCAGTAGGGTGGCGGCGGCGGCGGCGCAGCAGCGAAAAGGGGAAAGGGTATTAGGGTTTTCTGCGCAAAAGACAGTTTTGCCCCTCGGAATTTGAGAAATTCCAGTTTCTGTCTTTTGTCCAAATTACGAAAATACCCTTAGGAATTGAGAAATTCCCTATATATCCCTGATTTCAGAAAATATTAATTAATTAAAAGGTTTAGTTGATTATTATTTTTATTATTATCTAGTAGTCCTACATGATGATGATTATTTATACATGTGATGTATGATGAGTGGACGGATGATCATGGACCGTGTGATGTGTGTACTTGTGATTATTATTATTGAGGTCTGCGAACCTCCATTATATTTCTCGTTTATTGTCGGGCCTGCGTGCCTATGATTAAGTTGTAATCACATGAGGAGGCGCAGCGGGAGCGTGGAAGCCATAGCGGGACCCACGAGACGGACGATCGTGATGCATGAAGATGCATCAAGATGTCGACGGAACCAACGAGGACGAGATGGACGATCACAAGGCATGGAGATGCACCGTTGCACACATAGATCTTGATGTGAGTGATTAGGCCTACTGGCTCGGGCCTAATCATATTAGGTTGTGGTCCATGATCATCTGGTGTGATTGCTTATACACATACTAGATATGTATATATATTTGCATGCGATGTAGATATATATTAAATATGTATATGTGTGACATGTCATATTAGGAGACCAAATCATAGAAACATCTCTCGATAATATTAAGTCGGTAAACGTGAGGCAATTAGATTGACCCACGTGGCCTTCCATCGTTATGAGTAGGAACCGAATCCCGGTGTAGGTTGAGTTGGTCGAGTCCCTCGAGACTCACCTATATCGCGATTCGCTATCTTGCTTACGACATAGAGATGTCATCGGTGACCTGAGGGCATGATATGCTTGGTCGAGTCCCTCGAGGGTATATCATCAAATCAGACTCATCTTGTAACGAAGGTGTTGACTTAACCGAGCATCATGGTTGGTCGAGTCCCTCGAGGCCATGGTGATTCGGAGGCCGAACAGGACGGGAATCACAAGGAGTTGTGATCGGCAAGAGTTGTCTACCTTTTAGGCTTAGTGTGATTGGTCGAGTCCCTCGAGGTTACACTAAGACGCTGATTGGATCCTGATCCCCACTAGAAGTCTGCCGGAGACTTCCGTTTCACGTGCTGAGGGTGTCGCATGACTCGTTAGTAAAATAGTGGGAGCATATTAAGATAGAAGTCCATATCTTGATAGTTTATTTCTTGCAAAATCTGCATGTTATTCATTTTTGCTACATCTTTATTTTCAGAAAATGTCGCTTTCAAATCCCTTACGTGGCATACTTGATGTCAACCGCCTCACTGGTCCAAATTATACGGATTGGCTCCGTAACTTGAGAATTGTTCTCACAGCGGAGAAAATCGTGTACGTCCTTGATACAGTGATGCCTACGCCCGAAGAAGGGGCAAGCGAGGATGAGATCGCTCGCTACGTGAAGTACATTGATGACTCCACTCTTGCTCAGTGCTATATGTTGGGCTCTATGACTCCAGAGTTACAGAGACAACATGAAAAGATGGATGCCAGATCCATTCTCCTACATGTCCGTAAATTGTTTGAGGAACAGGGAAGGACTCAACGATATGAGATATCCAAGAGCCTTTTCCGCGCTAGGATGACTGAGGGGACACCGGTTCAGAACCATGTCCTAAAGATGATTGAGTGGATAGAGAAACTCACAGGTCTAGGAATGGTCCTAGAGGATAACTTGTGTGTGGACATTGTGCTTCAGTCCCTACCAGATTCCTTTTCACAGTTCATAATGAACTTTAATATGAACAAGCTTGAGGTGACTCTCCCAGAGCTCCTCAATATGTTGAGGAAGGCAGAGAGTACTATTAAGAAAGAGAAGCCAGTTCTCTACACTGGTGAGACCAGAAAGAAAAGGAAAGCAGAAAGGTCCCTTAAGAAGGGAAAGGGCAAGGGCAAACAAGGTAAAGCAAAGGTTGCTAAGAAAGACCCAACAAAGGACAAAGGCCAGTGCTTCCACTGTGGTAAAGATGGGCACTGGAAGAGAAACTGCAAAGAGTACCTTGCAGAAAGGGCGAAACAAAAGCTTGATGAAGCTTCAGGTACATTCATGATCAGTCTCCATTTGTCAGACTCTTATGATAACACATGGGTATTAGATACCGGTAGTGCTTATCATATATGTAATTCGTTGCAGGTTCTGGCAAGGCCTAGGAGACTAGAGAGAGGCGAGATGGACCTCAAGATGGGTAATGGAGCAAAAGTTGCTGTATTAGCTGTTGGCGAGGTCGCCCTACATCTGCCTAGTGGAGCTTTTATTGCATTAGATGCATGTTATTTTGTTCCTTCTATTATCAAAAACATTATCTCCATTTCATGTTTAACAGTTAGTGGATATAAATTTGTTTTTGAGAACAATGGTTGTTCGATATTATTAGATGATAAGATCATCACGAAAGGAACATTGCATAATGGTTTATTTATGTTAGACACCACTCCACATATCATGAATATAAATGTGTCCAAAAGGAAACGAGATGAGTTGAACAGTGCATACCTGTGGCATTGTAGGCTAGGTCACATCCATGAAAGAAGGATTCAAAAGTTGCTAAATGATGGATATCTAGATCCATTCGACTATGTGTCATATGCAACTTGTGAGCCTTGCATTCGTAGAAAACTGACCAACTCTCCATTTAGTGGAACTGGAGAGAGAGCCACTGAGTTGTTGGAACTCATACATAGTGATGTATGTGGACCCATGTCAACTCATGCCATTGGAGGTTACTCCTACTTCATTACATTTACTGATGATTTCTCAAGGTATGGATATGTGTACTTAATGAAGTACAAGTCCGAGGCCTTTGAGAAATTCAGAGAGTATAAGAATGAGGTGGAGAACCAGACTGGAAAGAGTATCAAAACTCTTCGATCAGATCGAGGAGGTGAGTACTTAAGTACAGAGTTTACTCACTTCCTCAAGGACCATGGGATATTATCCCAATGGACACCTCCTTATACACCTCAGCTCAATGGTGTCTCTGAAAGGAGAAATCGTACATTATTAGATATGGTACGGTCCATGATGAGTTTCGCTGACCTACCCATCTCATTCTAGGGATATGCCCTAGAAACCGCAGCTTACCTTCTGAACAGAGTTCCAACTAAGTCGGTGGTGTCTACACCATATGAGATATGGAAAGGGAAGAAGCCTGATCTTAAAGTAGTTAAGATTTGGGGCTGCTCTGCCCATGTTAAAAGACACAACCCCGATAAGTTAGAATCAAGGACAGGGCGATGTAAATTTGTGGGATACCCCAAGGAAACTTGTGGGTATTACTTCTATCATCTCGAGGACCAAAGGTCTTTGTAGCTAAGAGAGCAGTGTTCCTTGAGAAGGAACACATTCTTGACGGAGACAGTGGGAGAATGATAGAATTAAGCGAGGTTGGAGAACCAAGCTCAAGCACCACTCTACAGCCCGAGTCTGTTCAGGTATCTAATACACAAGTTTCAACTTTACGCAGGTCTGATAGAGTATCCCATCCTCCTGAGAGATATGTGGGACATATTAGAGTAGAGGATGTAGAGGATATTGATCCTCAGACCTACGAGGAGGCTATTATGAGTATAGACTCCGGGAAGTGGAAAGAAGCCATAAATTCTGAGATGGATTCTATGTACTCCAATAAGGTTTGGAACCTAGTTGATGAACCCGAAGGTATTGTACCCATCGGTTGCAAGTGGATCTTTAAGAAAAAGATCGGAGTAGATGGAAAGGTAGAGACCTATAAAGCAAGGCTAGTGGCTAAGGGGTATCGTCAAAGGCAAGGTGTTGACTACGACGAAACTTTCTCACCCGTAGCAATGCTAAAATCCATCAGAATTCTATTGGCTATTGCAGCACACTATGATTATGAGATCTGGCAGATGGATGTGAAAACCGCATTCCTCAACGGGAACCTGGAGGAGGAGGTGTATATGATGCAACCTGAGGGATTCGTGTCCAAGAACTGCCCAGATAAGGTGTGTAGGTTGCTTAGATCTATTTATGGACTAAAGCAAGCTTCCCGAAGTTGGAACATAAGATTTGATGAGGCAATCAGATCTTATGACTTCGTTAAGAACGAAGATAAGCCTTGTGTATACAGAAAGGTAAGTGGGAGCGCTATTAGCTTTTTGGTATTATATGTGGATGACATCCTCATCATTGGGAATGACATAGGAATGCTATCCACAATAAAGGCTTGGTTATCTAGACACTTCTCCATGAAGGACTTAGGAGAAGCATCTTATATCTTGGGGATTAGAATCTATAGAGATAGATCCAAAAGGATGCTTGGCTTGTCCCAGTCCAGGTACATAGAAACTATTGTCAAAAGGTTTGGCATGGAAAATTCCAAAAGAGGTCTCATACCGATGAGACATGGGATATCGCTTTCTACGAGTATGTCCCCAAAGACTCCAGAAGAAAGGGCGAACATGGATATGATACCTTATGCCTCAGTAATAGGGTCTATCATGTATGTCATGCTATGTACTAGGCCTGATATAGCGCATGCTCTGAGTGTCACGAGCAGGTATCAGGCGGATCCAGGCTTGGAGCACTGGAAAGCAGTAAAGTGTATCCTTAAGTACTTGAGAAGGACTAAGGATCTTTTACTAGTATATGGAGGTAATAGCCTTAAGGTTGAAGGCTACACTGACTCAAGTTTTCAGTCTGATGTCGATGATAGCAAGTCGAATTCAGGGTATGTGTACACCTTGAATGGAGGAGCAGTGTGCTGGAAGAGTTCCAAGCAAGATACCACTGCTGACTCGACCACAGAGGCGGAGTACATTGCTGCATCAGATGCAGCAAAGGAGGGAGTCTGGTTGAAGAAGTTCATCACAGATTTGGGAGTCGTGCCGGATAGTGAGGAGCCGATTTCCCTATATTGTGACAACAACGGGGCAATTGCTCAAGCGAAGGAACCTAGGTCTCATCAGAAATCTAAGCATGTTCTGAGGAGGTTCCACCTTATCAGAGAGATCGTGACCCGAGGAGATGTAGCAGTGGAAAGAGTTCCATCCGAAGATAACATTGCAGATCCACTAACAAAGCCATTGTCTCAGATTGTCTTTGAGCGTCACAGGGGTCTGATGGGGATCAGACACATAGGTGATTGGCTTTAGGTCAAGTGGGAGATTGCTAGTCATAAGTGCCCAGCAAGCCAATCACGTGAGTGATGGCACGTGTGACTTGATACAGAATCTTTTTGCTTATTATATTTTGGCGTATATCACTTTATAACTATTGCATAAATGCATATATATTGTGATGTCCTTGGATTTGTGCAATAGGAATCGGATCGTGATGAAATCATGATAATGAGATCGATTCACCTTTAAACACATATCCTAAATAATCCCGGTCATAGGTTACTCGAGAGGGACATCGTGATAACCAGATAGACTGGTGTGCTGTATACCCGTCCATATGATGGATGCAGCTGGTCTCATAGCTGCTCGTGTAGGGACACTAGGGATACAGTACAGGTGCTCATTGGAGAATGAGTTCACTGATTGATCCGCTTACGGAATGCTGGATGGTTGATGATGCCTTATTGTCAGACAACGATTCCGTAGTCCTAGTGGTGTATCTGGTTCTTAGACTTGAGACACCAAGGATGTCCTGTATGAGTGCTCCACTCTTTGATACCAGACTTATAGGTTTGGCTGTTCCCAGATCTAGTACAGCTGGTCATTGGGAGTGGTAGTCGACCTTACGAGGGCTATTGAGTGTCGATAGAGGATCATCCACTCTCGGTATCATGAGAGGAATATCCCATGTGTTCTTGCTCAGACAAATCCCTGGCCAGGGTCATTCGGGTTGAGAGAGAAAGAGTTCTCCGGGAGAATCCGATTAGAGCGAGACTCGAGAAGAAACCGTATGGGTCTGACAGCACCATGCTCGATATACGGTCTCTGGGATATTAGATGGATGAGGGACTATAGGTACATGGTAACTGAGGACAGACAGGTCCAATGGATTGGATTCCCCTGTATCGTCTGGGGACTACGACGTAGTGGCCTAGTACTTCCGTAGTCGATGAGTCGAGTGAATTATTACAGAGATAATAATTCACTTAGTTAGAAGGAGTTCTGACAGGTATGACTCACGGCCAGCTCGATATTGGGCCTAGAGGGTCACACACATATGGTAGGCATTGCGATGAGTAGAGGTTCGGATATGAGATATCCGACGGAGCCCTTGTCTTATTGGATGCAGATCCAATACCCACTAGGGAAAGGACCCATTAGGGTTTTGACACGGGATCTCTATAAATAGGAGGGATTCACAGCCTCATAGGCTAGAGTCTTTGCTTGCCCTTCCTATTCTCCTCTCCCTCTCCACCTCAGAGTAGGCCTGGAGTTTTGAGGAGCGTCGTCGCAACCCTGCTGTGTGGATCACCGCTAGAGAGGAGGACGCTTGATCTCCTTCACCCTCTCCTAAGGATCTGCAAGGAAACAGGGATATACGATCTCCCTAGGTAACACAATCTCTATACGTAGTTTTGTGTTTTTGCGGATTTTGCGCACCAATCTTCGCACGACGATGAACATCTTTTTGGGAATCGGGGATTTTTGTTTTCTTGTTCTTCCGCTGCGCATATGATGTCGCCCCCCCCCTATGATTTCCCAACAGCCCTTAGCCCCCCCTACTGTCGACAAAGTCCCTACACCAAAGAGGTTAACAAGAGAAGAGCTTCGGGAGCGATATGCGAAGGGGTTATGTTGGCATTGTGACGAGCCGTAGAGCCGTGAGCATCGCTGTAGTAAAGGGGGACTTCTTATGATTGAACTGATAGAAGAAGAGGTCATTGAACATCCAAAAAAGAGCCTTGAATATGAAGAAGAAGATGCAGAAGAAGAGCCACAACCGACCGAAGTTACGGTACATACACTAGTTGGCTACTCAAACCCGCAAACGATGAAAGTTGGAGGCCTTCTCAAACAACAACCGATCACTGTTCTCATCGACACAGGCAACACTAATAACTTCCTAAACAGTAAGGTTGCTGTTTATATAAACTTACCTATTGAGAATTGCAGCAGGTTTGTCTTTAAGGTCGCCAACGGACGGATTTTGAAGTGTGATCATAGGTGCCTGCAGGTGAAACTGTTGCTGCAGGACCAAGAGATAATTGCATATTTCTTCCTCCTCCCTCTTGATGATCATGAGGCCATACTCAGAATTAAATTTTTGATGACATTAGGTGATATTTCATGGAATTTTATGCAACTAATTATAAAATTTTACAGTAAGGAGAAACAGGTGATACTACACGGGAAACGTGAGGGCGACGTAACGACGATTTGCACACAACAAATGGAGAAGATTTTGCATAAAGCATGCAGCGGCTTTTTGGTACAACTTGAGCAGCAAACTAAGGGAGAGCTAGTATAATTTGAAGATCCAAATCTACTTCCTTTGCTTGCTGAATTTTCATATATATTTGACGAACCGCGCAACCTACCTCTTACCCGTCGGCATGATCATTGTATAACGATTCTTCCAGGCAAATCTCCAGCAAATGCTCAGCTATATCAGTATCCACATCTCTAGAAGGATGAAATAGAAAGAATTGTAAAAGAGATGCTCAAAATAGGAGTTATTCGGCCATGTTGCAGTCCCTACTCTTCACCGGTGCTCCTCATACGAAAGGATGGAATATGGCGATTATGTGTTGATTACTGAGCTCTCAATGGCATAACCATCAAGGATAAATACCCTATTCCAGTAGTAGATGAGTTGCTAAGGGAGCACAAATCTTCACAAAGCTGGACCTTCGATCCGGGTATCATCAAATACGAGTATGCGAAGAAGACATACCGAAAACCACCTTTTGAACACACAACAACCATTATGAATTTTTGTTTTCTTCAAAAGAAGGTGGAATATCTTGGGCATATCATATCAGAGGAAGGTGTGGCAGTAGACCCCTTCAAAATTGGAGCAATGCAAAACTGGCTGACCTCGAGGAACATAAAATTGCTACATGGCTTTCTGGGTTTAATAGGCTACTACTGCAAGTTCGTGAAAAACTATGGAGAGATCAGTGCACCACTTACTTCCTTAATGAAAAAAGATGTCTTCCAATAGTCGGACAGAGCCTCCGCTACCTTCGATAAACTTAAGGCAGCCATGACGACGACGCCGGTGCTAACACTACCAGATTTCAACTGACCCTTCATTATTGAGGCCGACGCATCTGGAGTCGGAATTGGAGCCATTCTCATGCAAGATGGTCGACCACTCACATACACTAGCAAGGCATTATCTCCCTCCCATCAAAATAAGTCAACATATGATAAGGAGATGCTCGCCATTGTGCGCGCAGCAACGAGGTGGAGACCCTACTTGATTGGCCGACGATTTCAAATTAAAACCGACCCTAAAAGCCTCAAGTACTTTTTGGAGCGAAAAATATCATCCCCTAAGCAGCAAAAAAGGGTAATAACTTGGAGGTTTTAATCTTGCACCATATCTTCCAATAGCTTCAATCATATCCTTAAAACTATCTAAACGAGTTGTACTAAGGGGAAGACCAGCCTGATAGAAGAAGCGAGCAATGTGCTGAATTATTCTTCCTCTTATTTCTTTATCACAAGCATCACTTATATTTGTTTGTCTAAATTTTGAGCCTCCTGCTTGCCCTTGTTGTTTCTGGAATCCTTGAAGCATATATAGATCCATCGGTCCTTTTTTACCTTTCTTAGTACTCATAACTTCATTTTCCTTTTTGTCGTATACTCTTTTTTCACTTGGGTTAATACTCATAGAATAATCTTCTTCTTCATCCCTGAGATGTTCAACATTGTCTTCTGGTAAATTCCCATAAGATTCATTCTTTTGTGTCTTCTTTTCATTCATATAACTCAGCAACTCTTCTTTTACCTTAGGTGGACATTTTTTGCAAGCTGCTGCATTCTTAAAATTTCTTACTAGATGTTATTTTACACGAAAAATACCACCTCTGGTAGTCTTATCACAGAATATGCAAGTCACTACATTATAATCATTCGGATCCTTCAAATAATTATACTTCCATACAAGATCTTTTTTTGATACCATTGAAGACTCTATTGAGTTGCTCTCTACACTTGCCATTTATGTTGAAACCTAGCAATAATTTCAAATAAATAAAAATTAACAACATTAAAATCAAAATAATATATTATTAATCTATTAACAGTATTGAAAATTAATCATTTCAAAATTCAAATAAACTTAATATTAAGAGTATACTGTATACTGAGCCTGACGGAGAAATAAGGAAGCAACGGCGAGCGACGACAGCGGAAAGGGGAAAGGGAAAGGGAGCAGGAGGCGCGAGCAGCGGGAGGGCTTGCGAGAGGCGCGAGCAGCGGGAGGGTTCGCGGGAGACGCGAGCAGCGAGAAGGCTCGTGGGAGGGCTCGCGGGAGGCACGAGCAGCGGGAGGCATGAGCAGCGAGAGGCGCGAGCAGCAGCAACGGGAGTAGGAGCGACGAGCAGCGAGATCGGGATCAGGATCGGGATCGGGAGCGGCAGCGGGTTAGGGTTGGGTAAGGGTTATATCGGTTTAGTTGGTTCGATTGAACCAACTAACAATCGAACTAGGACCGAACCAGACCTAAAATCCTGGTTCGGTCACTTGGTTTACCTAGGCGCTCGCCCGAAGCACCCAGCGCTTGGGCTTGGGCGAGCGCCCAGGCGACGCCTGTTTGAAGCGCGTCGCCTGGGACATTAGCGAGGCGCTCAGGCCTCACCTCGCCTCGCCCGAGCGCCTAGGCAAGCGCCCGAGGGCCTTTTTCAATCATGTAACTAATTTAAAAATAACTTATGAAAAGTATCAAATAATTTTAAAATAAGGTAAAGGAGTTTCATTTGAGTTGTTTACCTCATTGTCGAGAGTCATTAAGGATAACTTCGTCTTCATCGGTTTGCTCCTCATCTTCGGATGTACTCATTTCGTCCCAAGTCACCTCTTGATACAATGAGTACTTTCTTGTTCTTTGCTAACTTTTTCTTTTAAGTTTTAATATATTTTACCTCTTGATACAATGAATATTTTTATGATAGCTTGATAAGTTAATTCCTGGACTCTGGTTAGTCGATAATATCTCCGTACCAACACTCTTAACCATGAGGGAAGAATTTGGTTCCTTGAGTCCGTGATGAGTAGATCATTTAATTCAAAAATACTTGTGAGTTTGGTTGCATAGGGTGGTTCTTTAAGGCTACCGATTGCTGTAGAGCTTCGGATAAGAGTTAGTCAGAACAAGTGATTTGTTTCTCGATGCAGTTGTGATGTCGCCTTAATCCCTCTCATCTGCTTTGTTTTTCTTGATTGGTCTATCTTTTCTTATGTTGTCTTTAATGGATTTCTTATTGAAGCTAAAGAATTCGATTTCATCTGCATCGGTACTTTGCGTACATAGTTTCTGAATCCGTGGTGTGTAGCTCATTTGCTTCGAGATAGTTGAATCCAGTTGTATAGGAAGGTTCTTCAAGGGCTACAGATTGTTGCAGTTGATTTGGCGGGGAGTTGATTTGAAGAAATGATTTCTTTCTCGTCGGAGTCGTTATGTTGCGTTCTTCTATTCTCTTCTATGGATTCTTTTCTATTTTGTTCTAATTACCAAGAAAAGCATGACTCAAGTTGGTTTCATCTGAAACAAATCTTTGAATGTTGGTAGTTTCTTGAGCCTGGTAATGTGACTACATCATTTGCATCGAGATGCTTCGTGGTAAGGTTAATGCTGGAGAGATCCGATCGCAATGACTTGGCTGGAAGTGAATTTTTTTCTTGTCGGATATCTTGCGTTGCCTTTAACCTTCTGTTTCTTTGATTTCATTCCACTTTCTTGAAGTGGTTTCATCTTAATCGAATCGGTGTATATCATCTTAGTTTCCCCTGTATTCTTGGTTGGAAATTGTGACGCCTAAAAGCCTAACGGAGTCAGACAGGCCCGCCGAGTGGAATTGGGCGCACGGTAACAGACCCGATCGCGACAAAAAGTGACACTTGATAAATTGAAATTCGAATGTCAATGATAAGATGACCCGAGCAACAAAGATAACGAACGATGGTGGCAGGAGACGAAAGGAGCTGGAAGGCAGAGCTGACCGAAGGAATAGATGCCGTTGAAAGCAGCGAATGAACAAAAATAATTTCATCTTAATACTAATTCAAAATTAATATAAATAAGAATTATTTTTTAAATAATCAATTTTATTGAAGTCTATTGATTCATATGTAATGCAACCTGTAAAGCATATATGTATATGGATCTGAAGTGAACTCAAAGCTAATAACCATTTGTGAAACATGGTTCAGTTGATAAAGCAAAACTCCAAATATCACGCTCCCTCTCGTGTTCTAATAATGACTGTAATCCAAACACACTTCGGATCAATATGCATATATGGAGCATCAAACTCGGATTCGGATCAAGTCATACTTAAATTCCACAACCTTCCCCCTTAAGACATATATTTCCTCTTATTTCGAAACAATCTGAAAACACAAAATTTAGAAATTGTGTACCACCCAGTCTCCCCTTGTTATGACCCACGGGCAAAAAACCATAGCATCAATCTGAAAATATAAAGCCCCACAACTAAACATCAAAATTTTGGAGGAATGGAGCCCTCTTAACTGATATATGCTAGCTTCAAAATTTCCTTGGTTCAGAGCACTACTCCAACAGCCACTAGATTTCACTATTGACTGTGTGCCCCATCCATTAGTTTCAATCAGATACTGACAACCCTAAGGAAGAATCAAGAACTTCAATGATTATATAATTATCAAAATAAAAAACCCGAGGACATGAAACTTTAACGTGCTAGAACTCCCCATGATGACTACTCTAATAATAGAGCTACAACTATTCATCAGACTTCAAAGGAAGAGCTCAAACGATAGATACTGCCTTCAATATTTATTGGTTCAAATAACTATTCCAAGGAGCTCTAGATTTCAATAAAGACTATCTCTAACATCAATTGGTTTCAATCGGAAACTGTAGACCCTAATGTAGAATCAAGAATATCCATTATTTTATAATAATATGTATCAAGAACAAAGAAACAACTATGGAATCAGGAATTTTCATAATAATGAAATAATAGAAATCAAGCGCCTGAGAAAACATCGTCAACATATTATGAGATGGAATCAAGAATTCTAAAAACCACAACATCAAATTGTATCCAATTGGATCTACCATGATGATTTGTCTGAAAATAAAGCTACAAATAGACATCAGAATCTAAAAGGATAGAGCTCTAATCCATAGATACTAACTTCACCATCTCTTGGTTCAATAAACTATACTAACAAGCTCTAGATTTCTAGAAAGACTATCTGCATTTTCAATTGGTTTCAGTTAGAAACTAGCAACCCTAATTTAAAAATCAAGAATATCCATAATTTTATATAATATAAATTAACATAAATGGACAGCATTTCAAAGATGGAATCAGAAATTTCCATAATTATAATATAATGGAAATCAAGAAAATAAGAAGATACTGTCAACATAACATAAGATAGGACCGAAAATTTCTAAAAACCACAACATCAAATCCTAACCAATTGGATCTCCCATGATGACCTATCTGAAAATAAAACTACAATTAAGCATCGGATTTTGATGGGATAAAGGTCTAATCAATAGATACTACCTACAATATTTCTTGTTCCAAAGCACTATTCTGACGTGCTCTAGATTTCAAGAAAGACTATCTGCATCATCAATTGGTCTCAATCAGAAACAAGCAACCCTAATGTAGGATCAAGAATATCTATGATTCTATAATAACATATGTTAATACAAGATAACACACAAAATTCTAAAAGATGGAATCAGGAATTTCCATAATTATAAAATAGTAGAAATCAAGAACCTAAGTATACACGGACGACATATTATAAGATAGGATCAATAATTTCTGAAAACCACAGCATCAAAATTTAATCAATTGGATCTCCTATGATGACTCAGCTGAAAATAAAGCTAAAACTAAACATCAGAGTCCAGAAGTGATAGAGCTCTGATTAATAGATACTAACTTCAATTTCTTGGTTCAAAGCACTATCCTATACTTCAAGAAACACTATCTGCAACATCAATCGGCCTCAATTAGAAACTAGCAACCCTAAACAGAATCAAAGAATCAAAGAACAACATATTAAAAGATGGAATCACGAACTTTCATAATTATAGAATAAGAGAAATCAAGAACACAAGAATATCCATGATTCTACGATAATGGAAATCACGAACGTAAGAAATGAACAGCCTATTAAAAGATGGCGTACGGATTAAAATAATAAGAATCAAGAAGAATAGAAGAGACGAACAACATAACAGAAGGGAAATCACATACAGTAATCAGTACGCAAATGAGGACTAACAGCATACCCATCATCAGCCTGGAAAGAATCAAGATTCAAGAACACATGCAATGAATCTAAAAGAGAATGTTCGCATCAAATCCATTGATGTAGGTTCGAATTAGATCTAGTCATAAGAATAGTAGACTTTACTTGAACCATCATCTACCAGAAACAACGCACAGTTCGAAATCAAAAACATCTCTTAGATATCGAAAAAGCAAAGGTAGTAGTGCAAGATGACGACATAACTATAGTAGGTAGGTGATGAAGGACGGACCGATCGGGCTAATCGTTGGAGGGATTGATGAGATCAATCGATCTCCTGGAGAGAGGGCGCACCGGCAACGGCGGCGGCGACCTCCTCGGCCGAGAACTTGCCTTTGGCCTTGTCGGCGGCCCGGCCGCGGGCTTTGCGGTCGAGGAGGGCCTTGCGGTCCTTGTCCAGCTTTAGCTTCGTTATGACGACCTTGGAGGGGTTGATGCCGACGTTGACGGTGGCGCCATTCACCTTCTCGCGGGTGATGCGCTCGACGTGGATGACCCACTTCCGGCGGTATACCTGCACGACCTTGCCCTCACGGCCCTTGAAGGTGCCCCGCACCACCTGCACCTCGTCGTCCTTGCGCACGGGAACCGACCGCACATTGTACTTGTTGCGGAGGTCCGCTGAGAGCGGAGCGCTCATCAGCACCCGCCGGACGCTCGACGGGGCAGTGAAGTGCGCCTTCCGGGACTTCCTCCGGGAACTCGACACGCGCGGGTTGTACTTCATCTTGACCGGCGGCTGCGGCGGAGAACGGCGGCGAAGGAATTGCTCTGGGAAGAGAAGAAAAGAAGACGGGAAAATTATTAGTAATAAGGCCAAGGAGAGCTAGGGTTTGGAGACACATGCAATGACCTCAATACCCTCATTCTTAACACAAAATGTATGATATAGGCATACCCACGTGCAATTCCCGTCGTATTTACATTTTTATGAAGCTGAGGTAGTTTACACGTGTACCCTTGAACACTTAACAAATGACATCATTTTCCTCCAAAATTATGGAATATTCTCGAAAAAAATCTTTCACTTACACTCGTGAAGTCATATATAAAATATTAAATTTTATTCAATTTATACTTATTATTATAATATTATGATCAGATTGATTAGGTCAAGCTCAGAATTGGGGACCACTGGTTGATTATATTATTATTATATGTATTAGAATAATATATTATTATATATATTATAATCTGATTGATTATATATATATATATATATATATATATATATATATATATATATATATATATATCTGGGACCAATCGTAACTAATAAAATATCATTAACCAATGAAAAAAGGGGTTAACATTAAGTTACAATAAAAAATATTATTCATCACGACAAGCAAAAAATCTCATGTTTCCCGAGCATCATATCATCTACCTGTGTAATAATACAATATTTCTCAATCCAGCAGCAATTTAATTGCCGCTTGCATACATCTGGAGGATGTATATATTATACATAAATTCATATTGGGAATTAACAAAATTTGGCTGATTCCATGGTCATAGATTATACTCTATTTATGTACACACTTCACCCCTAACATCACACACCCCACACCTTAAGCTAATCAACTCCACGTTTGCTGCTACCAAGTCATACGTTTAGACTACAATAAAGCCATATGAAAACCCTTCCAAATCAAAGAATATCTTCTTTTTAATCATAAGACCGCTAATGTGTAGCCGAGGTGCTTGGAAAACCATTAGAATTTGGTGCTTCCATCTCAACAAGCATCACCTTCTGCCTTTGGTACCTATTTCTTTTTGCTGCAATTGCTGAGACAAGGAGAAAGGAAAATGTAGTAAGTGGAAGCATAGTGTACATAAAATGTACAGTTTATTTGAGAGATTCAGAAGTAAACAAGAAAAAATGCCTGTAGAAGGTTTAATCAATCAAGTTTATAGCCAAATACTCAATTACCACATGATGGCAACGAATAAACACTACTCATAAGGTGAATAAAGTCTTCTTGGTTAGGCAGCATGCTAAATTTTCAACTGGGAGACATTAGAGTTCCAATTATGTCTATTTTTTAACCAACGTACACTTAAAAGGCAACTTGATGAAGGTTAAAAAATGAATCAGACGCAAAATCCCAATCCGTATCTTTTAGACTGCAAAGAGACATAATCATTCCCCAAAGTACATATTTACTAGAACACTGATGTTGAGTTGACAAATAAGTGCATGGCCCCTAGAATTTGAACCTTTAAGAATTAAGATATATGAAACCAAACTAATCAAAAAATGCATTATCCTAGAATGGATTTGGTCACTCAAAACATCTTCAGTTACTCTATTTCACTGCTAACGGTGTCATATGAGCTAACATGATCTACCTCAATAACCAGGTTAACATAAGTGGATGGAGCTCATTTAGTAGTGATCTATTCCAGTTGTGGTCCACATTCCAGTTGCACTTTGGGAGGATTGTCAAGAACACTAGTAGACTAGGAAGGAGACTCAAAAGTAGTCTAATATGGAGTTAAATCCTCTCTATTGGAGACTAGACTAATATTTAAGTCGGAAGGTAAATCAAGCATATATATATTAGATCCCAATCAGTACTGCTCCCCAGCTCTTCTCTATTATTATGTTGATGTCTATCTGATCACCTTATTGTTCAGCTCAAAGTACACTGGAAAAGAACATATGTCGTAATGAAGTAATAATAGATTTTACGGGTATCAGTGTGGCACAACAGAAGAAACATAATAAGCAAAGTTACGGTACCAGAATGCACTAAAGTATGTTGAGCATAAATCATAATACGAGGTATCTTATAGTCATAACTTTTATTTTGATCTTGTTTCTCAATTAACAAAATCTCACTTCTTATTTATGGAGTAGTAATTTTGTTAAGCTAGAAGGATGTAATGAGAAAAGGTTGGAAAACTAAGAACCTTGTAGCAAGTTATCGTACTCACATACTAAATCTTGAGGAAACTCAAAATCATAATCATCGCTTCGCCTTCTTATGCAGAATAAGTAAAGTAGGAGTAGCATGATGAGAATGAAGGCACATGATAAACCAATTGCAATCTTGCCAGCTGCAGAAAGACCTTGTTTGTCCCAAAACAAAGGGCAAGCAGGCAAAGTGGGTACACCACAAAGCCCTTTATTACCTGAGAGACTGAATAAGAAAAATGCAATTATTTCCCACACAACAAAAAGAAATGCAAAATTATGAACCTATAAGGAAGTAAAAAAATTGTATCATTCAGGGTATCCTATTTCTGGATATAGAATGCTCAAAGGTCCATCTCTGTGCACTAATTCATAAAGGAAGAAAACAATTATCTTAAGTATTTTGAAATTTGGACCCTGTAACAAAAAAGGATTTGTAAAAGATGTCACAGCCTCTTTACTTCCTTCTCAGTTCATCCTCATATTTTCTCAAATTATTTTGCTTTTCTACTCGCCCTCTATTTTTTCTTTCATTCAACTCTCAAAAGTGATTTTTCCCATTTAGAAATAATGTAAAATATAAAATAAATATCCGGTAAATTGAGGCACTTGTGGCTACTTGATAGCTCTATCAATCTAAATGATAAACTACCATTAACTTTTGTAGGTCATAGAGTAAAAAGACTGATCTATCAATGTTCAAAGTAATATATGTATCATCTCAAAAATTTGTATGTATATATAACTACAAAATCCATCCTGCGCATTTAGTTATTTCTTGAATAAAAAAGGAAAGAAAAGATGGTCATAAGCATTGTTCTGAAGCTCCCATGATAATCCTGCCACTTACAGAGTATTAGGCTAGTTGATCATTTAGTAGTCACCAGAATTGTATTAAAGTTACCAACTTTTATAATATTCTCATCTCTCTCAAATGTAAAGAGAGCCCGCGATGCTCGTGTCTATACATGTCGACCAAAAATATTAGTATGAAAAAATTCCATCACCAAAATAATTTGTGTGTGCATGTGTCTTGTGTTTAACTACTATGTAGACTAGAAAAACTGCAGAAAGTTGGAGAATAGCTTTTCAAAACCAAATGCCACCGAGATCTTATCAGAAAATTTTGAAATAAGAACAAACATGAATAATTCTACAAGAAAGGAAGATCGTTATAAGAGCAACGTCAGGAAAGGGAGGAAAATTCACGGATAGCTTACTCTATGATTCCACCATGTACACCAATTGAATAAAGTTTCTCAGGAACTTGTCCATCCAACTGATTGTTGTTTAATAATCTGCACGAAAAATTACAAGTTAAAATAAGTTAGAACCAAACAAAATGGAAATTCAACACTCACTCTTTTGCAAGGATTCATATTTTTATCTTCTGCCCATTTTCTTGATAAATTTGGATGGCGTTTTAGAGAAACAATACAGATGCTAAGCTATGAATAAGTAGAAGTTCCTCCAATGGTTGCCTATGCTTTTGTCTCAATAAAAGAAAATTATTGACCAAATTGTTAACAAAGAGTCATGTAAAAAACCAAATACAAGAAGTTCAAAAATGGAGCTTCATGATGATGCTCCGGCAGGACATCGCTTGCTATCTGCCTATTTTTAAAGTCAACCTATCCCGATATATAAATATGTATTTTATCAATCATGCATAGTGTGTTTCAGTAATATAATCTGTAACAAACTTGAGATGACTCCAATTGAACTTTTACCTTCTGTGAACACGTGATTCATTTGTGAAACCAGATTCTGGTAAGTATTCACTTGAAAATTCATATCAGAATATGTTCATGAAATAAAACAGGGCATTGAAAGCAGCAAAAATGTCCCCAGTTCTATCTGGTTCCCAAAAGAGAATTCCGTTACCAGTATAAAATTGCAAGAGCAAAGCATAGCCTACTCTCGGTAGCTGCCTCTAATGTTCATGTGATCAATTACTCTTAGAGCCTCCAATTAAGATAGTCCTTGATATTTTAAGCATTATGGACTAGAAACAGCATTGACCACCTCTTGTTCTATGATTCCGTAAGTCATATGGTTAGTAAGATTAATGCATGCAAGTGCTTCAATCTACATATGCAATAACTTCATCGACATATACTAGCCCACAGTTTACAGAACACTCCAATGGACATGGAATATGTTTGGCTGGTATGCCTCCATCCTTTGGAAGTGATTGGTGTGCCTCCATAACAGCCAATTTCTAGTGAAAATTTGGACACAAGCATGGCAATACAAAGGAAGAATAATAATTGAATGATATTGTTAATCTACCTCGTGGAACATATCTTCCTAGAATAGCTTATGTATTTTTTATGAGTTAGTATTTTTCTCTGATTATTTTTGAGACATGGATTAAGGGATAATGTATGGCAACTGTAAGATTTTATGGATTGTATCGATAGAAGAGAGCTGATCACAAGAATTAAAATATTGATTGTGACTACTAAAGATCAATAATGTAAAACAAAAAGCCACTTCAAGAGCATTTCTATCAACTTACACGACTTTCAAGTTTGAGGATCCCAAGCAATCTGGAATACTACCAGTAAGCTGATTTGATGACAGATCCCTGATTAGAAAAAGAAACATTACTGAAGTCGCAGAACAAAGTGATAAATCTGCCATACAAACATCTCAAGGTAGAATTATAAATTTACTTTGACTATGATGTCATAACTACTCAGATTGATGACATAAAGATATTAAAGCCATAAAACCTTCTGAGGAAGGCATTACATTCTTCTCGTGCCTCATATGGTTGCCCAGTAACTTTGGCATGTAAAATTCAATTTATGATGTCATAACCTCATTTTTATCAGAAAAATTATAACTATAAATTGGGGAAAGGAGAGTATATAATCCATTAATCTATCACCTATAGAACCAAATGGCACGAAGTGTCTTTTACAGTTCTTTTATTTTCTATTTCAGTTCAGGTTATGCAGAATTGACATCAACTGACTTGTGCAATGAATCAAGAACCGGAGACCATACAAGAATTTATTAATATGCAGTTTAGGTGCATTCCATCAATTTGGTCTCCATTGCATGGACTCGAGACAAAAAAAGACAGATATGCTGCAAAAAATATATATTATAGTGCTCAAAATATAATTGTCATAAAAATTAAATGCAATAATTTTTATAACCAATTAAAAATGTGTTAGAAGCATATAACAAGAAGTAGTTCACTATGCCATTTGGGGAAAAAAGGCAAATCTGTGACTGGAACATGAATATCAAAAAACAACTCACAAGCTCACAAGTGATGCTTGACCCAGGCCTGATGGCAGACTTCCTTCCAAGGAATTGGAACTCAAATTCCTGTCCAAATTGTTAGCGGTAAGCATGGGAGATAAGAGAATTGATGAACACATACCAGATATATCTAGTTCGAAAATGTTAACAAAGTTAACAAAGTTTTCCAAAAAGCTGATATAATCATCAGTCTACTGGTTAAGACAGATGAAAAGGTGTGTCAAATACAGTCTTCAGAAGCATCTAAAATAGATATCCTTCCCAAGTTAGTAATGTATATCGAGATTAACAATTTTTTTTTTATTTTCTACATGTTGATCTACATTAAAATGAGTTTCCAGTATTTAATATTTTCATCACCTATCACAGAGAGCAGAGTTTAGAGCTAAAGGCAATTGGCAGTTTTAGCACCTAACAGCTTCATAAGGCTGGTCAAACTGTCAACATAGACAGATAGACTACAAGCTCTTCAATTTAAGAGATCATATGAACCATATTTGGTACAGAAGCAGCCTTCTGTAACTCTTTTATGAGTAGCAAGTATCTCCACTTGTACAATGCACATAAAAAGTCAACTATAAAAAGCAAATTAGAGAAGCTGATACTTACAAGCTTACCAAGTTTGTTAAAAGACTTATTCTGTCACTAATAGAACCTTTCAAGCCTTGACTGCCTAAATCCCTGCTATTCAGAAATATGTGAAAACAAAGCAGGTCAGCTACATCTGCACCTAAATTTCAGACAGAAGGCACAAAGCTCAATGTCGAGAAACCAATATAGACTAACTCCAATCTAACAAAGTTAATACTAACAAAGTAGCAAGTGCACTAACAGAATCTATATCCATGTTAAAGAAAGTAATCTTTTAACATAGCAAACTATATAAAGGAGTAAAGGACAATAACCAACAATGCTTGATGCAATCATTTGCACAGTATTACCACATTTAAAGATGAACTATAAGCAAAAAAAAAACAAAAAACCTAAATTGTCCCCTGTCTCAATAGTGAAATATGAATGGAGATTTAGGAATAGGAATGGTCATAGGCAGAGTGAAATGCATTTTTATGCAGCCTATGCAGAATTCGACATTGTATGCATAATCCATGTAAGGGTAGATTCCTGAGAAATAACTTCACACATGCATGGGACATATTTGCAATTTAATCTTTTGCACGGGATGTAATTCTATACCAAAATTATAGCATGTTTGAACAGAATGATTATAGCTGGAAATATGAGAAAGGAGGGATAGTAATACACAATTAAAGAAAGACAATACTTGGGAATATTGCCTTGCTAATCATACTCTGCCACTATATCCTTAATTTACACATCACAAGAATATGGGCATAGGTATTAATGTTCTAGGTTGGCATTTAGCATAGTCTTTGAACCTTGAACCTGGTTACTGACAAAGTACCTTCAGCCTAGCATATAATCTTTGTTGTCCCAGTGAACTAGGTTGATGTTCGGTCACAAGAAAGTAGCTCTGATGTCATAATATCTTGAGCCAGACATACAGATCTCCTTAATGTCTTAGCTCAGTAGGAGATTCTATGCAATTTCAAATTAATCCAAACAAGAAAGCCACGTTTCCTACCCACCCACTGTTTACGACCATTCACCTGCCACTCAAGTCAACAGGAAGCATGATGAACTGGAAAACAGCCACAGCTTCTGCTGCCCAATTCCCATTTCCACAGAAAGCAGGTGAACATGCAGTCAGCTAGGAAATACCGCCTTCACAATAACTTGGTTATAAAATTTCCTACTGAGCACTCACGGTAATTTCATTGATATCTATGGCTTATTTTTTGCAATTTTCCCTTACAATAATGTTAAAGAAAAAACAGAGCATAACTTTCATAGTCATCAAAGATGTGTGACATCAGATTTTCTCTGCCATTGGAAGACTATGCTGGTGAATGAAGTTGCAGATATTAAAGACTAATCAGCAAAACTACAACCAAACACCGCTAGCTGATCAAGAGTATGAATCAAGAACATGCAAAATGGCATTCTAAAAGCTGCTCGCAGAACGAGATTGTGTTGCTTACAATTGGGTTACAACAAGATTCTGTCCATTGTCACTGTGATGACAAGTGACGCCCTCCCAAGAATCCCATGTGGAAGGCGCGCAGGGGTCCCCATGCCAACCCATCCTGTCTGGTATCCGCAGTGATTCCTTTAACGCCTGCATCGCCATCACTGTCAAAATAACAGAAAGAGATTATGTATAATCAACATGAAAGCAAGTTGTTCTTAGCAGTCGTAAGATCATTCCATTTCGAGTTCTTGAATCACGCACCTTGGCTTGGCACCGTGGCAAGATCCAAGGGCACAATGGCATAATTCTCAAGCCCACAAATGATGGGCTTCCCCACCACCGGCACCAGCTTCACGACCAACGGCGTGCTTGTCAAGTTCTCGACGATGTAATGCCACTTGAACGCTGTGAACCCTCCGACCTCCTTGTAGATGTCGATCCTCGTCGCGTTTTCCCCGCCAATCAATACGTCGAACACCCTCTGCCCGGCCATGGTCACCCCGGAATCAATCTCTGCGAAGTGGAACCAGACCATGTAATCGAGACGCGTGTCCACCGGCAGCAAGTACATGAGAGCGTCCGCGGAGTTGACGGTGGTGACGGCAGTCTCGTACACCTTGACGGGGAAGTAGTTGGGCGCCTGGTTAGCGCCGAGGATCTGGTGGCCGCCGGTGGAGAGCGCCTTGACGGGGACATCGCGTCTGCGGAAGTAGGCGTCCGGCTGCCAGACCCGGGAGAAGGCGTCGGAGTCGTTGGTGAAGCCGGGACCGAAGAGGGAAGAGCCAGCGGTGAGGCGGCCGTAGTTGACTAGGATGAGGTCGACGCCTGTGGAGGCGGCGCCGTAGGCGAGAGGGTGGATGGCAGCAACCTCGACGGAGGCGATGACGGGGGGATCCGTGGCGATGCTGTAGAAGCAGAGGTCCGCGTCGCCGTCGGGGACGGCGGCGATGAAATCCGCGTAGGCGCCGGAGCGAGCGGCAGCCTCGGGCCAGGGGGAGCGCCAGGTGAAGACGAGGGTGCCCTCGAAGGAGACGTCGAAGCTGGGGGTTCGCAGTTTGGAGTCGTAGTTGTCGTAGACGGTGAAGGTGCGCAGGTAGTAGCGGCCGGGGGGGAGGGGCACGGAGTAGCAGTTCTTCTTGCCGGCGGAGACCGGGGGGAAGAAGCGGAGAGTGCGCTCCTGCGACAACCGGAAGTGGTGTGGCTCCGCCACCAGCCCAACGGCCCCGCCGGAGTAGTATCGGTCCGCCACCCAGGGGCGCCCGAACTCCGACGTGAAGTTGGAGGTGCCGCCACAGTCGATGTTCAACCCCACGCCTACGCTTTCCAAATCAAAGAATTGGGCCAAGTGTACGGACATTACAAGGAGAAGTAATGGCAATGTGGGTGGGCGAGCTTACCGGCGGTGAAGGGATCAGAATGCGGGGCGGAACTGGCACCACCGGCAGCGGAAGAGAGGAGGAGGAGGAGAAAGAGTGGGACGAGGTGGTGAGACATCGCTCGCTTGTTGCGGGCTTCGATGGAGAGTGTGCGAGTAGAGATCAAGTAGAAGACGAAGCCGTGAATCGTGACCGTTCATCAAGCATCATTCGCGCAGTAAGTCCACTTAGTGGTGTTACCACATAATGATGGTGGGAAAAGGAGCACCCAACAGACGAGGCATCTCTTGTCGAGCAATGGGCCCCACTACAAGTGCGCGTCTCCGCGGCAGAGAGCGCGGTAAGCGGATTAACTAGAAATAGGCCCAGCGGACGACCGAGGGACGTGCGACCTTAACACGTGGACGGCAGGGATCAGCTGAAGATGCGGCGTGATTGATGGCTAATTGAAGTGGTTGGTTTTGACGCATCTCCAACTCATAATTCCATTCGTTTCCGATGGGTTCCGTTCGAGTCCTTTCCTATCACATGCGAGTCAATCCGGTCGAGCATTAGGATACTGATCGGAAGGAGTGAATGTAACCCACGAAAAGGACAACTTGTACACACAGATCACGGCTATTCACTGTGAACTGCAAACACGAATATGAAGACATCATGGATATGCAATAGTACGTTTTAGATTAAGCAGGATGATAAAAAGTGGATGGCAACGAGGTATGATATATGAGCGTCCTATTGAAATATATGCATTTGGGATATCTTATTAGGGCTCAATTACTTGATCACATGCGAAAATATTTGATCAATACTTATCTAATGGATAAAGTTAGTAAATGATTTTATACTCATCCAAGATCATTCTAATTGACTTAATAAATAATTATAATTATTTAGTATCATTAAAAATGATTATAATCGATACCTATCAAATAGACTATGTAATATTTCTACCAAGCATCCATTATAAAAATGGAGATAATATAATAATACTTAATTTATTCGATTAGTTCAACTCATCTCAATAAAATAATACTTAATTTGTACAACTAGTTTGACTCGCTCAACTTGTGTACTAACTTAGATATTGGAGGGATATTATCAAGATTATCCCTGAATTAGTTTTGTATGAATCCAATAACCAATGCAATAAATATCTTAATGACTAATTATAAAAAATCAGATTAGACCTGAGTTGGTCTATAGCTCCGGTAATCCAAAATCATCTATAACATATTCTAAAGACACCAGCTCAAAATCATCAAGATATCATGGGAGCCAAAAGGAGCTACAATGTAATGCAGTGAGAGCAGCAAGGCAAGAGCGAGCTTAGGACAAGTCACCCATGGCCCTTCTCTTGGAAAGATTTGGCCATCGAGAAAAGGTGGGGCTGATGGCACAAGCCATCCAATGATTTATTATTATTATTATTAATGGAGAGGATAATGACATGTGGAATAGCCTCGACCTAATTGTAGAACCGGCAAATTTGAAAGTTTTTCTAAAACGCCCTTCAATTTATCGTTTATTAGGCTATTAAAATGGATAAATTTATCATTTAGAGGAATATTTTATCAATAATTTTTTTTATTTTTTTATCAAATCGAAATCGAATTGAAACCATTTGTTCCAAATCTAACCGTCATAGAACCGTCAAAATCTAGTTTGAACTACTGAATCATTTATTCAATTCCAATCGACTATGATTGTGTCTAAAGTAAAAAATTGAACGTCACATTAATATTAATGTGACATGAAATCGGATATATATTCAATCCCATACAATGGAATATATAATTTGCATATGACACCGATATTAATGCTCAGTTCAAACTACTTTGATAACGTTCAACATTCTTGGAAAATTGTCAAGAAAGAATATATATATATATATATATATATATATATATATATATATATATATATATATATATATATATATATATATATATATATATATATATATATTCTTTTAGCCAGTGACAACTTCTTGACATAATTATATCACCTTAAATATATTCTAATTTGAGCATGAAAGACATCTTATTGATATATTTTAATTATGGGGTATTCAAACCAAACAAAAAAATCTAATGGTCTAGAACTAATTGGGTCTAAAATCGATTCATTAATAGTTTGGTTTAAAATATTATGAATATTTTTGATTTGAGAGCATTCTATGATTTGATTAACTAGTTCAAACTAAATCGAATCGATTTTAATTTTAAAAATATCAATTCAATTGAGTTAGTTGTCTTAAGCCCATAATCGATCAAATCAATCCAATTTGATCCAATTTTAATATCATAATTTCATGAATGATGTGGATCCAAATTTACAAATCTTATCATGTCAGTTCTAGTGAACCAAGATTCTAATTCAATTGAATTGAACTGAATTAGTTCATTTAAAATATATTTTTTTAAAAATTATTTAAAATTATAAATCGATTAATCGAACTTGATAAATCAATTTTGAACTTATCCAATCCAGTTTTGATTCAAACCTATTTTATTTTAATTGAATTAAACCATAAAATAATTCAGTTCAATTTGACCCGTAACGATTCAGTTCCAACCCATTTAAACATTCCTAATCTCAATTTTTAGCCAAAAACCCTTTCGAATCCAGTCCAAACTTAAAAAAAAAAAAATTCAACTAAGTTCGCTCTATGGGATTGATTAAAACCATTATTGTCACTAACATATGAAAAGTAAATAAATAAAGGATCGAGACAGCAGTAACTCGGAACCTTTTTACTGTCCCTAACTGTTGATCGGCGTTAAAAGACAACAGAACTTAGGAGATGGTGGCCTACTTTTTGATTGGGTTGTATTCCAAGCAATAATACAAATGTGCAAGACGCGACTGATGACAAATGGACAATATTATGTTATCATCTGACAGTAACCTTGTCCCAATAGATACAAAGGAATGTGACGTGTCACTTGTCACCAAGGACACCTTTTCTACTACGAACACCTAATGCATACAAGAATGGACCAACGGAGAGTCATTTTGGAGTTGGGGATTTTACGTAGTGGTCATTAGGGAAACACAAGTTGAGGCAAATAAATGTGGCTTGTAATCATCAAATTCCATATAGGTTTTCTATTCTAATTCGATATTTGATGAGTTTTAACCATTGGATCAAAAATTTTAAACTCAAATTAATGGTAATATACTCAACATACTTTGTCTCATAACTCAAAATAATTCTTTCTTTAATTATTAAAAATATTCACATGTGTGACATAAAAAGAGATGGGCTAAGAAGATTATCTCATTTTTGAAAGAGTTATATTACAAATACTAGGTTTGACTCATAATCTAGAAACTTAAGATTTTGGATTGAATTGATGTATGATTTGATATATGTTAGTTCAGACTTATTTTTACAAAATTTATTACATATTATTAGAGTAGGTAAATAAAATTTAAATTGAATAAGTCAAAAAATTTAAAACAAAACTGAGTCAATCAGGCTAGATTTGATTAAATGAAGATGAGTCACACTATAACAAATAGATGTGGATGAGTGAACCATCTCATAGCATTGGAAAAAAACATAAGAACTCTAAAAAAGTTTGAACCTTGCAAATAAAGGGAAGATAGTACACTTGTACATCAATTAGTGGATAATATTGAGAATATATATATATATATATATATATATATATATATATATATATTCTGATCATAAAAGAACTTAAGTTTTTTTGGTTGAATTAATATTCGATGTGATATGTATTAACATTTATTAGTATGAGTGAATCTCGTCATTCCAAAATAGTGAGAGATTAGGGATTCTTTTGGAATTGTGATGGCATTGAATGATTTATTTACATGAAACCTTACATCAAACTGAATTAGTGTTATACTGTCAAAATGATTTAAGATCGTTGGATTAAGTCTTCAAGATATTTTAGTCTTTTGGCCCTAATCTAAGATTTGATCTATCCGTTGGTTGACTTTCAACGCAACCATTACATCATAAGAATATACCATTCGACTTTTGCTTGTGCAAGTATACAATAATAAAAAATTATCATAAATTTTTTATATTATTAAAAGTGTAGCGCATTTTCTTGAAAAAAACACTCAATAATGTATTACTTGAATGCTTGTTTTTCATTGTTTTGCCTCTCTCCTCTATTGATTTCATATCATTTGGTTGTTGTTGGGATGTTATAATATTTGTGTGTTTTTTGCCCATGATGTGAAAACTGATAAGTAGATGAGATTTCCCTAACTGGTTGAGGAAATCTTTCTACTGTGTTGAGGGAAATCCTCTAACCTGTTGAGGAAAATTCTCCCTCCTAACCTGTATAGGTTAGAAAAGGAAGGATGATATATTAATAACAATTAACTTCTTCTACAACTTGTTTATCTATCTATTTTCTAACATGGTATCAGAGCAGTTCCTCCTTGGCGACAACAGTATCGCCGTGTGTTAGCCAAGCCGATGGAGTCACTGAAGAAGCACAAGACAGGGATTCAGAGTCAGTGCTAACGAGCATCGTCTTGGCTCTGCTCATCCACTTCTTCTCTTTCTTCATCGCCGGTCTTGCTTTTCTTCGCCGGCCTTACTCCCTCTCCTATTTGCTGCCTACAGCAGACACTCTCTGTCGTCGTCACGCAAGGAGGAAAATATTCTCTCACTGCCTCCTCAATAGCGGTGGACGGCGAACAGCGGTGTCTTCCTCGCTTCCCGGCCAGCAGCAGTCGCAACTGCTGCATCTTCCTCTACCGCAGCAGCTTTCGCTGTCGCTTCCCTCTACACAACGGCGCCTCCTTAACGGCGGTGTCCTCCTCCTCAATAGCTACGAACGGCGAACGACGACTGCCGCGTCTTCCTCCTTCACTGTCGCGGCCGCTTCCCAGCCAGCGGCAACTGCAACCGCTGCATCTTCCTTCCTCTACCACAGCAGCTTTCGCTGCCGCTTTCCTCTATACATCTAATTGCTGCAGATTTCTCTCACTGCAGTTTCCTTGAGTAACACTGCAGATTTTCGCGGCCATTTCCCGACGAACCGCAGTCTTGAGTACCGCTGCAGTTTTTGCAGCCATCTTCCGGCGAACTGCAGCCTCTACAATCCGCTGCAGCAAGCAGCAATCCACAGCAGCGAACCACAGTCTACATCTAATTGCTGCAGATTTCTCTCACTGCAGTTTCCTTGAGTAACACTGCAGATTTTCGAGGTTATTTCCCGGCGAACCGCAGTCTTAGAGTACCGCTGCAGTTTTTGCAGCCATCTTCCGGCGAACTGCAGCCTCTATAATCTGCTGCAGCAAGCAGCAATCCACAGCAGCGAACCATAGTCTTGAGTATCGCTGCAGTTTTCGCAGCCATCTTTCGGCGAACTACAGCCTCTACAATCTGCTGCAGCAAGCAGCAATCCACAGCAGCTGCCGACAACTTTGGGCACTATTGTAGATTGCCCAATCTGCTGTAGCAATCTATAGCAGTAGCCCCCTCCCTCATTCTCCACCTCTTCTTAAAAAAAAAAAAAAAAAAAAAAAAAAAAAAAAAAAAAAAAACAAAGAAAAAAAAAATGTCTTCGTTCACTTCTTCTGATGTTTCGGTTCCTGTAGGGACATACCCTTTAAGTTATCAAAGGGTGGCAACTATGCGTCCTGGCGAGCTCAATTTTCTAATCTTTTATTTGGATACGACTTGCTAGGTTACATTGATGGCTCCTTCAGATGTCCTCCGGCCATGCTCAACATCCCCGGCGATCCCAGTCCAGTACCCAATCCAGCTCACAAACTGTGGCTACGTTAAGATCGTCTCATCCTCCAAGCTATTCAAGCTTCAGTTGCTGGATCCGTTGCTCCCTTGATATCTTCATGTGTGACAGCTGCTGATGCATGGTCTACACTGCAAACCACCCTGGCAAATCATTCGCGTACTCGCAAGCTTAGTCTTCTATCCAAGTTTATGGTGACAAAACAAGAGGGAAGTAGTATCTCTGATTATCTACAACATATCAAGGTTATCATTGATGACTTGGCCTTGATAGGTTATTCCCTATGTGACAAAGAGGTTGTCATTCATACCCTCAATGGTCTCAACACCGACTACAAGGAATTGGCTGCTGCAATTCGGGCACGCGACTCGCCAGTCTCTTTTGAAGATCTCTATGATAAGCTGACTGACTACGAGATGTACTTGAAGCGTGCGGACAAACTGCCTGGATCAACTGTCACTGCTCAAGTCAATCATAAGTCTAAACGGAAGAGCACTCGGTACTCGCCGAACATCACCCAAGGTTTGGCTAATGCGCCTCTTGATTCTGTGAGTTCCATGCAACACCCCTCCTATCCTCCTAGTCATCACTTCTCGCAAAGTGGCAACTCCAGCCATCATCCGTCTTGGCGTCCTGCCCTACCGAGCCATCAAAGACGGGTCGTTTGCCAACTGTGTGACAAAGTCGGCCACTCCGCTAAAGTTTGCCGGTCTCGTCCCCGCCTCCCTGCTCCGTCACACTGGCCTCAGGCAAATCTCCTAACTTCTCCGACACCTAGCCAGTCCAACTGGATTGTCGACTCTGGTGCCTCTCATCACATCACCGCTGATCTTCAGAATTTGTCTCTTCACAATCCCTATGGCGGCGATGAAGATATCATCATCGGTGATGGTAAAGGACTTCCTATAACTCATATTGGTTCCACAACGCTTAATTCTGACTCTAATACATTTACCCTCGATGATGTTTTATGTGCCCCTCATATTAAACGCAACCTCATTTCTGTTTCTCAATTTTGCAAACATAACAATACTTTCATTGAATTCTTTCCTGATTCATTTCTTGTTAAGGACTTGAGCACGGGAGCATCATTGGTCCAAGGCCCGAATAAAGACAACATTTACGAATGGGCGTCAACCTCTCGAATATCTCAGCCCACTGTTCATTCTTCTGTTGCGGCTCCAATTGATGTGTGGCATCGTCGGCTTGGTCATCCCTCGTCCTTTATTCAGCAGAAATTATTATCTCGTCACTCTCTTCCTCTTTTTAAGTCCACTAATTCTATGATGCATTGTGATGCTTGTCTTAGTAATAAGAGTCATCGGCAGCCTTTTGGCTCATCTTCCATTTCCTCTTCTAAACCTTTTGAAATTATATATACTGATGTTTGGGGTCTTGCTCCAATCTTATCTTTTGATAAGTTCCGATTTTATGTTATTTTTGTAGATCACTTCTCTAAGTACACATGGATATATCCTCTTTCCTATAAATATGACGTTTCTCGCATTTTTTCCACTTTCCAGAAGTTGGTCGAAAACTATTTTCAGTCTACCATTAAAACAGTCTACTCTGATGGTGGTGGTGAATATCAAGCCCTGACATCCCATCTCTCAGCTTGTGGCATTCAACACCTCAAGTCTCCCCCACATACTCCTCAACTAGTTGGTTCTGCCGAACGCAAACATCGGCATATAGTAGAAACTGGACTCACACTTCTACATCAGGCTTCCATGCCTTCAACTTTTTGGACAGCAGCCTTTCAAACTGTTGTCTACCTAATTAATCGAATGCCTACACCAGTTCTATAATACCGGTCCCCCTTTGACACACTATTTCACAAACCCTCTAACCTTCGTAAACTCCGAGTGTTCGGTTGTTTATGTTATCTTTGGTTACGTCCCTATGCCTCTCATAAGTTAACATCCCGATCTACTCCTTGTGTCTTTATTGATTACTCACTTGAACATAATGCTTTCCGCTGCTATAATCTCCACACTCACAAAATCTTCATATCACGTCACGTTGTCTTTGTTGAGTCTAACTTTCCTTTCCAAACCCTTCCATATCCTGCCATACAGACCACTTCACTATCTCACTGGGGTATACCTTCGGTCCAATCGGACGAGCCTCCCATGACTTCGTCTACTTTCTCCCCTCCTGATCCGCACTATATCACTCCAGTTCAACACTTGCCCATTCCTACTCACTCCACTCTTCCCCAATTGATGGGGCAATATGTTCCGAAACACAACCATCCTCTTTACCTCCTTCTTGCCCAAGTGCCCCTGACGTGTCTCCACTTGACCCGACTTATGCCACAGATCCTCACCCAACATCACCTCTCAATCATGTCGTCTCTAATCATCCTATGACCACTCACTCTAAGCATGGTATTTTTAAACCTCGTCAGGTACTTAACCTACAAGCTATCATGAATTCCTCATCCCCCAACGTTGAACCCACCACCTTCACTCAAGCCCAAAAATCTCCACATTGGCGTACTGCCATGAGTGAGGAATATAATGCCCTCCTCCATAATTCAACGTGGGATCTCATTCCTTTCCATCCTTCACAAAACATCATCGGGTGTAAGTGGGTCTTTAGAATTAAGCGGAACCCAGATGGCTCTGTTGCCCGATATAAGGGTCGCCTGGTCGCCAAAGGGTTTCATCAACGACCTGGGGTTGATTTCACTGAGACGTTTAGTCCTGTTGTTAAACCCACTACAATTCGGCTCATCTTGAGTCTGGCTACCACTAAAGGCTGGCAATTACGACAATTGGATGTTAATAATGCCTTTCTACAGGGATCTCTATCCGAAGATGTTTTTATGCAACAACCCCCTGGTTTTACTCATCCTCAGTATCCACAGCATGTTTGCAAACTTCGGAAAGCCATTTATGGACTTCGTTAGGCTCCGAGAGCTTGGTACACTGAACTTAGCTCATTTTTTACTTCTGTCGGCTTTCTTAACTCCAAATCTGACACTTCATTGTTTCTGCGACATTATCATGAAAACACAATGTATATTCTGGTATATGTGGATGATATTATTATCACAAGCAACAATCCCATCAGCATCCAAGCGTTCATCAAACAGCTGGCAGCTCGATTCTTGCTTAAGGATCTCGAACCCTTGAGCTACTTTCTAGGCATCGAAGCTACCTTTACATCTTCCGATCTCCTTTTATCACAACGCAAGTACATTCAAGATTTGTTATTAAAGACAAATATGTAGGATGCAAATGCAGTTACAACCCCCATCTCTACTAGTGGTTCTCTCAAATTATCGGATAGAAGTCCTGCTACAGAACCCACTCAATACCGCCAAGTTGTTGGCTCTTTACAATACTTAGCTCTCACGCGTCCAGACATCTCATTTGCTGTCAACAAATTATCACAGTTTATGCATCAACCATCTACTCTACACTGGTCTGCGGTCAAGAGACTTCTATGATATCTTAAAGGGACCCTAAATCATGGACTTTTTTTTCGTAAACACTCTCCACTTTGTCTTCATGCCTTTGCCGATGCTGATTGGGCAGGTAACCTTGATGATAGAACATCCACATCAGGGTATATTATCTTCCTTAGTGCTCATCCAATCAGCTGGAGTTCTAAGAAGCAAAAGACAGTCGCTCGGTCTATAACTGAAGCTGAATACCGTTCCATTGCCGCTACCACTGCAAAACTCAATTGGATCACGAATCTACTCCAGGAACTCAACATCGATTCCACCCCTACAATATATTGTGATAACATTGGAGCTACCTATCTGTGCGCTAATCCGGTATTCCACTCCCGCATGAAACATATTGCTATCGATTTCCACTTTGTACGCGATCAAGTTGTCCGCCGTCAACTTCGTGTTTCTCATGTTCATACGGCTGATCAATTGGCCGACTCATTTACGAAGCCTCTAGCTCGTAAACTTTTTATATTACATCAGTCCAAGATTGGCCTCCTTGATCGGAGCACCATCTTGCGGGGGCATGATAAGTAGATGAGATTTTCCTAACTGGTTGAGGAAATCTCACCTGTATAAAAGGAAGGAGGATATGTTAATAACAATCAACTTCTTATGCAACTTGTTTATCTATCTATTTTCTAACAAAAACAATCTTCTGTCACACTCCAAGAGCGATTCTAGTGTTGGGGCTATTAATGCCTTCCCTCCAACAATAATAATGGTGATTTTTCCCTCCAGAATGCTTCTAATGCTATAATCTCTGTAACTTTACTCTCATCTATTTTGTTGTTTTTTTTTACTTGATTTTGCTGGTGGTAGATGGTCGTCTATGTTCTCCACCATCGTGCTCGTATGAAACAACATCAATTGTCTCTTGACGTAGTTTTCCCATATATATCTTCACGAAAGGTTTATAATTCATCTTAAAATAATGATTCACTTTCAGTTTTCTTCTAACCTAACCTAAAATCCTTTATTTTTTTATTAGCTATTTTGATCAGCTTTATTATAATTCCTTTATCATTATTCTAATGCATTTAAGATATATGCCTTTGTGCCACATAATTGAAACCATTCTTCTAACTAAATCCAGCCTAAATTAATGAGCAAAGAGCATTTTTCATGAAAACTTGGTGGCATAAGGAGCATAGATGTGCTATCATCACATCAGCTTAAGACAATTGACATTTTGGTATTCCTATAATTTTCCCTAATATTCAAATTAAATCAAAAATCTAAATTTAATCGAAACTAAATCTAAATCGAACCAGTTTGAATTTAGTTTAGTCCGAATCAATTCATAAATGGTTCAATTTTAAAGACTATAAATGACTTTATTTCGATTAATCAGTTGGAATCAAATTGATAATAATTTTAATTTAAAATATATTAATTCAATTAAGTTTACTGTCCTAAGCCTTTAATCGGTGGGAACCGATTAATCAAATAATATTAGCTCAATTTAATAAATATTATTATATCATCTAATTAGATTAAGATTTTGATTCGATTAAATTAAATTAAATTAAATTAAATTATTTAAAATTATAAATTGATTAACTGATTAACCGAATCGAATTAATCATTTTTAAACTAGTTCCATTATGTAGATTCGAATAGGTTCTAGTTTGAATTATTTTATTTTAATCAAACAAAATAAAAAATAGATTGAGTTCGATTTAATTTAATACGATCCAAACTGATTTGAACACACTAGTGGTTCATATATTATGATCCATAAAATATTTTTATTATATTTAAAAATTCAAATAATTAAAACATCATTTCACTTTCGTTGTTATTAGAATTATGGTTCTTCACATTTAAATGTTCTTAATCTCATAATATTGTCAATTTTAAATAATATTCCCTGATCGACAAGTAAGGTAGCTAACGTGTGACGTATGTGTGGAGGAACATAGGAGAAAGTAACAACATTTACGATGTTAGCCAAATGTAAACAATCAGAAATAATGTTCTTCATGTGTCAGGGAATATCACTAACATTAATAAGGATGTTGATAAGTTTTACTGGATCAGATCGAATATTCGATATCATTTACACTATTAAAGCTCATCCTAAATGATCCAATATTCAATTTGACTTGCGTCATTATCAATGAGTGTTATTGCAGCCGGTTGTGATAATTCCAACCTTTACGTTGTTGATATTAAAATATTTCTTAATCTATGTTATCTTCAAAGTTCATTGTTCATTTTAGGAAAAACTCAACTGGTCCGAGACTAAATTTGATACCTGTCAATTCTCATCCGACGTGTCGAGGCATCAAGTTAGTATCGAGCTATCAAGTTACCAAGATCGAAGAAACTGAGTTATCGAGTTAGAATTCTCAATTTACCAAGCTCCCCCTTTCTGTAGAGAGTTGTTCCCAAAATCTAGCTCTTACATAAAAAGTTTAATATCAGATTTTTTCAGATCACCAGTAAGGAGTGACGAGAGAGAAGAGAGAAAAAAAATTATAATTGATATTCCTGATCATTGGTTTTTATTGAAAAATAATTTTGTTATTTTTATTGAGATAGCACATATATGACATAACAAATCTTATCGTTTCAGTGTGCACGTGTCAAAGTTGTAAAATAATAATTTTTTCCTTATTAATATGAGATTTTAGAAGCGAAATAATTTTTAAAAATTCATAAAGAAAATTTGCTATATATTTTTAATCCATGTGTTAAATCTTAAATGGACGATTATACCCTTTTCAAATATAACTAAAGAAAAGACATATTGAAGTTTCTTCTCTTCCTAAATAAAAGTTAATATATATAATTTTTTAAGATTACCAAACGTTTCATGCCTCGTCAGCACAAAGAATGTATTGACGAGAGGACAGCATTCACAACGAGTACAACTGTCCAAGGTATCTAACGCCCACTTAAAAAGAATATTCTTCCGGAATCACACAATTCATCAACCTACGCCATCCCCTAATCAATTCCCACATCCCTATCCGGTCGCTCCAAAACCCCGCGGCGGCATCCGAAGCCGACCCAACCCGCCCTCAACCGGCACTTAGGAAGCGCCCCTTGGTTTCGGCTAGGGCCATTCCCCGCCCCCCCAGTCACGTGCGCCCTGGTAGCCCCCGGCAAAACTTCGGGACGCTGCGGAACTCTCCAGAATCTCGCCGACCCGTACGCGGCGACAAGAATATTCCTTCGCCCCAAACGCATCCCAGCCATTCGTTTGCTCCTTCAGCGACATCCACCCGTTGGCTTACGCGCTCCGTGGAATCCCACGGCGTTTAAGATTCAAACCCCCCCTCCGCTCTTTCCCCATCCCCCACCTTTCACCCTCCAATCCCTCCCCGCCTCATCAGACCGAGTCGGATCTCTCTACGCGACGCCCCGACCCTGATTGCATCCTCTCCATCGAGATCTCAACCAAAGCACATCGATGGACCTGCTGGGGCGAGCGCGGAGGTACCATGACTACATCCGAGCGCTCAAAGAGGAGCGCAAGAAGATCGAGGTCTTCCAGAGAGAGCTGCCTCTTTGCCTTCAACTCGTTACGCAGGGTATCGATCTACTTTTCTGTTTGCTGCTTTTGATGGTGTCACTCATGGAATAGTTGACGGTGCTTCAGCGATCGAGAGCGTGAGACATCGTGCGGGTGAGGAAGAGGGGGTGTATGAAGGGCCGGTCTTGGAAGAGTTCATCCCTCTGAAGCCGAGTCCCACTTCGACGTTGTCGGAGGAGGAGAAGGGTGAGACTAGGAAGAGCGCCGCGGCGATCGGGTGGGATAGGAAGCCGGAGTGGCTTAGATCCGTCCAGCTCTGGAATCAGGAGCCGGACACAGACCTTAAAGTGGTGAGAGGACGAATTTTGTAGTGGTTTCTTTTCTTTCGCCCTTTTGTTGATTTCATGTCGATGGGTTCTGATCTTGTTGGTGGTGGTGGGTGATAGGAGCCACCGAAGAAGCCGATAGCGGTGAGCTTGAAGAAGATCGGCGGCGCATTCCAGCCATTCGACAGGGAAAAGCATGTCGCGCCACCAGCGGTCGTGGCAGTAGCACCACCCGCGAGCTCCACTGCCGGTGGTGGTGATGGGAAGGGTGGAGGTGGAGGATGTGCTGACGTTGATGGCAGCCGCAGCGGTGGACGAGACAAGGAGAAGGAAGGGCAGTCCCAGCTCCATCGCAAGGCGAGACGCTGTTGGTCGCCGGAGCTCCACCGCCGGTTCCTGCACGCCCTTCAGCAGCTCGGTGGCTCCCACGGTAAGCCCCAAACACACACAACACCATTAATAGCGTCGTCGCCATCACTAGTCTCTGCTGCCTTGAGCATCTCACAAGACAGAATTCGGCTCATGCTCATCTCAAATTTGCTCCTTTTACCGACCAAGATGCGTTTCTAAAAATTGGATCTTGTTGATGCCCAAACACACACAACACCATTAATAGCGTCGTCGCCATCACTAGTCTCTGCTGCCTTGAGCATCTCACAAGACAGAATTCGGCTCATGCTCATCTCAAATTTGCTCCTTTTACCGACCAAGATGCGTTTCTAAAAATTGGATCTTGTTGATCGCAGTTACAACTCCGAAGCAGATCAGGGAGCTGATGAAGGTGGACGGGCTCACCAACGACGAGGTCAAGAGCCATCTGCAGGTCAGTTACAAGAACCTTTACCATTTCCTTCTCCTTGTTGATTGCGTGAGCTACAAACAAACCCGAAAAAGTGGAATGCACTGCGGCCCTGGTTTGGATGCATCAGTATCGTGTTGTACCCGCAAAGAATCCGATTCCTTCGCACCGATTCACTATCTTCTCCTCATGAACTCTCCAAGGTCCTTTTGATGCCCTTTGTTTTGGCTAGCAGAATCTCTCTGCTACTCGGTCTCTGCACCCTGGTAGAATTATATGCCTAGAATTACTAATGTGTTCGTTCCATCGACTTCCACTTCTCTACCCTGCTTAATTTTCTAAGATGGAGAACCCATCTTTCTTCCAGTGGCCAATTTAGGTTAATAGATTAGCATCCAAACCCGGGATTCCAGATATGCTGCATGGACCACAATGTAAGCAGCGTTGTGGTCAAAATCTTGGTGGAGCCCGTGATGAACCAAACCACCCTCCAAACTTAATGCCTAGACATTCTTATAGACACAATGGGCACCCTTGAGGGGAAAAACACTCGAAACCAAGATTTTAAGAAAAAAAGAGATACAATGGGCACCCTACATTTAAAAATAGAACCAAAATTTTCATCGTATAAGATCAATTAAAAGACTCTTAAATGATCCTCACTCAATTATAATTCTCTTATATAAAACTCGAATAATTATATCTTTTCGATCCTCCTTTAGAGCTCTATCTAGAGAAACCCTAGAAAGAAAGAGGCACCCAAAATATTCCACATCAAAACCTACAGAAAAATATCTAGAGAAACCCCAGAAACAAAGAGGCACCCAAAATATTTCTCATCAAAACCTACAGGTAGAATGAGATATTTAGAGAAAAATCAAATTCTGTCTCTCTATGATACTAGCTTCAGATATCCTCATGTATTTATAAATCATTAACGTATCTATCCGCATGTATGGTTTAGGTTAAGTTCCATTGTAGCTATCTTAATCTCTTCTCTGGTTAATCTTCCTCTAAACCATGCTTTGCGTTGGGACTATTGGCATTTGATTCAGTGAACAGGGCAATTATTGTGTCATACTGACATGTTTTCGATGCCAATATCTGTTCGACGTATTGTCATATTTGATCTTTGTTCAGAAATATCGGCTGCACACCCGACGGCCGACCCCAACGGTACAGAGCAGCAGCAGCAGCACCAGCAGCCCCCCGGCCACCCAGTTTGTGTTGGTCGGCGGAATTCTGGTTTCGCCGCCAGATTACGCAGCAGCATCACCTGAGAATGGTGCTTATGCTCCTCCGGATAGCATCTACGCCCCATTAGCATCGGTTCCATCGGACTCGAAGCTTCGAAACCAGCAGCTACATCAGCAGTCGCAAAGATCCATCGCGAGGCCTTCGGACACAGAAGACAGATCCGGCGGTGAAGATGACAACAGCATGCGGGATGATGGCGATGCCACCAACTCTGCGTCCCCTACGACCTCTGCAACTTCTCAAACCACCACAGCCTCGCCTCTCTTCTGACTTCACCACGATTTTGACTGCATCCTTTGTCTCAGTCTCTTTGTAAGGAGAGCTTTACGACAGTTGTACACATGATCAAGATTTAGTATCGCCGGTGAGTTGTAAGTGACCATATTGAGTTCATACAATTATGCTGAGCTTTGCCAACATTGTGCTCATTTATTCTTCTGAATTCCACTGTTCTTATCTATAAATCCGATGTCATCATGTTCAATTATTTGGTTATCAAACATTTTCTGATTTATGAAATATAAGGAATTTTATTATGAAAAAATTATAAAAAATATTGAAATTTAGAATTTGATTGTTATGTGAATATGTAATGTGCCTTTAGCTTTTGATGGGAGGGAATATACAAAAATATTTTGTTCATATCATTTTTTTTATAAATTTAAAAAGAAGAAAAAAGTTTATTTGGAATTTTTGTGAGAGCATATAGAAAAGATTTGGTTTTGAATTTGGATTAAATGGTAGGAACTATACTTTATGTTTTTCCTCTCACAGATAATAAATATTGAATCACATCAATCTTATATTATTATTGAATTTTGTATTGTTCTCTTAGGTATCTACGTTTTTTTCCCTTTTCACAAATTCTATAGTATTATCATTTATCTTGCGCAATGGATCGAGAATAATTAGAATACAAAACTTCTTAGACCCCATTCAGACTCAGTGGAAAGGATCGTAAAATTACAATTGACGGAAAATTTTTGGTTGTTGGATTGGTTCAAAGAACAACAACAACAAAGAAAACAAAATTGTAATATCCCAACTTAGTTAGTAGATTGATTATGAAATAATTATTTAAAAAATCACATGGTATATTATGTTGAATCTCGGATTTTGATGATGAAATCAATTGATGAGTTTATAAACTAATGAGCCATTGAGAAAAGTGATGTAGGATAAACTTTGATCATAGAAAGACAAATCAATTGAAGCAAGAGAATCACACGTTGAGCCAAAGAGCATCATGTTACAAATTGGACATTAGGCTGGAAAGATCGGGCATTGCGTCAAGATCGGATGTTACTAGAGGTCAACATACCGATGGATTGGGTAATATGCTGAAGGAAAGGATGATACATTGAAAGTTCGGACGAAGTGCCAGATGAACTAATGACATGCTGGATAATGTAAGCTTCATGATTTGTAGTTGTTGAGTCTTGATCGAACTAATTTAAGTGTCTAATTGAGTTAGTTTTGAGTGTAACAATACCAACTTAATTAGGAGCCCATGTGGCCTAAATCAAGATTAAATTGGGTCTATTAGATGGCAAATTCACTGACTTTGTAATATCCCTCACTTTTGAAAATTATTAATAAAGATTTATTTATAAATCGGAGGATCTATATGTAAATATAGAAATTTCAAGGACTAAACTGTTAAGTTAAAAAAAAAAAAGAAAACCGAAAATTTCGGTTTTATCCCACCGCCCCCCACACTCTCTATGTTTCTTCAAGAAGAAGAGAAGTAGAGGGAGAAGAGAGGAAGAAGAAGGAGAAGAGAAGAAAAGAAGAAGAAGAAGAGAGGGAAGAGGGAGAGGAAAGAGAGATAGCTGCAGCAGCTAGGGCTATAGCACCTCTATTTCATGTAGGAGGAAACAGAGGGGTTCATGTGTGGAGCGTCGGGGAGGAGAAGGGAAGAAGAGGAGAAGAAGAGAAGCAGAGGAAGAGAAGAAGAAGAAGAAGAAGAAGAAGAAGAAGAAGAAGAGGTGGTTGCGGCAAGGGCTGCAGCGAGGAGCTGTGGGGCGTTGGGGAGGAGAAAGGAAGAAGAGGAAAAGAAGAAAAGAAGAAGAAGAGGGAAAAGAAGAGAGGAGGAAGAAGAGGGAGAAGAGAAGAATACAAGAAGAAGAAAAAGAGAGAGAAGTGGGAGAGGAGCGAGAGGTGGCAGCAGCTAGGGCTGCAGCACCTCTACTTCCTGCAGGCAGAAACAGAGGAGACGAGGTGTGGGGCATTGGGGACGAGAAGAAGAAGAAGAAGAAAAAGAAGAAGAGAAAAAGAAAAAACAAGAAGGATGGCTGCGGCATGGGCTGCAGTGAGAAGGTGTGGGGTGTCGGGTAGGAGAAGGGAAGAAGAGGAGAAGAAGAAGAAGAGGAAGAGAAGAAGTAGAAGCGGGTGAAGAGGCGACACCTCTGTTTCCTGCAGGAGGAAACAGAGGAGAGGAGGTGCTGTTCGTCGGGGAGAAGAAGGGGAGGAAGGAGAAGAAGAAGAAAGGAAGGAGAAGGAAGAGGAGAAGGGAAAGAAGTAGCTGCGGCTGCGGCTGTGGCAGGGAAAGAGGAAGAGGAAGGAAGAAGGGAAGGAGAGGAAGAAGCGAAGGGGAAGAAGGGGCTGCGGCTGCGGCGATGGCAGCTGCAGTTGGAAGAGAAGAAGGAGAGGAAGATGAGCAGGGGAGGAAGAAGAGGTTGCAACCGTGGCTGAGGCTGCGACTGCAGCAGTGCAGCTAGGAAAGAAGAGAAGGAAAGGAAGAAGAAGAGAAAGGAAAAGGGAAGAAGAGAGGAAGAGGAGAAGGGGAGGCAGCTGCGGCAGTGGCAGCTGCAGTTGGAAGAGAAGGAGAGGAAACAAAGTAGGGGAGGAAGAAGAGGCTGCGGGTGTGGTGGCTGCTACCGTGGCTGTGACTGCGGTTGCGGTAACTGCGGCAGCGGTGGTGGCTGCAGTAGCTGCTTTTAGGAAAGAGAAAGAAAGGAAAAGAAAAAAAAAGGGGTCTGTGGCCGTGATTGCGACTGCGGTGGTGGCGGCTGCGTCTGCGGCAACTGTGTTTGGGAAAGAAAAAGTAGGAACGAGAGAAGGAAGGAAGGAAGTAGTATAGGGGAAGGGGCTACGGTTGTGATAGTAGCTGCGGTCGTGGCTATGACTGTGGTAGTGGCAGTGGCAATGGCAATGGCTGCGACAGTTGCGTTTGAAAAAGAAAACGAAGGAATGAGAGTAAGAGAGAGCAGGTGACTATGTTTCTATGTTCTGCATGAGCTATAGTTGTGGAGGAAAAAGAGAAGACATGTAGAAAATGAAACAGGGAGAGGACACAGAGGAAAAGTAGAAGGATTTGGGCTGACACCTTCTTTGGATCTTCAGATCAAAATCTTTGAAAGGCAAGTGTTTCGGTCCTTTCTATTGCAAGTGTTTCGGTCCTTTCTATTATAAGTGTTTCGATCCTTTCTATTGCAAATGTTTTAATCCTTTCTATTACAAGTATTCTAATCCTTTCTATTGCAAGTGTTTCGATCCTTTCTATTGTAAGTGTTCCGATCCTTTTTATTGCAAATGTTTCGATCCTTTCTATTGCAAGTGTTTCGATCCTTCCTATTGCAAGCTTTCTAATCTTTCCTATTGCGAGTATCCTGATCTTTCCTTACTACAATTTTACCTCTACATTTGCTTTGAATATAAAGAACTTTGAATTGTTCTAACCTTGCATTTGATATATCTCTTGTTTAGACGTAACTATTCGAATATGTGCAACTTTCGAGATTCTGACCTTTCTACCTTTTTATGGTTATAACTTCATGTATTGACCTCTGATTTGGACAAAGCTTATTTGATCAGAATATAGACTCATAATCCTTTCTTTTGATAGCTTAATTTAAGAATTCAGAGTAAGTTTGCCTACCTAAACTTCTATTTCAAATGAGCCTACAGATTCTGCTAAATAGGGATCATAATTTCTGACCTTTTGATACCGAGCTGCCTATAAGTCGATGTTGGAAACTCCGATTTGTTCAAAACTGATTTCATTAGAAACTAGACTCGTAGATCTTTCTTTTGATATATAGATTGAAGGAATTGAATTCCAAACACCTGCCCAGTTATCTGTTGAATCTGACCTTATGAATTCTGCCAAATAGAGATTTTGTTCTCCGACCCTTGTTTACCAAATTATTTGTAACTCTCTCTATTGGACAGTTCAATTCATATGAAGCTTGTCTTATCTGAAAGTATAATCTAATGATATATTTCTGAGTAAATTGGAGCATGATTGATAGTTTGAATCATTTGTTCAATGTGCCTCTTGAATTCTGCCAGAAATCGAGCTTTGGTCGATTTCGCATATTCTGGTTTCATTTCTTTGGAAATTGATTTCATCTAACCTTCTTATTTGAATTGAGCTATATGTGATTGCTTGGAATCCTCGTATGCTCTTGCTTCCATTTCCTTTCAAATCTGAATACATTTGTGAATGATTATGTTTGCATCGTATTAACTCATAAAGGCACATGTACATTTCGTTGTTCCGCATGTGCTTCTGATATGTCCAAATTTATTGTTCACAATACCTTTTGTACTCTAGTGTTTGTGGGATTATTTGGACCTTTGCCAGAAATGGTAAAGGGTATGTGCTTAGAGCTCGCGATGCTCTAGATTATGTTTGGTGGTCATTCAGAAATAGATGAACCATATTATGTTTGGAATCCCACTTCACCATCTATCTGTTTGATATGAAATTCAGACCCGACCTAGCACTTGGGCAGGGTGAGAGTGCTCGAGTAGGAAAGGGCTACCCATGGATGGAGTCGAGAACTCATCACGATGTGGAGCCACCACTGAGTTAAACCTCATATGCACTATGCTAGGATACGACGTCTGAGCTTCTATTTCATATTTTGTATTGATATGCTCCAAAATATTTCCTATGCCATTGATATACTTCAAAATTCTTTACATACCATTGATAAGTTTCGAAATGTTTCATTTGTCATTGATACGCTCCGAAACATTTAATACGCCTTTGATATACTCCGAAATGTTTCATTTGCTATTGTTATGCTCCAAAATGTTCCATATGTCGTTGATATGCTCCGGAACATTTCATACGCTATTGATATACTCCAATTACTTTGTGCTCCATTTGCTATGAACTGATATGTTCTGAAATGTCCTATTTGCTATTGATATGCTCCGGAACATCTCGTACGCTATTGTTATGCTCCAATTACTCTATGCTCCATCTGTTATGAACCAAATAGGTTTTGAATGACATGACACATGATAGGGGTAAAAACAGATTTGACGTAATACCCCACGACGTCAGCCGCCCCTGGACGGCACACTGCCTCAGGGAGCGAGCATTAAACACCAACATAATGGGCACCCACGCCCACCGTACCCAGACGACCTCATCATCTGACCCCGCACGACCGACCGAGGCAGGGGAAGGCGTCGACTGAAGCTCGCCATACCCTTTGGCAGCTCGGCCTTCCACGCAACGCTCATGACGACGACAGACGCCATCAGAGGTACGGCCCTGTGCCGGTAGGATGGCACATCAGGTAACATCAAACTCACCTATAAATACCCCCGGAGCTCCAAACAAAAGGGGAGGACCATTTTCACCCAAAACTCCACTCCCAATCACTGACTTGATCGTCGGAGGGGTTGGGCCGAGTCGTCGACCCGACCTGTGTGCAGGTACTCGATCGAAGCTGACCCTACCCGGCGTCGCGGAACTTTCCAGCCAGATCCCCCGCGATCATCCGCCATCAGAGCTCGAGGGGAGCTACGCTTGATCCCCGCCATTCGGACCCCTGAACCAACCGCGTCGACCCCGAGGTCACGACTAAAAAAGTTACTTACCATAACAGATTGGCGCTAGAAGGAGGGCCCGTCCGAATGTCGAGCGATCAGCGAACCCACTTCGGCGAACCCGCAACCGGCGGACCGCCCACGATCACCATCCCGACAGAACACCCCCCGCATGGCGAATCCCATGATGAACACCCCGCCGCAACGTCAGAGCGTTACTGGTGGTTGTTCAACAACCCGGGCTTATCACCTCCCGACGGTGCTCCCGCCGGCCCATCGCCAATATCATCCGAGGCCTTTCACGACCTCGCCCATCAAGTCCGAGCTCTTACGGGCATGGTACAGACTATCGTCCCGATCGTCTCCCAGCGGACTTCCCCGCACGCGACCCGACCTTCATGGTAGTAGGAGACCCCCGCCCGGACTCACGCACCACTTCCCGAGCTCCCCACCTCGCCTCGGAACCTGGTAGCCCGGCCCGGGAGCCGAGAGGCAGAAGACACCGTGAGCCGCCCCGAGCCCAAGGCTCCATCCGCCGACTCAAGAAACGCCTTGCGAGCTCGGTTGCGCCTCGTCAGTCAACGACTCGACGAAGTACAACAAGAACTTCGTAAGTCAAAAGGAGAGCTCGGGGCAGACGGACAGCAAGGATCCCCGTTCACCCCCGAGATACAAGATCAAGCGATCCCGCCGCATTTCCGCCTTCCCTCGCTAGATGCGTATGACGGCGCCGCTGACCCAGCAGACCACGTGGCCGCTTTTCACGCCCAGATGGCGCTATATGGGACTTCCGACGCCTTGATGTGCAGGGCGTTCCCAACGACCCTACGAGGGCCAGCCCGCGCGTGGTACAGCGGCCTGAAGGCCGGGACCGTCGCCTCCTTCGATAACTTGCCAAGGACTTCGAGCTTAGCTTCCTGGCTTACGCTCGACCAAAGCCGTCCGTGGCGTTGCTCCTCGGACTCAACCAGAGGGAGGACGAGCCCCTCTCCCATTTTGTGAACCGTTTTACGACCCAAATTCGGGGACTATCGGACGCTCACCCCTCTTTGTTGATGCAGGTGTTCATGACAGGCCTACGCCCTTCCAGGTTCTTTTGGTCTCTCGTGGAGCGGCCCCCCGCCGCGGTCCCCGAGATGCTTTAGCGCGCTAGCCAGTTCATCGCCGCGGAGACATGGATGGCTGGGAAGCGAGAGGAGCACAAAAAGGTAAAGTCGGAACCGCCCCGACAGCAGCAACCCGCCGCGTCCCGGCGTAAGTTGGACGGATCCAACCCAAGGCCTCCCCTCCCCGCCTTGAATTTGTCCCGAACAGAAATATATCTCCATGAGAAGGGGAAGGGGCTACTCAAGGATCCTCACCCGATGAGGAACCCGCGAGAGCTTGCGGACCGTTCAAAATATTGCCGCTTCTATCGGTAGCATGGACACGACACGGAACAGTGCCGTGAATTGAAAAGGCAAATTGAGGAGCTCATTCGCAGAGGGCATCTCGACCAGTACCTCCGGCCGGACGGAGAGCTATCACCATGCCCGGAAGGCCCCATCGAGTGACATATCGACGTGATAGCTGGCGGTCCCGCATCGAGGGGGTGGCTCCACGTCGGGAAGAAAGGCGTATGCCCGAGCCACCTCGGACGAAGCCCCCGGACACGGGCCCGAGCCCGAAATTACTTTCTCGACCGGAGTATCCGAACAACCCGAGCACGACGACGCTCTCGTGATATCGGCCAGGGTAGCCAACACGCAGGTGAGAAGGATCATGGTCGACACTGGGAGCTCGGCCGACATACTTTACTTCGACGCCTTCCAGAAGCTTGGCCTGGCTAGAAAGAATATGAAACCGATGTGCTCAGCGCTCACCGGATTCACTGGAGACTCAATATCACCCCTGGGGGCCATTACTCTGCCCTTGACCTTAGGGACCCCACTGAGGTCGAAGACGATGATGACCACTTTCCTGGTGGTCGACCTCCCCACTGCTTACAACGCCATACTCGGTCGGCCGACCCTTAACAAGGTCGAGCCGTCGTCTCGACCTACTACCAAACCATCAAGTTCCCGACTCACGCTGGGGTCGGGAAAGTTATGGGAAGCCCCCGAGAGTCCAGGCGGTGCTACCTGACTGCCGTTTCGTTACACAAGAAGGCCAAAGTCGAGCCACCACTAGAAGATCCGCGGGAAACAAAAAAACCGGCACCTCACCCCGAGCTGAGGGGATCCACCGTTGATATACCACTATAAGAAGCTCGGCTAGACCAGACGGTCAAGGTCGGTTCGGAACTAGCCGAACGGGAACGAGAGCAGCTCGTCGGTCTCCTACGGGAAATGCCGACATCTTCGCCTGGTCCCCATCTGACATGATGGGTGTCGATCCAAGGGTCGCACAGCATCATCTCAACATCCCACCTGACGCTCGCCCGGTGAAGCAAAAACCCAGGCGGTAGGCCCCTGACCGACAGCGTGCCATACGAGAAGAGATGGGCCGACTTCTAGCGGCAGGCTTCATAGAAGAAGCCAGATATCCTCAATGGCTATCCAATATAGTCCTCGTGAAAAAACACAATGGAAGTTGGAGGATGTGCGTTGATTACACCAGTCTCAATAATGCATGCCCGAAAGACTGCTACCCCCTCCCGAAGATCGACCAGCTGGTCGATGCGACGACCGGACACGCACGCCTCTCTTTTATGGACGCCTATTCGGGATACAACCATATCAGGATGGCGCCCGAAGACAGAGAGCATACGGCCTTCCTCACCGATCAAGGGGTGTACTTCTATAAGGTCATGCCGTTCGGGTTGAAAAACGCCGGGGCCACATACTAGAGAACGGTGAATAAGATGTTCGCCCATCAGATCGGAAGGAACATGGAAGTTTACGTGGACGACATGATTGTGAAAAGCCAAGAGGCCGGAGCGCACCTTGCCGACCTGACCGAGGCATTCGCCACACTACGCAAGTTCAGCATGCGACTTAACCCCACAAAATGCGTCTTCGGCGTCACCTCCGGGAAATTCCTCGGGTTCATCATACACGAAAGAGGAATTGATGCCAACCCGGAGAAGGTTCAGGCAATCATCGACATGCAGTCACCCCGGACGATCAAAGACCTGCAGCGACTTAACGGAAGGCTTGTCGCCCTCTCTCGCTTCCTCGCCCGGTCGGGCGATAGCTGCCTCCCCTTCTTCAGGGCGCTCAAAAACCCGAAAAACTTTCAGTGGACGACGGAGTGCGAGGAAGCTTTCAAAAAATTAAAGCAGCACCTGGCCAGCCTCCCCTGACTCGCCTTTGTCTCTCCGGGGGAGAAGTTGGGCCTCTACCTAGTGGCCTCCCCCACATGCAGTCAGTTCCGTCCTGATCAAAGAAAGCTCCGACGAACAACTTCCGATCTACTACGTCAGCCATGTCCTGAGCGGACCCGAGGAGCGCTACCCGCCAATAGAGAAACTCGCACTCGCCCTAGTGCTGTCAGCTCGAAAGTTGCGCCCCTACTTCCAGGCCCACCCGGTGGAGGTCATCACCGACCAACCTCTTCGGCAGGTCTTATCTAAATTTGATGCTGCAGGGCGGCTCCTTAAATGGGCGGTGGAGCTCGGCGAACATGAGATAAGATACGTGCCTAGGACCGCCATCAAGGCCCAGGCGGTAGCCGACTTCATCGTGGAGTTAACGCGGATGGTAGACGGGGATCTCAAGCAACCTCCCAAAGCTTGGATTCTACACGTGGATGGCTCGGCTAGCTCAAAGGGTGCCGGTGCAGGGCTAGTTCTGCTCGCCCCTGACGGACGCTCGTTTGAGTGCTCCCTCCGCTTCAGGTTTAAAGCCACTAACAACGAAGCGGAATACGAGGCGCTCCTAGCAGGACTCAGGTTGGCCCTCGAAATGCAGGTGGCTGCTATACACGTCCTCACCGACTCGCAGTGTAACATCCCATTAGTCCCACATCGGAAGTGGGGAATGTGTATGATTAGCTTATAAGGGCCTGATGAGTGTACTACGTTACCTCCCGCTTAAGCATTTTGGTCTGCCGTTGAGGACCAAAATGGAGTTATTGGCCAGTTAGCTCATCAGACCCGGGTCGTGACATTTGGTATCAGAGCCGACTTAGCATTAGGGCAGGGTGAGAGGGCTCGAGTAGGAAAGGGTTACCCATGGAGTAGGAAAGGGTTACCCGTGGATGGAGTCAGAGAACTCATAACGGCGTGGAGCCACCACTGAGTTAATCCTCACATGCATATGCTAGGGTTCGATCTGGGATATGTCGGGCCTTGACGAGGACGTTAAGCTAATTGAGTTGGGGATAATGTAACATCCCATTAGTCCCACATCGGAAGTGGGGAATGTGTATGATTAGCTTATAAGGGCCTGATGAGTGTACTACGTTACCTCCCGCTTAAGCATTTTGGTCCGTCGTTGAGGATCAAAATGGAGTTATTGGCCAGTTAGCTCATCAGACCCGGGTCGTGACATTTGGTATCAGAGCCGACTTAGCATTAGGGCAGGGTGAGAGGGCTCGAGTAGGAAAGGGTTACCCGTGGATGGAGTCAGAGAACTCATAACGGCGTGGAGCCACCACTGAGTTAATCCTCACATGCATATGCAAGGCGAGGACGTTAAGCTAATTGAGTTGGGGATAATGTAATATCCCATTAGTCCCACATCGGAAGTGGGGAATGTGTATGATTAGCTTATAAGGGCCTGATGAGTGTACTACGTTACCTCCCGCTTAAGCATTTTGGTCTGCCGTTAAGGACCAAAATGGAGTTATTGGCCAGTTAGCTCATCAGACCCGGGTCGTGACATTTGGTATCAGAGCCGACTTAGCATTAGGGCAGGGTGAGAGGGCTCGAGTAGGAAAGGGTTACCCGTGGATGGAGTCAGAGAACTCATAACGGCGTGGAGCCACCACTGAGTTAATCCTCACATGCATATGCTAGGGTTCGATCTGGGATATGTCGGGCCTTGACGAGGACGTTAAGCTAATTGAGTTGGGGATAATGTAATATCCCATTAGTCCCACATCGGAAGTGGGGAATGTGTATGATTAGCTTATAAGGGCCTGATGAGTGTACTACGTTACCTCCCGCTTAAGCATTTTGGTCTGCCGTTAAGGACCAAAATGGAGTTATTGGCCAGTTAGCTCATCAGACCCGGGTCGTGACATGCAGCTTGTGGCCGAGCAGCTCAGCGGCGGATACGAGGCTCGGGACCCAACCATGGTGAAATACCTGGCACGGGTAAGGGACCTGACTGCCAAGTTCCCTTATTTTACGTTGTCTAATGTTTCGAGGGAGGAGAACGAGCGAGCCGACGCGCTAGCTAAGCTGGCGTCGAAGCCGACCCCCGAAGCAGTGCGCCAATCACATGGGTACAAGAGCTTCTACGCTTCAAGCGGGATAGGATCCTTCCCCACGACGAAGTTGCGGCTCGGCGCCTGCATCGTACACACGCGTGGTACACTGAGGACGGCTTTATAGGCGGTCCTTCACCTACCCCCTCCTATGATGCTTGGAGCCCGACGAAGCCCAGACGGTCCTGGCCGAGATCCACGAGGGAGTCTGCGGAGAACACATCGGCGGGCGAACCTTGGCACACAAAATACTCCGCCAAGGTTACTACTGGCCGACCATGTGCCGGGACGCGAAAGCTTACACGCAGCGGTGCGGTTCGTGCCAAGAACACGCCCGCGCACCCCAACAGCCCGCGGTCCCACTCAGCCCCATCGCGTGCGCGTGGCCATTCGCACAGTGGGGGTTGGACCTGCTCGGACCTTTCCCACCGGCTTCGGGGCAGCGAAAATACATCATCGTGGGAGTGGATTATTTCATAAAGTGGGTCGAGGCCGAGCCGTTGGCGACAATCACGGAACATCAAATGGAGAAGTTTGTGTGGAGAAACCTAGTGACTCGGTTCGGGCTGCCCAAAACCATTATTACGGATAACGGACCTCAGTTCGCCGGTAGGAGGTTCCGGGAGTTCTGTGCCAGTCATGGCATCCAGCTAAGGTTCAGCTCGGTGGCCCACCCTCAGACGAACGGGTTGGCGGAGGTAACCAATCGGTCCATCTTGGACGGACTCAGAAGAAGAGTGTCCGCAGCCCGATCGGCCTGGATCGACGAACTCCCTAGCGTCCTATGGTCACTGCGCACCACTCCCAAGACTGCGACTGGAGAGTCCCCGTACAGTCTGACGTTCGGAATCGAAGCTGTCTTGCCACCCGAGGTGGCTATTGCCACCCTTCGGACAAGGAGCTATGATGAGGAAGTCTCGAACGAGGGACTTCGCGCTAGCCTCGACGTGCTCGAGGAGCGACGCGCCGACGCACACCTAAAGGCACCTGAAGGCCCTCTCTTACAAGAGAGCCGTCGCAAGGGTCTACAACAGAAAGGTACGACCCCGACCGATTAAGTTAGGCGACCTGGTCCTATGAAAGACCGAGGTCAGTGACCCGACCCGAGCAAGGAGGAAGCTAGCCCCTAAATGGGAAGGACCTTATCGGATCGTCGAGATAATCCGACCGGGCACATACCGACTCGCGAGATTGGACGGTTCTTCCCTGCCAAGAACCTGGAACATCCAGAACCTTAAGAAATTCTTTGTTTAAAGCAAAGGAAGTCATACAACCATAAGGAATTTGTTTAGGGAGTTTGCCGACCAGAGAAGTAAGGAGTCAAATGCGTGAAGAAAAAAGAAAAAAAGCTTTTTCATTCATTTCAAAAAACAAGCTTACAGGACTTGACCCCACTTACAAAATCGGCTGAAACGCCTTAGAAAACAAAAATACAAAAACCCCCTTTTTCACGGGGCGTCCAGGCGGTCATCAAAAGGGACCTCCTCGGGCATGTCTAACCCATGATCCTTAGGGTGAGGGACGAAGGGATCCTCCTCCACCTCGAGACCAGGGTGACGGGCGCGGAAACGGGATGTGGCGATACGGTATCCATACTCAAAGGATACCCGCCCCATCCGTGTTAGCCCGAGTTCGAATCCCTCGGACTTTTTATACGCCTCGAGGAGCTCCTTATCTTTGGTAGGTCGAAGACGAGCCTCCTCCACCAACGCCTCCGAGGCCGCTCTCGCCTCGGCCTTCGCCTCCTCCAGCGCCTTGCCAAGGGCGCTCGCCTCTATTTTCAACAGGCGGAGCTCGGTCCGCTCCACTCTCGTTATTTTCTGAAGCTCCTCGTTCGCCTTCTTGGAAGCCTCGAGCTCCGATCTAAGGCGAGTCGCCTCCGCCTCAGACTCCGCTACGCGCTTTTCGGCAACCGCCACAGCCTCCGGTCCGGCCCCGACGCGGACCTCCTCGACTTGGCGGTGGAGCTCGGCATTACGGTTGACCAGGCCCCCGATGACCCGGCCGGCGTCACGCACCCTGTCCATCAGGGCCGTCGCATAATGGAGGCCCTGCAAAAGTAGAAGCGGGTCAAAAAGGTCTGCGTCGAACAGACGAAGCCAAACTGGAAAGGAGGAAGTGTACTTACCCAGGTCAGCGACTGAGCGTACTTGTTGAGCAGCACCTCCGAGGGCAAGACGTACAAATCCCGAGCCACGTCGGGATGAAGCGCGCCTTAGAGGTACACCGCGGAGGGATCCCCTCCGGCCCACAGTCTGTCACCCCGGGACAAGCCCCCCCAGCGGGCGACCAGGGGGTCGCTAGATTCCCCGAGTGGGACCTCGCTCACCAGCCGCGTCAGGTATGGCTCCTCGTCCCCGGCTGGCAGTCGGCACAGATCGCGGACGGAGGTAGGGCGCGAACCCTTCCCAGCCGCCCGCCGGCTGGGCCCGGCATCCCCCCGACAAGGGCCCTCCTCGGCCCCCTTCGAAGGTGCCGCCTTCGCTTTCTTCCGAGGGCACCCCGGCCTCGATCTCCAGTGGGGCGTCCTTCGTGCCGGGCAGCGAGTCGGCCGGCGATGCTGGGGGAGAGGCCTGCGACGCGTTGTCCCCGAAAAATGACCGGAGATTCACCATTTCTACAAAAGACAAAAAAGTGTTAGTAAAGATGCACCACGCAAATACCCGAACCAAACGTCAACTAGCATACCCAGAGGCATCGGGCTGAGACCCGCCTCGACCAGCCACTCCTCGGTCATGTTCCGAAGGGCCTGGGACCCGGGGAGAATCTCCCTGAGCCTCCCCAGGTTGAGGTGCTCCACTTCGCCCAAACATGGGGTGGTGTTGTCGATCGCCCTCGCGGACCACCGAACTCCGAAACCCCAGTCCTATGCGCGACTGACGTAAAAAAACCTCCCCTTCCACCCGTTATTATTGGAAGGGGCCCCCCCGACTCGGAAGCCCTTCCGGGCAGATAAGAAATAGCCTCCCGAACTCTTGGAGAGACGATAACAGGAAAGAAAAAGGTTGAGGGTGGGGGCGATATGGGCGTAGTGGCATTCCCCCAAGAATACCACCAAGTAGCGCCAAGAGTTCGGCGCCACTTGAGATGGCGAAATCCGCCAGAAAGACAAGCAGGACACAATGAGGGGGTGCAGGGGGAGGCGCAAACCCGCCTCCAGGGCGTCTAGGGTTAAGGCGAAACCCATTGGGACAGGGTCGTACACCCTTTGTCTCGGTTCAGGCGCGCCAAGAACGTAGTCCCCCGAGATACCATAGCGCTCCCGGAGTCCGACCAGTGACGACTCACTCATAGAGGAGTCCTGATCATGTGGCCATATCAAGGCCTCAAGGGCCCGCGCCGCCTCCCCATCAGATGACTCAACAAGGGGCGGAGGAGGACTTCCCTCCCTAACTCCGGGGGAATGGATAGAAGAGGAGGAGGGAGAGGATACCATCCTCACTGACCTTAACTGGGGGGGGGGGTGCTACGGGAAAGGAGAGCTACGCTGGAGGCGAGGAGGATGATCGGAAGAAAGACGGCGAGACCGGAAGGGAAAAAACTCAGCAGCGAAAGATGGAGGTGAAGTCAGGCGTCCGCTATTTAAAGGAGATGTCCCGCTAGAACCAGCGCCCCTTCGCCTCCCGAGAGTGGGCGGCAGCCCACTCGCGCATGCGCATAGCCGTCGCGTCGCATCGGAAATTACCCAAAGGCGCTCCGCCTTAATGAAGGCCTGACGTGGAAAACCCGCCAAAACGGCAGCATCCGGACGCCTCGATCCCGGCGCCCAAAGACGTGCGGCGGAAGCAATCAACTCCCCCTCAGGGGAGAAATTAAATACGGCAGCTTTTTGATCCCCGCCGCCGTCGAACTAAAGGGAGAGAGACCACACCTGCGCGGCTTGCCCGCTTGCGTCGTGCTCCTCGGCTCCATGCTCCCCGAGACACACCTGCGCGGCTAGCCCGCCTGCGTCGTGTTCCTCGACTCCATGCTTCCCGAGATCACACCTACGCGGTAGCCCGCCTGCGTCGTGCTCCTCGGCCCTCGGCTGCACGTCACCCGAGACCACACTTGCGTAGTAGCCCGCTTGCGTCGTGCTCCTCGACCCTCGACTGCACGCCACCCGAGACCACAACTGCGTGGTAGCCCACCTGCGTCGTGCTCCTTGGCCCTCGGTTGCACGCCACCCGAGACCACAGCTGCGCGGTAGCCCACTTGCGTCGTGCTCCTCGGCCCTCGGTTGCATGCCACCCAAGACCACACCTGCGCGGTAGCTCGCCTGCGTCGTGCTCCTCGGCCCTCGGCTGCACGCCACCCGAGACCACACCTGCGCGGTAGCCCGCCTGCGTCGTGCTCCTCGGCTCCATGCTTCCCGAGATACGCCTGCGCGGCCAGCCCGCCTGCATCGTGCCCCTTGGCTCCATGCTTCCCGAGATCACATCTGTGCGGTCAGCCCGCTTGCGTCGTATTCCTCTGCCCTCGGCTGCGCGCCACCCGAGACCACACCTGCGCGGTAGCCCGCCTGCGTTGTGCTCCTCGGACCTCGGCTGCACGCCACCTGAGACCACACCTGCGCGACAGCCCGCCGGCGTCGTGCTCCTCGATCGCGCGCTGTCCGAGATCCCGATCTCTGCTCGGCTTCCCGACTAAGTTGTGCACCTCGGCCCCATGTTGCTCGAGACGCGCCCGCGCGGCCGGCCCGCCTGCGTCGTGCCCTCGGATCCACGCGACCAGCCCACCTGAAGTAAGAAGCCATGCATCGGACCCCCTGCATGCAAAAACCGACGCATAGCTCCTTTCGGGGGGGGGGGGGAATATGATAGGGGTAAAAACAGATTTGACGTAATACCCCACGACGTCAGCCGCCCCTGGACGACACACTGCCCCAGGGAGCGAGCATTAAACACCAACATAATGGGCACCCACGCCCACCGTACCCAGACGACCTCATCATCTGACCCCGCACGACCGGCCGAGGCAGGGGAAGGCGTCGACTGAAGCTCGCCATACCCTTTGGCAGCTCGACCTTCCACGCAACGCCCATGACGACGACAGACGCCATCAGAGGTACGACCCTGCCTCGGCAGGATGGCACATCAGGTAACATCAAACTCACCTATAAATACCCCTGGAGTTCCAAACAAAAGGGGAGGACCATTTTCACCAAAAACTCCACTCCCAATCACTGACTTGATCGTCAGAGGGGTCGGGCCGAGCCGTCGACCCGACCTGTGTGCAGGTACTCGACCGAAGCTGACCCTACCCGGCGTCGCGGAACTTTCCAGCCAGATCCCCCGCGATCGTCCACCACCAGAGCCCGAGGGGAGCTACGCTTGATCCCCGCCATTCGGACCCCTGAACCAGCCGCGTCGACCTCGAGGTCACGGCTAAAAAAGTTACTTACCATAACAACACATATGATTTTGTATCTAATGAGATGGTATCCTTGAGAATTCTTGTATTCTGCCTTGCATTATGATATCGTGTTTGAAACCGTTTCTTTTGTTCCGAATATGCTTTGTCACTTGCTGAGATGTTTTTAGCTCACTCCATTGTTATATAAATCTTTCAGGTCAAGTTGTCACTCTTTGAGATGTTTTGAATTGGGTTGAGGCAGTGGAGAGCTATTCAGAATTATGGGCAAGTCTTGTTGGTTATTATGTTATTGTCATATAAGCATATTTTGTATGTAATGAAATATTGTCGATGAACCGAAATAGATATACCTTGTAAAAGTGTTAGAAGATATCTCTTATTTGGAATTTCGGAATGTTGAGTCTAATTTACGATGATATGAACTTTTGGTAAATGGTTGGAGTTCTGATTGTATAAATTACATAGCTTGTGGATTTATAAATGTTGTTCATGTTTGTTAAGTTAGCTTGGGTTGCCATAAATATGAATTATCGAGTGATGTGATATATGATTATAAACTGCACATGTTTTATAGATATGCATTTGATAGAATATTTTTTAGTGTCCTCAAATGTTAATTTGAATCCTGGATTAGTTTGTGATGAAAAATTTTAATATTATTGATATTTTTGAGGGGCGTGACAGACATGAGGTTGGGCCAAGTGGTGCCAGGTCAAGTGGTGGAATTGCTTGTGAGTTGGAAAGTACGAAATATACTTTTTCGAAAAAACCCAACGGTGGTACCACTAGGATCAGTAGTGGTACTACCCAGTGTCAAGCGATGGTATCGCTAGAACATAGTCTTCTAGACTATGTTAGGTGGTGGTACTACTAGTGCTTAGGCTGTTAGGCGATGATACTGCTAGTACCCCAAAAACCCAGAGATTTAAATTTTTGGCTTAATTTCTGAAACCGTTTGGGGCCTATAAATACCCCTCTCATGCTTGCTTGCAAAGTATGAAAAGCTTATGATTTTAAAGTATTGTAAACTTTTGAAAAGTATTGAGTCTCTTCCTTTTTGAGTCTAGAAGTTATTCTAAGGAAGGTAAGAAGTCATTTATAAAAGAGAGGTATAAGGGTTCTCTCCTAAACTTGTGAAAAGGAGAAAGAGTTGTAACAAGGGTAGTTGATCTTCACTTATTGAAAGAAGATTAGTAGTGAAAGTCGGTAGCCTCAAAGGAATAGGAATTGGGAGTGGATATAGGTCGAGACGACCAAACCTTTATAAATTAGTTTGCATTTCTTCTTTTGTTTTAATTTACTATTACATACTGATTTACTTACTAAGCAATCCTTACTTTCACTTTTTGTTAATCATATTTTCGATACGGGTTTCATCGATCGAAACCTTTAAATCAAAATTTTTAAAAGTACTAAATCACCCCACCTTCCCCCCCTCCCCCTCTTAGTGCTTTTACGATCTTAACAATTGGTATCAGAGTATGGTTCTTTCAGTTGGTTTAATACACAAGAGAGATTAAATGACTTTTTCTAGCAATCAAGAGGGTCACTCTTGTTGAATCTCGTATTTTGATGATGAAACCAATTGATAAGTGTTTATGATTTGATATATGTTTTGAGTGAAGCAGGATGCTTCAATCAGGAAGAGACATTTAAAGCAGGAAAAATCATGTTGGATCGGAGAAACATGTTAGAAAATTAGATGTCGTGTCGAAGGATCGGTCGACGTATCGACAGAAGGCTTCGGGCCACGATTTCGGGCATCGGGCCAAGAAGAGTGGATATTATGCCAAGGATATTGGAGTTACGGAGGTTAATTGTGGGCAATAAACCGCAAGAAAGGGTGATGTGTCGAAGAATCAGACGAAGCGTCAATGGACCAATGACATATCAAACAACGTGATTCATGCTTAGTAATAATTGTCTAGATCGAAGTGAGTTTTACGTGTGCAGGATTAACTATGATAGCAAGTTATAAAGCAAAATGAAGTCCCGGAGTCAAAAACATGATTTCGTTGGGAGTTCGAGAGTTCGTCGGAAGTCCGAATGTTCGTCGAAAGTTCTACCAAAATTGACCGAGAATTCCAAGAGCTTACTAAAGAAGCTCGTTGGAACTCACCAAGAAGATCATCGTGAAGTCCAGGAGCTTGCCGGGAGTCCATTGAAACATTGCCGAGAGATCGTTGAAAGTTTGCCGGAAGAATCACCGAAAGCTCGCCGGAAGAAACTAGACTTCTGGACTTGTTTAGCTTAGTAAATGTCTTAGAATTCATAGTTAGCATATAATTGGGATTGGAATTGGGTCAACCTAATTAGGAGCTAGTTGGGCCCATGTATGAATTGTGTTGGGCCCAATGAAAAGGCCTAAACAATGACCCAAAAGGTGACACTATCGTGGTACAGTCTCTGAGACTATGTCAGGCAGTGGTATTGCCAGTTTGGGCGGTGGTACCGCCCAAACACAATCTCCGAGAGGCTGCAGGTGGTGGTACCGCCCAGTGGCAAGGTGCCAAGCGGTGGCACAACCCTTGTCAAGTGGTGGTACTATCTAGTGTCAGACTAACACTAGCGGTGGTACCACCCAACATAGGCGGTGGTACTGCCCGTACCTAGGAACCCTAGGATGGGATATTTTTAGGCTCTAAGTTTGAATAAACTTGAGGCCTATAAATACCTCTCTCATCTCTGGTTAAGATACGCAAGTATAGAGAATTTAAAAAGGAAAATATATTATAGTAATCTCTTGTGAGAATCCTCCTCCTCTAGTCCAAGTGTTAGAATAGTTTGAGAGAGGAGTGAGTGCTTGTAAAGGTTGTCTCCTAAACCTGTGAAAAGGAGAAGAGGGATGTAAGAAGGAGGTTGATATTTACCTATTAAAGGATGATCAATAGTGGATGCCGGTGGCCTCGACAGAAGAGGAATCGGTGGAGTGGATGTAGGTCACGATGACAGAACCACTATAAAAATCTGGTTTGCCTTTACATTGAGTAATTTACTTTTATAGTGAACTGCCTCTCCTCTTTACTATGCTTTTACTACGCCTACACTCACATACGCTTTCAAGTTTCTGAAATTGGTTTTCAATGTACGAAAGAATTTTTTGAAACCAACATGATTTTACTACTGCACTAATTCACCCCCCCTCTTAGTGCCGACTTGTTCCTAACAACTCTATCACTCATCCTCCTATATTTTGTGGGACAGATTACACTTATTGGAAGACACGAATGCATATTTTCTTAATTTATATAGATTTTGATTTTGGGATGTCGTTAAATGTAATTTTCAAAAATCATCTAGACTCATGAATGAATGGAATGATCTTAAGAAGAAAATATTTTCTTTAAATGCTAAAGCTATGAACGTTTTTATTTTATGCTTTAGACAAAAATGAGTTTAATCATATTTCTACATATAAAACTGCACATGATATTTGACATATACTTGAAGGTACTCATGAAGGCACAAGTAGAGTAAAAGAATACAAGATTAATCTCTTGGTATATAGTTATGAAGTCAAGCGAATCCATTAGTGACAGTTTTACAAATGTTGTCAATGGTTTGAAAGCTCTTGGTAAATATTATACTAATATTTAATTAGTTAATAAAATTTTAAGATCTTTTTCAAAAAGTTGGGATTCAAAAGTAACTACAATTCAAGAAATAAAAGACTTAACAATTTTTCTCTTAAAGAACTTATAGGATCATTATTGACCTATGAAATGACTTGCAAGACACATGACGAATATGAGGATAACTTTCTAAAGAATAGGAAGAATATTGTACTTAGAACCAAAGAAAACCACTCGAGCGAAAGCACAAGCGACGATGATGACTTGGCACTCCTCACAAGAAAATTTAAAAAGTTCATAAAAAGGAACAAAACAAATCTTGTAAAATAAGACTCTAAGAATAAAAACAAACTAAAAAAGGACACAATCATTTGCTATGAATGCAAAAAACCATATCACTTAAAAAATAAGTATTATAATTGAAGAAGTTGCTAACACAAAAGAAGAAAATAGCACTCAAGGCAACTTAGGACGAATCAAGTGAATTAGAAGACGAAGAGCAAACCAATGAAGACGAAGTAGTGAACTACGCATTGATGGGTTTCAACAATGAGGTATGTGACTCAACTGAAACTTCTTTATGATTTGTATGATGCATTTTATGATTTGTATGTATTTTATGATTTGTATGATGAACTTAAAATAGTTGACAAAAATATAAATTACTAAAAAAGGATCCTATATCTCTCTCTAATGAATTTGATAAATTGAAAAAAGAGTATGATAAATGCTTGTTAACATCTTGCACTAAATGTGGAGAGTTAGATTCATTCAAAAAGAAAAATATATTATTGAAACAAATATTAGAAAATTTTAAATTTATAATAAGTCATTAAACATGATTATTGCTAATAAAGGTCATGTACATAGAAATGAAGGAATCAACTTCGTGAGTAGTAACACTCGATAAAAACTAATTACATTTGTTAAAGGACTCACGTTACATGTTCCCCTTAAAGTTAAATATAATTTTTATAGTAGACGTGGTCATCATGCTTATAAATATTTATTTAAAAAGATAGCTTGCATAAATTAGTTTGGGTTCATAAAGGAACCATAAATGACTTAATGCCAAAAGTCAAGATAAGTAAATCTAACCATAAGGTATCAAAAATTAAATAGGTACCTAAAAAAAACCCTCATTTCTTATAGATATACCTACAATTGAAAACTAGGAGCAAGAGATGGTATCTTGATAGTGGATGCTCAAGGCATATGATCGAATATCTAACATATTTCTCTAAGCTCACTAGCCAAGACGAAGGATATGTCACATTCGGAGACAACAATAAAGAAAAAAATATTGGCAAAGAAAATATAGGTAACAAATCAAACATCTTGATTGAAGATATTTTGTTAATAGATGGTTTAAAATATAACTTACTAAGTATTAATCAATTATGTGATAAGGGATATAATATTAAATTTGAATCTAATACTTGCATTATAGAGATATAATTAAATCTATGATTGCCTTATTTTTGTGATGAAACTTATTTTTAGGTTTTAACATTTTTATGATAAGGGATATAACATTTTTGTGATAAGGGATATAATGCATGGCTTATTTTTGTGATAAGGGATATAACATTTTTGTAATGAAACTTATTTTTAGGTTTTAAACAATAATGCATGGCTTTGGCATAAGAGATTAGGTCATGTAAGTATAAAATTGATCTCACAAATTATAACTAAAGAATTTGTAAGAGGAATGCTTAGAATTAAATTTGTCAAAGATAAAGTTTGTGATATATATCAACTAAGTAAACAAACAAAGAGTAACTTTAAACTAAAAATCAAGTGAGTACCTCTAGACAATTACAATTAATTCATATAGATTTATTTAGACCAATTGACATCACAAGTCTAGGAAGTAGTAAATATGCTTTTGTAATTGTTGATGATTATAGTAGATATACTTGGACATACTTCTCGGCACATAAAAATAATTATTTTAAATATTTTATAAAGTTACAAACAAGTTCAAAAGAAAAAAGGTTTTATGATTTCTTCTATTCGTAGTGATCATGGTGGTGAATTTAAAAATTATGATTTTCAAAAAAATTTCATTCAAATAGATATGACTATAATTTCTCCACTCCAAGATATCCACTACAAAATAGAGTTATTGAGAGAAACAAATACGAGTTTATTAGAGATGGCAAGAACCATGCTTAGTGAATATAGCCTACCTAAATATTTTTGGGCCGAAGCCGTAAACATGACATACTATGTCATGAACAAGATTTTGATAAGACCACTACTAACTAAAACTCCTTATGAATTGTGGAACAATAAAAGACTCAATATTTTATATTTTAAAGTGTTTGGTTATAAAAATTTTATTTTAAATGAAAAGGATGTCTTAGGAAAATTTGATGCAGAATTTGATGAAGGTATTTTTCTCGAATATTCCTCTATTTCTAAAGCTTATCGAGTTTTTAATAAAAGAACTTTAATTATTAAGGAATCTATCCATGTTATTTTTAATGAGTTTTTCAAATTTAAGAAAAATATTTTTTATGATGATTTTAAATTTGATAAATTGAATTTGAATGAGAATTCTCCTCTTCAAAGCAACTTGGATGTATCTACTTCCAAAGAATCCTTACCCAAAGAATAAAAGTATGTAGATGCTTATTCTAAGGAGCTAATCATTGGTAATATATCGAAAGGTGTTCAAACTCGTTCTTCGTTTAAAAATTTTTATACAAATGTTACTTTTTTTGTCTCAAATTGAATCTAAATGCATTGACGATGCTATCAAAGATGACTCATGGGTTTTTGCAATGCATGAAGAATTAAATCAATTTGAGAGAAAAAAGTTTGGATGCTTGTTCCTAGATCTAGTGATCATCTTGTAATTGACACTAAATGGATTTCTAGGAGTAAGCAAGATGAACAAGATATTGTGGTTCGAAATAAGGTTAGATTAGCGGCCAAAGGTTATAACCAAGAAGAATAGTATATACTATGAAGAAACATTCACTCTTGTGGCAAGACTTGAAGCCATGAAGATATTCCTCGTCTATGCATGTTGTAAAAATTTTAAGTTATTTCAAATAAATATCAAAAGTACTTTTCTTAATGGTTTTATTTATGAAGAAGTTAATGTTAAGCACCACTCGGATTTGAGAATGTTCTTTTCTCAAAACATATTAATAAGTTATCTAAGGCTATCTATGGATTGAAGCAAGCCCCAAGGGCTTGGTATGAGAGACTTAGCTCATTTCTTATTAAGAATAATTTTTTAAAAGGCAAGATTGATATCATATTATTTATTAAATATATTTAAAATATTTTTTTATTATTTAAATTTATATTGATGATATTATTTTTAGTTCTACAAATAAATCTTTATATGAATTATTTGCCAAAAGTATGAGCCAAGAATTTAAAATGAGTTTAATGGGTGAATTGATATTTTTCCTAGGATTATAAATTAAATAACTAAATGATGAAACTTTTATTAGTCAAACTAAGTATGTTTTGGATCTACTAAAATGGTTTACTTGGATAGTGCTAAGGCTATTAACATACCAATGAGCACTTCTATTAAATTAGATATGGACAATGAAGGAGAATACCCTAATCAAAAGACTTAAAGAAGTATGATATATAGCTTACTATATCTTATTAGAACTAGACTTGATATAATGTTTAGTGTTGGGCTTTGTACAAGATTTCAATCTAATTCTAAACAATCTCATTATAAAGTAATTAAAAAGATTTTTAGATACTTAAAAGGAACATCATCTCTAAGATTATGGTATCATAAATCTAAAAACTTTGACTTGATTGTTTATGCCGATGCTGACTTTGCATAATGTAAAATAGATAGAAAAATTACCTTTAGAACATGTCAACTTTTAGGTCATGCACTTGTTTCTTGGTCTTCTAAGAAATAAAATTCTGTTATATTATCTATAGCCGAGGCTGAATATATAGCAGCAGGTGTAGGTTGTGCCCAAGTAATTTGGATGAAAAATACTTTAGAAGACTATGGACTTTACTTGAAAAACATTCCTATAAAATATGATAATACTAGTGCAATTTGTTTAATAAAGAACCTCATTCAAAACTCTAGGACTACACACATTAATATTAGACATCATTTTATTAGGGATCATATTAATAATCATGATATATCTTTATATTTTATTGACATAAAACATTAATTAGCAGATATTTTTACTAAACCATTGAACGAGAACAATTCAATTTTATTAGAAGAGAATTAGGCATGTTGAATCTTCCAAACACATGAACTCTTCTAATATGATTTTTTTTCAAATGAATCATTATCTTGATTTCTTACTATTTATAACTTGATTGACCTCTCATGATTTAAATTTATCTTTGATATTAATATCTTTCATGTTATGATTGAAACATTGATGTAAAGAGAGAAAAAATACACCATTGTATCTTTTCATTCTTTTTGACAATGACAAAGGGGGAGAGAGATATAGTAGCTTACACATTTCAAAGAGAAGTAAAAACTTGTTAGCTTACACATTTCAAAGAGAATAAAAAACTTGCTAACTTGCACATCTCAAAGAGAAGTAAAAACTTGCTAGCTTACACATTTTAAAGACAAGTAAAAACTTGCACATTTCTCCTTTTTGATGATGACAAAGGGGAGAAGTTGAATGTACTTTGATGATTTGGAATTATGCATGCAATGATATCTTATGTTATGATGATTTGGAATTATGCATGTAATGATATCTTAACTCATGATTTAATATTATGATGTATGCAATAATATTTTAACTATGCATTATGCTAGGACCGTAATGACATTTAGAGAGAGAGGGGGGGGGGGGGAGGGAGGGGTGAGTTAGTGCTTTCGAAAAATTATGATGATTCGAAAACTCATTTGATCAAACTTGTATAAAAAATGTGCATAAGAGTAGTGAGCAAGTAAATCAGTAAGCAATAAGAATGAAAAGCACAAAGGAAATGTAAGCTGATTTATAGTGGTTCGATCATCCCGACCTATATTTATTCTCGATTCCTCTTCACTCAAGGCTACTGACTTTCACTATCGATATTATTTTCAATGAGCGAAGATCAACTACCATTTTTACAACTCTTTCTCATTTTCATAAGCTTAGGAGAGAACCTTCATATCTCTCTTTTACACTTAGACCTCACTCCTCCCTTAGAAGACTTCTAACTCTAGGAGGAAGAGACTCAACAACTCAAGAGAGATTACAACACTTTTTTTTTCTCAAGTATTATTTTCCCTTTCTACTATTTTTCTCGCTAACCCAAGCAAGAATAAGTGAGGTATTTATGTTGAATCTCGAATTTTGATGATAAAATCAATTGATGGGTTAATTGATCTAATCCATATTATTGAGTTAAGTGTGCAGGATTAACTACGATAACCAGAAAACATAAAGCACGAATACCGGAGTCAAGTTCGATGGACGTTTGAGAGTCCGAAGAATCGTCGGAGATGCTGCCGGAACCAACCGAGAAGAAATCGAGAACCTGTCGGAATTTTCGAAAGTTCGCCGAAGAGATCGTCGGAGGTTCGTGGAGATCACCAAGAAGGCTCGGCTACTCATTGAAGTCATCACAAGATCGGGAGATTACTGGGAGTCCGTCGGAAGAAGTTCGTCGGAAAGCTCGTCGGAACAAGACTCGACGTTTGCGGTTGAAAGCTAATTGGGCCCAAAATTAGACTTGGTTTGGGCTAAATTTAAAGCCCAACCAGTGAACCGAAGGGTCTGGCGGTGGCACTGCCAGACTGGGCGGTTGCACCGCCCAGCACCCGAGAGCTGGGCGGTGGCACCGCCAGTCCATTGTCAGTGTCAGAAACTGACAGGCGGTGGCACTGCCAGCATCGGGAACCAAAGAGAATTCAAATTTTGGAGCCCAAATTTGAATCCTCTTGAGGCCTATAAATACCCCTTAAATCTCAGCTGAGATTACAACTTTTTAAGAAGCAATTGATTGAGAGAAAGGTCTTAGAAAAGTCTTAGCTAGTCTTGTTTTCAATTTGCTAGTGTTCACCTCCTTCTTTCTTGCTGAAAATCTGTAAGAGAGCGAATCACTTGTAAAACATTGTAAGAGGGGTATTTACCCTTCCCCTTCAAGAGATTTGCTAGTGGAAGGTGGGAGCCTCATCGAAGAGGGGCCTCGCAAGTGGATGTAGGTCATTTGACCGAACCACTTTAAAATCGACGTAATCTCTAGTTTGCATTTCATTACTGCTATTTACATTACTGCAAACCTTCTTACTTGCTTTATTTCCTCATTACCTTTGCTGCACAACTTTGCGAATACGCTTTCAAGTTAAGCACTTCCGAGTTCGATTTTTATCGTACGAAAGATTTGTCAAAACCGATGTTTTAATCCGCTGCACTAATTCACCCCCCCCTCTTAGTGCCGCTCCGATCCTAATAATTGTTATCAGAGGTAGGCTCACTCTCATATTTGGTTTAATACCCAAGAGAGATGGCTTACTCCGGCATGCATGAGGGTCATTCTATCACACGTCCACCCTTGTTTAATGGGTCAGATTATACTTATTGGAAGACTCGTATGAGGATCTTCCTCATTTCCATTGATTTCGAGCTTTGGACTATTGTTGAAAACGGATTTCAAAAATCTTCTCTTCCGATGAGCGAATGGAATGAATCGGAGAAGAAGGTTTTTGCTTTAAACGCAAAGGCTATGAATGCCTTGTTTTGTGCACTAGACAAAAATGAATTTAATCGTGTTTCAATTTGTGATTCGACTTTTGATATTTGGAGAACTCTTGAGGTCACTCATGAAGGCACTAGCTGAGTGAAAGAGTCCAAAATCAACATCCTTGTGCACTCTTACGAACTTTTCCGAATGAAACCAAGTGAGTCCATCGGAGACATGTACACCCGGTTCACGGATGTCATCAATGGACTCAAAGCTCTTGGTAAAGATTTTACTAACTTTGAATTAGTAACTAAAATCTTAAGATCCCTCCCTAAAAGTTGGGATCCAAAAAGTTACGACAATTCAAGAGGCCAAAGACCTTAAAACATTCCCTCTTGAAGAACTTATTGGGTCTCTAATGACCTATGAAATGACATATCAAGCTCATGACGAGCTTGAGAACCCCCTTCCAAAGAACAGGAAGGATATGACACTCATATCACAAGAAGACCACTTGAAAGGAACATCAAGTGATGAGGACAATGACAATGACATTGCACTTTTGACTCAAAAATTTAAAAAATATTTAAGAAAGAACAAATTTAAAAATAATACAAAAAATAAGTTCGAACACAAGAAGGACCAAGTGATTTGCTATGAGTGCAAAAATTTGGGACACTACAAGAACGATTGTCCTCAAGCCAAAAAGAGAACATTAAAGAAGAAGGCGCTCAAGGCAACATGGGATGATTCAAGTGCGTCCGAAGAAGAGGAGTCCAACACCGAGCAAGTTGCTCATTACGCCCTAATGGCCATCAGAGAAGAGGTAACGGATTTAATTGATGCAGATTTACCTTATCATGAATTATTAAATGCTTTCCATGAGTTATTTGATGAATGTAAGACAATTAGTAGAAAATACAAATTGCTAAAAAAGGAGCATGATAGTCTCACTTGTGATATCGATAAATTAAAAACTGAATATCATGATAGTTTAGCTCCATGTGTAAAATGCCATGATCTAGAATCTCTCCAAAAGGAGAACTTGCTACTTAAGGACACCTTGAAGAAATTCGAGGTTGGTAGCAAATCTTTGAACATGATCCTTACAAACAAGGGTCACGTTCCTAAAAGAAGTGGAATCGGATTTGTAAGAAGTCCTCACCAAAATCCAACCACCTTCGTTAAAGGCCCCGTCTTACATGTTCGGCACCAAAGCAATTACAACTTTTGTTGCAAATATGGACATAAAACTTATAAATGTCCATTCAAGAAAATTAGTCCGAACAAACTAATTTGGGTTCCTAAAGGAACCATGATCAATTCTATGCAATATGATGAACAAGTTAAATCAGTTTTTAAGGCACCCAAAAGAAAATGGGTACCTAAAAATAATCCCTTCTTGTAGAAACATACACCATCACAAGCTAGGAGCAAGAGATGGTATCTAGATAGTGGATGCTCAAGACATATGACTGGAGATCCATCTTATTTCTTTATGCTTACTAGCAAAGAAGAAGGGTACGTCACCTTCGGAGACAACAACAAAGGCAAAATCATTGGCAAGGGAACCATAGGTAACAAATTAAAATTTTCTATTGATAATGTCTTACTAGTTGATGGATTGAAACATAATCTCTTGAGTGTTAGTCAATTATGCGATAAAGGTTATATCATTAGATTTGAATCAAATGTGTGTATTATTGAAAAACCAAACCATAACATAACTATGATTGCATTAAAACAAAATAATGTCTACACCATCAACCTTGATGAACTAAGTAATGAAATGTGCTTCTCCGCTTTAAATGATGATGCTCAGCTTTGGCATAGGAGACTAGGCCATGCAAGCATGAAACTAATATCTAAGATCTCATCTAGAGAATTAGTGCGATGAATTCCAAATATAAAGTTTATTAAGGACAAAGTATGCGATGCATGTCAACTAGGTAAACAAATAGAAACTAGTTTCAAACCAAAAACTCAAATTAGCACCACTAGACCATTACAATTGATTCATTTGGACTTATTTGGACCAATTGACACGACAAGTCTAGGGGGAAGCAAATATGCATTTGTAATTGTGGATGACTATACTAGATACACTTGGACCTATTTCTTAGCTCACAAAAGTGATTGTTTCAAGTGTTTCTCTAAATTTTGTAAACTCACTCAAAACGAAAAAGGTTTAATGATTTCATCAATTCGGAGTGATCACGGTGGCGAATTTCAAAACCGTGACTTTCAAAATTTTTGTGAAGTTAATGGATACAATCACAACTTCTCCACTCCGAGGAATCCCCAACAAAATGGAGTAGTTGTAAGAAAAAATAGAAACCTACAAGAACTGGCAAGAACTATGTTAAATTAACATAGTTTACCTAAGTATTTTTGGGCCGAAGCCGTAAATACGGCTTGCTACATCATGAATAGAGTCCTAATAAGACCATCCCTATCAAAAACTCCCTATGAATTATGGAATAACAAAAAACCAAATATTTTCTATTTTAAAGTTTTCAGTTGTAAATGCTTTATTTTGAATGAAAGGGATACCTTAGGAAAATTTGATGCTAAATCCGATGAAGGCATCTTTCTTGGTTACTCTTCTGTTTCTAAAGCTTTTCGGGTTTTTAACAAAAGAACCTTAGTAATAGAAGAGTCTATTCATGTAGTTTTTAATGAAATTTCTAATTTAAAGAAAAATAATTTTGATGATAATCTTGGTTTTGATAATTTGAATTTAAATGAACCCCCTCCTCAAAATAGCAACTTGGATGCACCTTCTTCCGAAATTTTCTTACCCAAGGAATGGAAGTATATAGATGCTTATCCAAAGGAGCTAATTATAGGAGATACATCAAAAGGGGTTCAAACTCATTCCTCTTTCAAGAATTTTTGTGCTAACGCCGCCTTCCTTTCTTAAATCGAACCTAAATGCATTGACGAGGCCATAAAAGATGATTTTTGAGTTAATGCAATGCAAGAGGAATTGAATCAATTTGAGAGGAATAAGGTATGGAAGCTTGTTCCTAGACCTAGTGACCATTTAGTCATTGGTACTAAATGGGTCTTTAGAAACAAGCAAGACGAAAATGGTATCGTGGTTAAAAACAAGGCTAGATTAGTGGCCAAAGGTTTCAATCAAGAAGAAGATATCGATTACGAAGAAACCTTTGCTCCCGTGGCTCGATTAGAAGCCATAAGGATGCTCCTTGCCTATGCTAGTAGTAATAATTTTAAACTATTTCAAATGGATGTCAAAAGTGCTTTCTTGAATGGTTTTATTTCCGAAAAAGTATATGTCGAACAACCTCCCAGATTTGAAAATTCTCTTCTTCCTAATCATGTATTTAAATTGACTAAGGCTCTCTATGGCTTGAAACAAGCTCCTAGAGCTTGGTATGAAAAGCTTAGTTCCTTTCTTATTTTAAATAATTTTACCAAAGGCAAGGTTGATACTACATTGTTTATTAAACATTTTGAAAATAATTTTCTTATTGTGCAAATTTATGTTGATGATATTATTTTTGGCTCTTCGGATGAATCACTATGTGAATCATTTGCCAAATGTATGAGTCATGAATTTGAAATGAGTTTAATGGGTGAATTAACTTTCTTTTTAGGATTACAAATCAAACAACTTAGTGATGGTATATTTCTTAACCAATCTAAATATACATTAGAATTATTAAAACGATTTAACATGAATAATTCAAAAGCAATAAACACCCCTATGAGTACTACGACTAAGTTAGATATGGATGAAAATAGTGAAAATTTTGATCAAAAAACATATAGGGGAATGATAGGTAGTCTACTCTACCTCACCGTGACTAGACCAGATATTATGTTTAGTGTAGGACTTTGCGCTAGGTTTCAATCTAATCCTAAATTATCTCATCTTAAAAGTGTTAAAAGAATATTTAGATATCTTAAAGGAACTCCAAATTTAGGATTGTGGTATCCAAAATCTGAAAAATTCGATTTAATAGCTTATGCAGATGCCGATTTTGGCGGATGCAGGATTGATAGAAAAAGTACATCTGGAACATGCCAATTTTTAGGACATGCACTTGTTTCTTGGACTTCCAAGAAACAAAATTCAATTGCACTATTTACGACGGAAGCCGAATACATTGCTGCAAGTGCATGCTGTGCACAAGTTGTTTGGATGAAAAATACATTAGAAGACTATGGAATTCACTTTAAAAATATTCCCATAAAATGTGATAATACTAGTGCCATATGTCTTACTAAAAATCCAATTCAACACTCTAGAACTAAGCACATCGACGTTAGGCATCATTTCATACGCGATCATATCCTTAACAATAATGTTGTTCTAGAATTCATTGACACAAAGCATTAATTAGTAGATATATTTAGAAAAGCTTTGAATGAAGACCAATTTGAATTCATTAGAAGGGAATTAGGTATGTTAAATTGTCCCTAAGAATAAACTTGTTTGAATGGATTTTCTGTAAAGTTTTTCATCCTCTCTCCGTTCCTCGGTGAATTTGATCATTCTCTTTCGATTCTAAATGACACGTTAAATTACCTTATCCTATCTTGAGTCAAACACTGCTCCCATCTGATCAAGATTAATGACATTTTGTGAATCTCAAAATTGATTTTGATGGCTTGATTATGACTTTCAAGTTGACGAGTTGAATTTGAATGAGTTTGTATTCGAATTATGATCTTGACTTATTGGAGTTACTACTTGAAATCTTTTTTTAATCACAATCTCTTCCTTGTACACCTACAATTTTTGTTATTTATAGAAAGAAGAGATTTGATAAAATGGATGAATGCTGAATTTTCCTTTAAGATGAACTCTGCATAGATATTTTAGCATACTTAATTTTGAATGATGAATTTTTGTATGATCAATGCTGAATTCCTGATGTTATAATCACAAATTATGTGTTTCAAGTCTCATTCCCTTTTTTGTTACTGAAAAAGGGGGAGAAGTGATGACTAAGTGATGACTTATACCATTTCGATAGCATGACTTGATGAAAATGTCTTATGCGCATCGATAACATGACTAATATGAATTACAAAAGCTTGTGTGATATGAAAGTCTTATATGCCTTGCAAAATCCTTGAGAATATCGCAAGATTGATTGATCATATTGAAAGCATGCCTTACATTTATATCATGAAATTCATGTTGAAAATCTTTATCTCCTGTCATAGTAAAAATTATCTCTTATCATTTGACTTAAAAATGATTTTCATCAAAGTTTCGTATTTACTATTGCTTAATGAGAATAACGATAAGTTCAACGGTTAGAACTTATCGGTTTATGCTTGAATTCAATGGGATGGAATTCAATGGGATGGAATTCAAGTATTTTTATTTTCTCATAATATGGCATATAGATAGGGGGAGTTATGTTTAACTCCGTCATCAATTGATTGTCATCATCAAAAAGGGGGAGATTGTTGAGTTAAGTGTGCTTGATGATAAAATCAATTAATGGGTTAATTGATCTAATCTATATTATTGAGTTAAGTGTGCAGGATTAACTACGATAACCAGAAAACATAAAGCAAGAATACCGGAGTCAAGTTCGATGGACGTTTGAGAGTCCGAAGAATCGTCGGAGATGCTACCGGAACCAATTGAGAAGAAATCGGGAACCTGTCGAAATTTTCAAAAGTTCGCCGAAGAGATCGTCGGAGGTTCGCGGAGATCACCAAGAAGGCTCGGCTACTCATTGAAGTCATCACAAGATCGGGAGCTTGCTGGGAGTCCGTCGGAAGAAGTTCGACGGAAAGCTCGCCGGAACAAGACTCGACGTTCGCGATTGAAAACTTGCTTAGGATGTTTTTAGTTATGTAGTTCACTTGTAATTAGGATTAGGATTAAGAGATAATCATATATCCTGGTTAGGGGCCAATTGGGCCCAAAATTAGACTTGGTTTGGGCTAAATTTAAAGCCCAACCAGTGAACCGAAGGGTCTGGCGGTGGCACCGCCCAGCACCCGAGAGCTGGGCGGTGGCACCGCTTGGCTGGGCGGTGGCACTGCTAGTCCACTGTCAGTATCAGAAACTGACAGGCGGTGGCACCGCCACTGACAAGCGGTGGCACCGCCAGCATCGGGAACCAAAGAGAATTCAAATTTTGGAGCCCAAATTTGAATCCTCTTGAGGCCTATAAATACCCCTCAAATCTCAGCTGAGATTACAACTTTTTGAGAAGCAATTGATTGAGAGAAAGGTCTTAGAAAAGTCTTAGCTAGTCTTGTTTTCAATTTGCTAGTGTTCACGTCCTTCTTTCTTGCTGAAAATCTGTAAGAGAGTGAACCACTTGTAAAAAGTTGTAAGATGGGTATTTACCCTTCCCCTTCAAGAGATTTGCTAGTGGAAGGTGGGAGCCTCATCGAAGAGGGGCCTCGCAAGTGGATGTAGGTCATTTGACCAAACCACTTTAAAATCGGCTTAATCTCTGGTTTGCATTTCATTACTGCTATTTACATTACTGCAAACCTTCTTACTTGCTTTATTTCCTCATTACCTTTGCTGCACAACTTTGCGAATACGCTTTCAAGTTAAGCACTTCCGAGTTCGATTTTTATCGTACGAAAGATTTGTCAAAACCGACGTTTTAATCCGCTGCACTAATTCACCCCCCCTCTTAGTGCCGCTCCGATCCTAACAATTTATAGACCCCAAAGCATTAGGAGTTGGTTAGAAGTAGGAGACTTGAGTAGGAGTCCTACTAGGAGTTGGGGTTTAGAAGCCCTATAAATAATCATGTATTCATTTTTTTTTTAATAAATAGATGGATCCTTTTAGTAGCCTTTGAGCAATAACCTAGAGGAAGGAACCCCTATAGACTTCTAAGGGGGTTGATCCCCTAAAGAGATTGATAGAACTCCAGAGGAATTCTATGTAGATTGATCTTTGAGGGGGATCAACCCTTGGAACGCTATAGGGGTTCCATTCTCCTAGAAGTCGACCAAATGGCTGCAATTATAGATGAATCTTATTCTCAAAGAGATGGAGGCTACATGCTTATATATGACTCCAAACCCTAGCCTTAGGGGCTGCTTCCTAAGTGAGTTACCCCTTTTGCCCTCAATCCTAACCAACCAACCCAGTAAAAGGAGGCAGCAGCAAGGAAGCCTAAAGGCCCAAATATAAACCCTAGCCACTCTTCTTTATAGGATAGAGGCAGCTAGGTAAGGTTTATTACAATCTCATAAGGTTTTATTAGCTGCTTCTTGGTTGAGTATGACCTAACCCTGCTAGGGTCCTATCAATCCCACCCTCTCCAAATCAGCCTTGTCCTCAAGGTTGAGGTTCCATAAACTCAGGGAATCGGGTCTTCAGCTCTTCATATGATTCCCATGTGGCGTCTTCAAGTGGTAAATTATTCCAATACACTAGTACTTAAGTAGAGGGATGTCGGTGACGTATCACGATCCTACGATCGAGGATGGCTTGTGGTTGGGCTTGAATATCTCCATCCTTAGTGGTGTTGAGCAATTGGATCTAGGGTGACTTGTGTTCTCCCAACTTGGGCTTCAGGCATGACACATGGAAGATAGGGTGAATTTTGGCATCCTCTTTGGAAGGTGGTAGCCCTTCGATAAAGTCCATGGAGATGTCAGTCCACACCGAGTCCAGTATGGGTAGTGGTTGTAGCTTCCCTGGACTCGCCATTGTTTCACTCTTTTGCTGTTGACATACATCACATTATGCCGTATATTTAGAAATAATTTTTTTTATCCCTCTCCAATAAAAATTTTGCTTCACTCTTTTGTAGATTCTTAGAAATCTGGAGTGCCCTATTGAAGGTGTGGAGTGCATTTTGTATAGGATGATTTTGATGTAAGGAGAGTCAAGTATAAGTACAATGCGCCTTTGTAGCGTAGATCCCTCGAATCCCAAGTGTAGTGTGCTATTGCGCTTGGATGCTCCTGCAATTTTTTTATGATGTTGTTGATCTCTGGATCCTTCTTCCATTCCTTCCTAATATCCTTGAGGAAGCCGGTGGTAGGAAGGGAGATGGCTGAAATTTTAGCTTGCTCAGGTAGCTGTGAGAGTGTATCTGCAACAATATTTTCTTTTTTTTTTGTAAATAATATTATAATCAAATCTCAGAAGTTTGGTTACCTATTTTTGCTGCTCAGGGGATGATATCTTCTGCTCCAAAAGGTACTTGAGGCTTCTATGATCGATTTTAATTTGAAATCACTGACCAATCAGGTAGGGTCTCCACCTCATTACTACGTGCACAATGCCGAGTATCTCCTTATCATATATTGATATGTTTTAATGGGAGGGAGACAATGCCTTGCTAGCATATGCAAGTGGTCGACCATCTTGCATGAGAACGACTCCAATTCCGACTCTAGATGCGTCAGCCTCAATGATGAAGAGTCGGTTGAAATATGGTAGCGCTAGCACAGGTGTCATCGTCATGGCTACCTTAAGTTTGTTGAAGGCAGCAGAGGCTTTGTCCAACCATTAGAAGGTATCTTTTTTTAGGAGAGAAGTGAGGGGTGCACTGATCTTCCTATAATCCTTGACAAATTTTTGGTAGTAGCCCATTAGTCCAAGGAACCCGCGTAGTAATTTCACGTTTGTAGGTTTTGTTAGGATCAAGAGCGCACTAAGAGGGGGGGGGGGTGTGTTGAATTAGTACAGCGAAAAACTTTTACGATTTAAAAGACTTATTATGATTAAGGTCGATTTAACAAAGGTGGTTTCAACTCAATACTTTTGGATGAATGTTGAACTTGAAACCTTTCGGGAAATACCAAAAGAAGACTAAGGTGATTTGCAGCATTGCAAATCACACAACTGAAAAATTTCGGTTTCGTAAAGCTTTCATACAAGTAAAATAGATTTTAGAAAATGTTTACGCCAAAGTGTAAGTAGACGTAGTTAAGCACAATAAGGAGGAGAGGCAGTTTGCTTATAAAGGAAAGATGCTCAAAGTAAATGCAAACCAAGAATTTAGAGTGGTTCGGTCAATGTGACCTACATCCACTATTGGCTTCCTCCTCCGACGAGGTCACCGGCATCCACTAGAAGCCTTACTTTAATAGGCGAAGGCCAACCACCCTTTTACAGCTTTTCTCCTTTTGACGGGCTTAGGAGACAACCCTTACAAGTTTTCACTCCTCTCTTGGATGATCTCAACACTTAGAAGAAAGGAGGAGAACTCTAGTTTTTACAATACTTTAAGGCCTCAAAGACTCAAGATTAAAGCAAGTTTTCATTGCACTTTCATGCAGGAAAGGGTGGGGTTTATATAGACCCCAATAAGTTTGAAAATGGAGCCTAAAAGTGTCCATTCCTGGATTTCTGGGGACTTGGCAGTACTTTTGTCATAATTGGGTGGGACTACCACCTGTCATCTGTCACTGAGCGGTACCACCGCTTAGTCTAGGTGGTACTACTGCCTAACAGTACTCGAAGACCAAGCTCAAGCGTCAAGCGGTACCACCACCTGACAGGGGCGGTACTACCACATAGAATTCCTGGGAGACCGAGTCTCCTGGGTGGTGCCACCGTCGGCCCTGGTGGTGCCACCGCCAGCTAGGAATTCTGGGTCCGAATAGGTTGTTCCATTCTGTTGAATCTCAGATTTTGATGATGAAGTCAATTGTCATTTGTTTATCTAATCTATATATTGAGATAAGTGTGTAGGATTAACTATGATGGCAGTAAGACATGAAGCAGGTGTTGAGCCAGAGTCAAGACCAAGATCACGTTGGGGGTTCGAGAGTTCGTCGGAAGTCCGGACATTCGTCGGAAGTTCTACGGGAACAATCTGAGAAGTCTAGGAACTTGCCAAAGAAGCTCATCAGAACTCGCCAAGAAGATCATTGCGAAGTCCAGGAGCTTGCCGAGAGTCCGCTGGAGCATCGCAAAGGGTTCGTCGAAAGCTCGCGGGAAGTTCGCCGAAAGCCCGTCGGAAGAAGCGATTGATGCACCAGAACATAAATTGGAGTAATGATGTCTTAATTATCATAGTTAGTATGTAGATTAAGTTAGGATTGGGAAGTGATCCTACTAACTTAATCAAGGGCCAATTGGGTCTTTGACAGACCCAAATTGTGCCGAATGGAATAGCCCATTTAGACCCAGAATTCCTGGCTAATGGTGGCACCACCCAGGAGACTCGGTCTCCCAGGAGTTTTGGGCGGTAGTACCGCTGACAGTTATTACTACCAACGGTGGTATCGCCCCTGTCAAGCGGTGGCACTGTCACGCCCCTCAAATAATATCGATGATATTAAAGTTATTTTTCATCACAAACCAATCCAGGATCCAAACTAACATTTGAGGACACTGAAAAACATTCTATCAAATTCAAATCTATAAAACCTGTGCAGTTTATAATCATATATCACATCACTCGATAATTCACATTTAAGACAACCCAAGCCAACTTGACAAACATGAACAACATTTATAAATCCACAAGCTAAATAAATTATACAATCAGAACTCCAACTATTCACCATAAGTTTATATCATCATAAATTAGACTTAACATTCCGAAATTCCAAATAAGGGAGATCTTCTAACACTTTTACACAGTATATCCATTTCGATTCATCAACAACATTTCATTACATACAAAATATGCTTATACAACAATAACATAACAACCAACAAGACTTGCCCATAATTCTGTATAGCTATCCACTGCCTCAGCCCAAATCAAACATCTCAAAGGGTGACAAGCTGACCTGAAAGATTTATATAACAACGGAGTGAGCTAAAACAGCCCAGCAAGTGACAAAGCATATTCAGAACAAAAGGAATGGTTTCAAACAAGTAAGGTATCATAATGCAAGGCAGAATACAAGAATTCTCAAGGATACCATCTCATTAGATACAAAATCATATGTATCATGTCATTCAAAACATATTTGATTCATAATAAATGGAGCACAGAATAATTGGAGCATATCAATAGCGTACGAGATGTTCCGGAGCATATCAATGACAAATGGTACATTTCGAAGCATATCAATAACAAATGAAACATATCGGAGCTTATCAATGGCATATGAATTGTTCCGGAGCATATCAATGGCGTTTGGAATATTTCGATGCATATCAATAACAAATGAAATGTTTCGGAGCTTATCAATGGCGTATGAAATGTTCCGGAGCATATCAACGACATATGGAACATTTCGAAGCATATCAACAGGGAATGAACCATTTCAGAGTATATCAAAAACAAATACCGTACAGAAGCTCAAACGTCGTCCTTGACGTTGCAATCATATCATTCTTATCCAAAGCATGTACAGAAACACATAACCAAAGCTCTGGATATCATATCAAACATATAGAAGGTGTAGTGGGATCTCAAACAGAATTGTGATTCATCCATTTCTGAATGACCACCAGATAGAAGTCTCCCACGTTTGGGAGCTCCATCCACCCACGTCTAGGTGAAGTCAGAGGGGGCCGGCAGAGCATCGCAGGCTCTAAGCACATACCCTTTACCATTTCTGGCAAAAGTCCAGACAATCCCACAAACACCAGAGTACAAGAGAGCAGTTTTAACAATAAGTAGCACATATCGGAAGCACACGCGGAACAACAAAACGTACATGTGCCTTTACGAGTCAATACGAAGTAAGCAATAATATTTCACAATGGTATTCGGATTTTGAAAGGAAATGGAATAGGCACATATCGAAAGCAAATGTCGAACAATGAGATACACATGTGCCTAAATGAGTCAATACGATATAGCATAAACGTTACACAATAGTTTTCAAGAATGCAAATAACTTTAAGGACAAGAGCATACAAGAATTCAAAGCAGTAATATAAAGCTCAATTGAATAAGAAAGCTAAAGGATATTAATTTCCAAAGGAATGAAACCAGAATATTAGAAATCGACCAAAGCTCGATTTCTGGCAGAATACAAGAGGCACATTGAACAAATGATTCAAACTATCAATCGTGCTCCAATTTACTCAGAAATATATCATTGGATTATACTTTCAGATAAGACAGGCTTCATATGAATTGAACTGTCCAATAGAGAGAGTTACAAATAATTTGGTAAACAAGGGTCGTAGAACAAAATCTCTGTTTGGCAGAATTCATAATGTCAGATTCAACAGATAACTGGGTAGGTGTTTGGATTCCAAATCTTTCAATCCATATATCAAAAGAAAGATCTATGAGTCTAGTTTCCAATGAAATAAGCTTTGAATAAATCAATGTTTGCAACAGGGACTTATAAGCAGTTCAGTATCAAAAGATCAGAAATTACGATCCCTGTTTTGCAGAATCTGTAGGCTCATTTGAAACAGAAGTTTGGGCAAACAAACTTACTCTGAATTCTTAAAATAAGCTATCCAAACAAAGATTTATGAGTCTATATTCTGATCAAATCAGTTTTGTCCAAATCAGATGTCAATACATGAAGTTATAATCATAACAAGGTAGAAAGGTCAGAATCTTGGAAGTTGCACAGATTCGAATCGTTACGTCTAAACAGGAGATATATCAAATGGAAGGCTAGAACAATTCAAAGTTCCTCATATTCAAATCAAATGTAGAGATAAAATTACAGTAAGGAAAGATCAAGACACTTGCAATAGGAAAGATTAGAACAATAACAGGAGAAACGATCGGGAAACTTGCAATAGAAAGGATCGAAACATTTGCAATAGAAAGGATCGACACAAGCGGGAAACTTATAATAGAAAGGATCGAAACATTTGCAATAGAAAGGATCGAAACAAGCGGGAAACTTGCAATAGAAAGGATCGAAACATTTGCAATAGAAAGGATCGAAACAAGCGGGAAACTTGCCTTTCAAAGATTTCGATACGAAGATCCAAAGAATGTGCCAGCCCAAATCCTTCTACTTTTCCTCCGTGTCCTCTCTCTCTGTTTCGTTTTCTACATGTCTTTTCTTTTTCCTCCAGAATTACAGCTCATGCAAAACATAGAGGCATAGCCACCTGCTCTCTCTTACTCTCATTCTCTTCCAGCTGCAACTGCCACTGCCACAGCTGCCTCCCCTTCTCCTCTTCCTCTCTTCTTCCCTTTTCCTTTCTCTTCTTCTTCCTTTCCTTCTCTTCTTTCCCAGCTGCACTGCTGCAGTCGCAGCCTCAGCCACGGCCGCAGCCTCTTCTTCCTCCCCTGCTCATCTTCCTCTCCTTCTTCTCTTCCAACTGTAGCTGTCGTCGCAGCAGCCGCAGCCCCTTCTTCCCCTTCTCTTCTTCCTCTCTTTCCCTTCTTCCTTCCTCTTCCTCTTTCCCTGCCATAGCTGCAGCTGCCACAACCGCAGCCGCAGCTACTTCTTTCCCTTCTCCTCTTCCTTCTCCTTCCTTTCTTCTTCTTCTCTTCTTCTCCTTCCTCCCCTTCTTCTCCTCGAAGAACAGCACCTCCTTTCCTCTGTTTCCTCCTGCAGGAAACAGAGGTGCCGCCTCTTCACCCGCTTCTACTTCTTCTCTTCTTCCTCACCATCTCTTCCTCTCCTTCTCTTCCAGCTGCAGCTTCCACCGCCGCAGCCACAGCTCCTCCTTTCCCTTCTCTTCTTCTTCTCCTCTTCTTCTTCCCTCCTCCTCCCCGGCGTCACACACACCCTCTCCTCTGTTTCCTCTGCAGGAAACAGAGGTATCACAACCTCTTCTCCTGCTTCCTCTTCCTCTTCCTCTTCTCTTCCTCTTCTTCTTCTTCTCCTCTTCGAACGCCCCACACCTCTCCTCTGTTTCCACCTGCAGGAAACAGAGGTGCTGCAGCCCTAGCTGCTGCCACCTCTCGCTCCTCTCCCTCTTCCCTCTCTTTTCCCCCTTCTTCTCCTTCTCTTCTTCTCCTCTTCCCTTTTCCTCCCCAACGCCACACACCTCCTCGCTGCAGCCTTGCCGCAGCTATCCTCCTCTCTTCTTCTTTTTCTTCTTCTTCTTCTTCTTCTTCTTCCCTTCTCCTCCCCAACACCCCACACATCCTCTCCTCTGTTTCCACCTGCGGGAAACAGAGGTGCTGCAGTCCTAGCTGCTGCAGCTGCCTCTCTCTCTCTCCTTTCCATCTTCCCTCTCTTCTTCTTCTTCTTCTTCTTCTTCTTCTTCTTTTCTTCTCTTCTCCCTCAACTTCTCTTCTTCTTCTCCCCACGCCCCACCACTTCTCTCTGTTTCTTCTCTCTGTTTCTCGAAGAAACAGAGACGTGGGAGGCGGTGGGATAAAACCAAAATTTTTGATTTTCTTTATTTTTTTCTTTTTGCAACTTACAGTTTAGTCCTTAAAATTTCTATATTTACATATAGGTCCTCCAATTTACATATAAATCCTTATTAATAAATTTTCAAAAGTGAGGGATATTACAATCTCCCCCCCTTAAAAGAAAATTTAGACCTCTAAATTGATCATAGCTCGTTCGATGAAAAGATGAGGATTATGATTTCTTTATTTCCTCCTTCTGTCTCAAATAATTTCATCAATACAATATAATGACACAATTATCCAAGAGTGACCGAAATATTCTCCTCCTTGATCCTCAATAGACGATAACCCGACCTTCAATCAATTTCTAAAAATACTTGCACACCCTGCAGTAAATCAAGCAATTCGTTACTTCAGAAAATATTCGTTTTTGATGGTCACCTGATTCAACTGTCCATAATCAATACAAAGCCTCAATGTTCCCTCCATCTTTTTAACTAACACCGGAGCACCCTATGATGAAATATTAAGCCAAATAAAATCCTTATTTAATAATCCTTATAGTTGCTTTTCCAATTCCACTTACTCAAATGATGTCATTCTGTAGAGAGGCTTAGTTATTGGGATTATCCCAAAGACCAAATCAAAAGCAAAGTCACATTTGGAGGTAATCCAAGCAAGTCATCCTGGGATACATTAGGCAAGGAGATAAATCATGTCCAATACTCTCAAAATAAAAGATCGGCTGATCAAATATGCAAAAAGTGATCATTTGTTATATACCAATCCATACTGGTATGATAGGAAGATAGCCAATCCATACCAAGTATAATATCATAACTCCAAATCTCTAGGAGAACTAAATCAGCAAAAGTTCAAGTTCTCCAATAAAAATCAGACAAGAGGACCAGATTCAAGTTTGTTATCAAAGAATCTCCAATGATTGTATTTACATATATCACATAATACAATGGTCTAGGTTGCATACCTAAGTGATAAGCAAAATATTACGAATCAAATCGTAGATAGGACCCATGGTCAAACAAATATTTACATTCTTTCATAAACATATATAATACCTTCGATCACTAATTCAGAAGTTTTAGAATCATATTCAGTGATAGCATACACTCTGACATGGGCTGATGATTTATGAGGTAGTGACTCATTCTTCTTGTTCAAAGGACAGTCTTTTATTTTATGATCCAACTTTATACAAGCAAAATAGACTCTAGTCACCCACCAACACAAACTTGTTTCATAATTTAACTTGCAATTCACACATGATTGAGTCTTTTGTGGTGACTTCCCTTTTCAAATCCAAATGTCTTGACCCTCTTGTTATTACTTTCTGATTCATTTTCAATCATATTTTTATTGCTAAACTTATCCTTATCATTCTTGCCACATATCTCCAAAAATTCTTTTCATTGTTGCCAATAATAATCAGCCTCTACTTCCAATATAAGGTAGCAAAAGAAATCTTTTGATCATTAGAACAATTTTGTATATCAAATATCTTCTCCATTTGCATCATCCATTTTTCTACCACCAATGAAATTAGGTTCATCATGCTTCTGCTGCGCCACTCTGATTCAATATCCCCAATCAATCCTTTCATTCCCCTTAATTAATCAGAAACAAATGAAATAGGAGGACCAAATGTCCTCATCATCCCAGATTCCTAAAATGCATCAAAGAAAATTTCCACCAATCACTATAGTTCACTAGACCTCAATATATTTTGCACGTCAACATATCAAATATTTCAGTAATCCTCAAACCATGCTCTGATACCACCTCTTTCACGCCCCTCAAATAATATTGATGATATTAAAGTTATTTTTCATCACAAACCAATCCAGGATCCAAACTAACATTTGAGGACACTGAAAAACATTCTATCAAATTCACATCTATAAAACCTGTGTAGTTTATAATCATATATCACATCACTCGATAATTCACATTTAAGGCAACCCAAGCCAACTTGACAAACATGAACAACATTTATAAATCCACAAGCTAAATAAATTATACAATCAGAACTCCAACTATTCACCACAAGTTTATATCATCATAAATTAGACTTAACATTCCGAAATTCCAAATAAGGGAGATCTTCTAACACTTTTACATAGTATATCCATTTCGATTCATCAACAACATTTCATTACATACAAAATATGCTTATACAACAATAACATAACAACCAACAAGACTTGCCCATAATTCTGTATAGCTATCCACTGCCGCAGCCCAAATCAAACATCTCAAAGGGTGACAAGCTGACCTGAAAGATTTATATAACAACGGAGTGAGCTAAAACAGCTCAGCAAGTGACAAAGCATATTCAGAACAAAAGGAATGGTTTCAAACAAGTAAGGTATCATAATGCAAGGCAGAATACAAGAATTCTCAAGGATACCATCTCATTAGATACAAAATTATATATATCATGTCATTCAAAACATATTTGATTCATAACAAATGGAGCACAGAATAATTGGAGCATATCAATAGCGTACGAGATGTTCCGGAGCATATCAATGGCAAATGGTACATTTCGAAGCATATCAATAACAAATGAAACATATCGGAGCTTATCAATGGCATATGAATTGTTCCGGAGCATATCAATGGCGTTTGGAATATTTCGAAGCATATCAATAACAAATGAAATGTTTCGGAGCTTATCAATGGCGTATGAAATGTTCCAGAGCATATCAATGGTATATGGAACATTTCGAAGCATATCAACAGGGAATGAACCATTTTAGAGCATATAAAAAACAAATACCGTATAGAAGCTCAAACGTCGTCCTTGACGTTGCAATCATATCATTCTTATCCAAAGCATGTACAGAAACACATAACCAAAGCTCTGGATATCATATCAAACATATAAAAGGTGTAGTAGGATCTCAAACAGAATTGTGATTCATCCATTTCTGAATGACCACCAGACAGAAGTCTCCCACGTCTGGGAGCTCCATCCACCCACGTCTAGGTGAAGTCAGAGGGGGCCGGCAGAGCATCGCAGGCTCTAAGCACATACCCTTTACCATTTCTGGCAAAAGTCCAGACAATCCCACAAACACCAGAGTACAAGAGGGCAGTTTTAACAATAAGTAGCACATATCGGAAGCACACGCGGAACAACAAAACGTACATGTGCCTTTACGAGTCAATACGAAGTAAGCAATAATCTTTCACAATGGTATTCGGATTTTGAAAGGAAATGGAATAGGCACATATCGAAAGCAAATGCCGAACAATGGGATACACATGTGCCTAAATGAGTCAATACGATATAGCATAAACGTTACACAGTAGTTTTCAAGAATGCAAATAACTTTAAGGACAAGAGCATATAAGAATTCAAGGCAGTATTATAAAACTCAATTGAATAAGAAAGCTAAAGGATATCAATTTCCAAAGGAATGAAACCAGAATATTAGAAATCAACCAAAGCTCGATTTCTGGCAAAATACAAGAGGCACATTGAACAAATGATTCAAACTATCAATCGTGCTCCAATTTACTCAGAAATATATCATTGGATTATACTTTCAGATAAGACAGACTTCATATGAATTGAACTGTCCAATAGAGAGAGTTACAAATAATTTGGTAAACAAGGGTCGTAGAACAAAATCTCTATTTGGCAGAATTCATAATGTCAGATTCAACAGATAACTGGGCAGGTGTTTGGATTCCAAATCTTTCAATCCATATATCAAAAGAAAGATCTATGAGTCTAGTTTCCAATGAAATAAGCTTTGAATAAATCAATGTTTGCAATAGGGACTTATAAGTAGTTCAGTATCAAAAGGTCAGAAATTACGATCCTTGTTTTGCAGAATCTGTAGGCTCATTTGAAACAGAAGTTTGGGTAGACAAACTTACTCCGAATTCTTAAAATAAGCTATCTAAACAAAGGTTTATGAGTCTATATTCTGATCAAATAAGTTTTGTCCAAATCAGATGTCAATACATGAAGTTATAATCATAACAAGGTAGAAAGGTCAGAATCTTGGAAGTTGCACAGATTCGAATCGTTACGTCTAAACAGGAGATATATCAAATGCAAGGCAAGAACAATTCAAAGTTTCTCATATTCAAATCAAATGTAGAGATAAAATTATAGTAAGGAAAGATCAAGACACTTGCAATAGGAAAGATTAGAACAATAACAGGAGAAACGATCGGGAAACTTGCAATAGAAAGGATCAAAACATTTGCAATAGAAAGGATCGAAACAAGCGGGAAACTTGCCTTTCAAAGATTTCGATACGAAGATCCAAAGAATGTGCCAGCCCAAATCCTTCTACTTTTCCTCCGTGTCCTCTCTCTCTGTTTCGTTTTCTATATGTCTTTTCTTTTTCCTCCACAATTGTAGCTCATGCAAAACATAGAGGCATAGCCACCTGCTCTCTCTTACTCTCATTCTCTTCCAGCTACAGCTGCCACTGCCACAGCTGCCTCCCCTTCTCCTCTTCCTATCTTCTTCCCTTTTCCTTTCTCTTCTTCTTCCTTTCCTTCTCTTCTTTCCCAGCTGCACTGCTGCAGTCGCAGCCTCAGCCACGGCCGCAGCCTCTTCTTCCTCCCCTGCTCATCTTCCTCTCCTTCTTCTCTTCCAACTGCAACTGCCGTCGCAGCAGCCGCAGCCCCTTCTTCCCCTTCTCTTCTTCCTCTCCTTCCCTTCTTCCTTCCTCTTCCTCTTTCCCTGCCATAGCTGCAGCTGCCACAGCCGCAGCCGCAGCTACTTCTTTCCCTTCTCCTCTTCCTTCTCCTTCCTTTCTTCTTCTTCTCTTCTTCTCCTTCCTCCCCTTCTTCTCCCCGAAGAACAGCACCTCCTTTCCTCTGTTTCCTCCTGCAGGAAACAGAGGTGCCGCCTCTTCACCCGCTTCTACTTCTTCTCTTCTTCCTCACCATCTCTTCCTCTCCTTCTCTTCTAGTTGCAGCTTCCACCGCCGCAGCCGCAGCTCCTCCTTTCCCTTCTCTTCTTCTTCTCCTCTTCTTCTTCCCTCCTCCTCCCCGGCATCACACACACCCTCTCCTCTGTTTCCTCTGCAGGAAACAGAGGTATCACAACCTCTTCTCCTGCTTCCTCTTCCTCTTCTCTTCGTCTTCTTCTTCTCCTCTTTGAACGCCCCACACCTCTCCTCTGTTTCCACCTGCAGGAAACAGAGGTGCTGCAGCCCTAGCTGCTGCCACCTCTCGCTCCTCTCCCTCTTCCCTCTCTTTTCCCCCTTCTTCTCCTTCTCTTCTTCTCCTCTTCCCTTTTCCTCCCCAACGCCACACACCTCCTCGCTGCAGCCTTGCCGTAGCTATCCTCCTCTCTTCTTCTTCTTCTTCTTCTTCTTCTTCCCTTCTCCTCCCCAACGCCCCACACATCCTCTCCTCTGTTTCCACCTGCGGGAAACAGAGGTGCTGCAGCCCTAGCTGCTGCAGCTGCCTCTCTCTCTCCTTTCCGTCTTCCCTCTCTTCTTCTTCTTTTTCTTCTTCTTCTTCTTTTCTTCACTTCTCCCTCTTCCTCCTCTCTTCTTTTCCCTCTTCTTCTTCTTTTCTTCTCTTCTCCCTCAACTTCTCTTCTTCTTCTCCCCACGCCCCACCGCTTCTCTCTGTTTCTTCTCTCTGTTTATCGAAGAAACAGAGACGTGGGAGGCAGTGGGATAAAACCGAAATTTTTGATTTTCTTTATTTTTTTCTTTTTATAACTTACAGTTTAGTCCTTAAAATTTCTATATTTACATATAGGTCCTCCAATTTACATATAAATCCTTATTAATAAATTTTCAAAAGTGAGGGATATTACAGGTACCACCTGAGCTCGATCTTCGAGTGCTATCAGGTAGTAGTACCACCCATATTAAACGGTAGTACCGCTCAGTGATAGATGACAGGCAGTAGTACTGCTCGGTTATGGCGGTGGTACTGTCAAGATACTAGAAATCCGGGAATGGACACTTTTGAGCTCCATTTTCAAACTCATTGGGGCCTATGTAGACCCTACCCTTTTCTGCATGAAAGGGCACCAAAATCTTGCTTTAATCTTGAGTATTTGAGGGCTTAGAAGTGTTGTAAAAGCTAGAGTTCTCCTCATTCTTTCTTTCTAAGTGTTGATCATTCAAGAGAGGAGTGAAACTTGTAAGGGTTATCTCCTAAGCCCGTCAAAAGGAGAGAAGCTATAAAAGGGTGTTGTCCTTCGCCTATTGAAGGAAGGCCTCTAGTGGACACCGGTGACCTTGTCGGAGGAGGAAGTCGATAGTGGATGTAGGTCATGATTGATCGAACCACTCTAAAATCTTGGTTTATATTTACTTTGAGCATCTTTTCTTTATAGCAAACTGCCTCTCCTCCTTACTGTGCTTTAAATACGTCGACATTTGTTTTGAAGTAAAATATCTTTCGAGATTGGCTTTCTACGAAGTCTTTACAAAATCTACGTTTTTATGATTTACACTGCTACAAATCACCTTAGTCTTCTCTTGCTTTTTCACTTAAGACTTTAGCTCAAATTCCTTCCAAAAGAATTGAGTTGAATCGACTTCAATCGCAATGAGTTTATTGAACTAGCTAAAGTTTTTCTTTGAACTAATTCACCCCCCCCTCTTAGTGCACTCTTGATCCTTATAATTGGTATTAGAGCATGGTTCACTCTCAGTTGGATTAAAACCCAAGAGAGATGGCATTTGTTGGGAACCAAGAGGATCATTCTATTACATGTCCGTCCATGTTCAATGGGATGGATTACACCTATTGGAAGACTCGAATGAGGATCTTCCTTAGTTATATGGATTTTAAGCTTTGGAACATTATTGAAAATGGATTTCAAAAGTCTTCTCTTCCAATGATCGATTGGAATGAATTGGAGAAGAAGACTTTCGCTCTAAATGCAAAGGCTATAAATGTCTTATTTTGTGTACTAGATAAAAACGAGTTCAATCGTGTTTCGATTTGTGAAAATGTTTTTGATATTTGGCACATACTCGAAGTGACTCACGAAGGCACGAGTAGAGTGAAAGAGTCAAAAATCAACCTTTTAGTACATTCTTATGAACATTTTCGAATGAAACTGAGTGGGACCATTGGAGACATGTACACTCGTTTTATGGATATCGTCAATGGTCTAAAAGGACTCAGTAAAGGTTTTTCGGATTTCAAGCTCGTTAACAAAGTTTTAAGATCCCTTCCAAAGAGTTAGGACCCTAAAGTCATGGCCATTCAAGAGGCCAAAGATTTAAATAACATTCCTCTTGAAGAATTAATTGGGTCACTAATGACCTACGAAATGACATGCAAAGCTCATGAAGAGCATGAGGACACCCTTCCAAAGAACAGGAAGGATATGACACTTAGAACTCAAGAAGACCACTTGAGAGAAAACTAAAGTGATGAGGACTTCGACGATGACTTGGCACTTTTAATAAAAAATTTAAAAAAATTATTAAAAAAATAAATTTAAAAATGATATTAAAAATAAATTTGAACCCAAGAAAGACCAAGTAATTTACTACGAATGCAAGAAGTCGGGACACTATAAAAGTGAATGTCCCCAATCCAAGAAGAGAACACCAAAGAAGAAGGTGCTCAAAGTAACATAGGATGACTCAAACGCATCCAAAGAAGAGGAGCCCAACACCGAACAAGTTGCTCATTATGCACTAATAGCCATTGGAAAGGAGGTAACAAATTTAATTGATGCAGATCATTTAATGAATTATTAAATACTTTCCATGATTTATTTGATGAATGTAAAATAATTAGTAGAAAATATAAATTATTAAAAAAGGAGCATGATACTCTTGTTAGTAATTTCAATAAATTAAAAATTGAGCATAATGATAGTTTAGCTCAATGTACGAAATATCATGATTTAGAAATAATTCAAAAGGAGAACTTTCTATTCAAGGATACCTTAAAGAAATTTGAGGTTGATAGCAAGTCCTTGAACACGATCCTTACCAATAAGAGTCACATTCATAAAAAGAAGTAGAATCGAATTTGTGAGAAGCTCTCACTAAAATCCAACCATCTTCATTAAAGGCCCTATCTTGCATATTTCGCACCAAAACAAATGCAACTTTTGTTGCAAACATGGACATAGAACTTATCATTGTCTATTCAAGAAGGTTAGTCCAAACAAATTGATTTGGGTTCCTAAAGGAACCATAAAGAACTCTATACAATATGATAAGCAATTTAGATCAGTTTTTGAGGCATCCAAGTTCAAATGGGCACCTAAAAATTATCCTCTTTTTTAGAAACGTATACCATCACAAGTTCGGAGCGAGAGATGATATCTTGCTTTTTGGGTGCTCAAGGTTTATGACCAGAGATCCAAAATGACTCATAAAGCTCTCTAGCTAAAATGACAAAAAGAGGAATAGTAGAATTAAAACTATCAATTACAAAATGATATTTATATTCCATATGTCAATGATGCAATCTTGTGTGATAAACACTTAAGTTTGATTCCTCAAATTTTGAAACTCGTAAACTCTTATGCATGAATTCCCCTTCACACATCTTCTAGATTTTTGAATTCATCGAATACATTTTTCTTCATTTTTTTTTGGATCCAACTATATCTTACAAGATCATGAACTTACGTCTTGCAAGCCAAATTTGTATACAAATTTTTGTATGAAATAAATCATGAACTTGCAAGGCTTACAATGCTTGCATGATGAGTCATGAACATATTGAAAACTCTATATGACATTTGAGTAGAATATGCATTTCACAAGATCTATCATGAACGTACGAAATTTCTCATCTTGTGATGAAAATTTTTACATGATTATATAATTAAGGTTGGTTGCTCCACAAATAAACACTCCCTTCAAATTGAAATCACTCACATTAGCCCACACACCTTTGTGAGCAGTGCTCACTGCCTATAGGCGGTGGCACCACCCATCTGGTGGTAGCACCGCTAGCTCTCACGGGGCTACCGCCAACTCTCATGGGTGGTAGGCGGTTGCATCGCTCAGCCAGCGGTGCCATCTCCTGCAACCTGCCCTCTTTTAAAACCGAGCTAGGGCTGGTAGTAGAACCGACCCCAACTCATTTTCCTCTCTCCCTTGCAGCTCTAAACCCTCCTTCAACTCCATTCTTCCCCTCTAGCTGCCCAAAACTTCTTATTTCCTGCAAGATCAAGAATCGATCCTACATCTTCTTAAAGATCTCATCTAAGGTATTCTCTAAAAGGCTTTGATTTCTCTTTTGTATCATCTACACTTACTCATTATTTATCTTCATAATAGTAGTATTTATGGGTTCTAGAAGATCCTCTAGGGACAAAGGGAAGAGGAGATTAGAAGAAAACTATGATTCCACACTTTTTGATTCAAATCAATATGCCCTAAAATTTGCATCCATAGAATTTAGAAATGTTCATAAGGGAAAATATGTTGATTTAGATGAACTAAATGATTTAGAACATATTTAGTGGTTTGCAAATCTAGACCTTCTCCCAATCCTATAAATAAGTGAACCTATCTACCCTAGACTTGTTAGGTTGTTTTATAACAATCTACATGTAGATAAAGAAGAAAGGGTATCTACCTATCTTTTGGGACGTTATATATCCATTACGGATAGATCCCTTTGTGACATCATAGGCATCCCTGTAAAAGAAAGAGGTTGTTATTTTAGAGGACAATGGGATGATGAAATAGTTGGGACCACGTATGTTGATGCCTTAGGAACAATTTTTGGCAATCCCAACTTAATGATACTCCCAATAAGCTGTGAACATTTATTACCATTAAGCACCAAAATACTTCATCACATCTTGATTAGTATCATTCTCCTAAAACGATACCATCATGATGAAGTAAGTCAAATGGAACTAGGTACCATGTATTAGATCATGAAAGGATATAACAACTGTTTTGGTTACCTTATACAACAAAATATGATAGAAATATCTAAAAAGGATATGATGCTTCCATATGGTTGTATAATCACTAGAATACTCCATGCCTACAATATTACAATACCACCCGACGAAGAGGTTATAAAGCTAGATATATTTAGCATCATAAATAAAAATCTACTTCAACGGATGAGATGTATATTTAGAAATGGTATGTGGGTTAGAATGCCTAGAAGAACCGATCTCTCTCAACCGAAACCAGAATCGAAAATACCAATCTTTAGAGGTAATCTATCTCCTCCAACTAGTCCCTTTGAGGAATCACATCCAGTAGAGCAAGCACCTCCATCATTTATCGAAGATATAGGGACTCGGATGGATCTCTTTGAACAAAGACAAGATCGACTTGAACATCATCAAGATCAAATCCTATCTGAGCTACTATTGATTCACCGATAATTTGACACATTATTTAGACATCTTAACTTTCCACCTGAATGAGCATATGTATGTATTTAGAAAAAGTAGACATAATTCCTTCTTGTCATATTGTAAAACTATGTTGTTGTAAACTCTTTATGCCACTTACTTTGATGATCGCAAGTGATTGGTATCTACGACTTGATGTATTATTTGATGAGCATTTACGAAGTTAGGAATATTAATGTTGATTGAACTTCGTTTTCGGATCTTCTTGATTCTTTGATCACTTAAATTCAATGCTGAAAATTTTATATAAATTTGATATGATTGTATGCTTTAATAACATGTTTATGTTAAAGTTGGAAATTTTGTACCTTGGTATGCATGTTATACTCTCATGATTGTGAATTAAGAAGTTTTAAATGGATTCTTAATCTTTGAGCACTATAAAGCACGAATGATTTTATCTTCATGATTGTGATAAAAAAGCTATGACAAAACTTTGTCCAAATACATGAATTTGTTTTCGGACTTTCTTGATCAATCACTTAAAACTCAATGCTGAAAATCTTATGATACGAATTGTGTGCTTCAATAACATGTTTACTTTAATGTTGGAAATTTTGTGCGTCGATGATAAAAATTTCCATGATGATGAATATGCTTATATTGATGATTGTGATTGAAAAGCTATAACAAAACATTGTCCGAATGCATGATTTTATACTTCTCTTCCAGACTTAATGTATTTCTTGAATGGAGCTTTCATGAGCCTATGTCATATCAAGTCTAATTCATATCAATGCTCTATGATTTTTGACATATGGAATTAATTAACAAATGCATCTCTCATGGATTTATCTTTTGAATTTTTAATCAAGAAATGAATTTGATGTAATGATTCTTTCACATGAATTCCTTCCTAATGAAGGAAGATTTCTTTTTGAGATAAACACTTGCAAGGATTTAATTTCACATGTATATCTTGATCCTTGTGAAAAACGAAGCATGACTTTATCATTTCTAATGAAAAATGAAATGAAACTCACTTATCATTTTTAACTTTATTCAAAGTTGGTCCTTCTTACTTTCCTCATTCATGCAAAATTTTGATGATACTTATTAATATGCTTGAAATATGCTTGAATCACTCTCCTTTTTGTTGATGATAAAGGGGAAGAAATATGTGGTAAATTGATGATAGAATGAATTGCTATACACTTGAAATGTTTGCATTAATGATAAGATATCTAGAGCTCAACTTATAATCTTACAAATTGATATCTTACCATATGATAAATTGCTATGATTGCTATCCTTCACATTTGAAATATAAGACTTGAAAATGGATGTCATGCTTTGACATCATTTTCAGAATTGCTATATCATGATAGGAATCATGATGGGGGTATTGATAAGTTTAAATGAAATTAACTTATCAATATGTCTCTTGAATTTAAAGGCTTTAAATTCAAGAATGACTTATCTCAAGTATGACATATAGATAGGGGGAGTTAAGGTTAACTCCGTCATCAATTGATTGTCATCATAAAAAAGAGGGAGATTATTGAATCTCGAATTTTGATGATGAAGTTAATTGTCATTTGTTTATCTAATCTATATGTTGAGATAAATGTGTAGGATTAACTACGATGGCAGTAAGACATGCAGCATGTGTTGAGCCGGAGTCAAAACCAAGATCAAATTAGGGGTTCGAGAGTTCGTCAGAAGTCCGAACGTTCGTCGGAAGTTCTGCGAGAACAATTTGAGAAGTCCAGGAGCTTGTCAAAGAAGCTCGTCGAAACTCGCTAATAAGTGAAGTCCAGGAGCTTGCTGGGAGTCCACCAGAGCATCGCTGAGGGTTCGTCGGATGTTCGTCAGAAGTTCACCGGAAGCCCGCCAGATGAAGCGATTGACGCACTGGAACACGAATTACAGTAATTATGTCTTAATTGTCATAGCTAGTATATAGATTAAGTTAGGATTGGGAGGTAATCTCACTAACTTAATCAGAGGCCAACTAGGCCCTTAATAGACCCAAATTGGGCTGAATGGAACAGTCCATTCGGACCCAGAATTCCTGGCCGACGGTGGCACCACCCTGGAGACCCAGTCTCCTAAGAGTTCTGGGCGGTAGTACCACCCCTGTTAGGCGGTGGTACCGTCGACAGTTATTACTACCAGCGGTGATGTCACGGACAAACTTCTAAACAGGATGTTTGATGTAATGCTTATATATGTCCGTGTCTTTTGGTATGTTCATGCCTTGTACAACATGTAGAGGGACGGTCGAAGGCTTAATAGTCTCATTTCAGTTGGATTGGTGGCCTCTTTAGGCTTGTAAATAAAGGTTGTGTCATGTGGACATGTGCGAGAGATTTTTGATCTATAATGGACCATTTTACCCTTTATTTTGCAACTGTTCAGAGCTTGTAAAGTCTATTTGTAATTTGCATTATCTATGAAGTGTTTTTCGGAGATGTTTGCTTGTGGATCCGAATTGAGGCATTCTCTCTAACCCGTCATCTCTTTTGTTGGTCCTAAGGGACAATGGGAGGCTTCGGGGAGGCTGGCCTTTGCGGACGGACACGCAAGGGTACTGCATGACTTAGGCAAAACCAGCTAAGTTCGTGACAGATGGTATCAGAGCGGGACAAGCACTCATAGAAACACTTAGCATGTAAACGTGGGGGACCTAGCGGGGCTGCATTGAGGGCAGTCAGCACACGCGCGACCGTTTGGGGGAAAACGGACATGGAGATGTAGGGAAAAGGAGTCGCTCGGAGGAGCGGGCATCTGACATTGGCATTCAGAGGAATGGCCAACCCTTCGCGCAAGAGGCACCACGAGAACAGGCAAGCTTAGAAGAATGCGAAGCGCACAAAGGTTGGGATGGCTGAGTTTGAGCTATTTCTCAACGTTGACAATCATACTTGATGGTGCTTAAGGCAAGCGAGGCTCTTGGTAAAGGATGAGACCATGCAAGGTGGAATGAGTTGCTCAATGACAAAAAGAGTTATGCAAAGCTCACAGAGGTGAGGGGAATTGCTAACTCGAAGAATTTGGTACTCATGTATAGGCTTGTATGCGAGCGATGAAATGTTCATGGCCATCCCAAGGCGACCGAAACTCGGCGCCATGGAGCATTGAAACTTTCTCTTCGACATGTGAAGGATACGTCCGTAGGAGGCTGAAGTGTGCAATGAGTTCAGCATGTTGTGTCACGACCCGAGTCTGATGAGCCAACTGGCCAATAACTCCATTTCGGTCCTTCAACCACGGACCAAAATGCTTAAGCGGGAGGTTAACGTAGTACACTCATCAGGCCCTTATAAGCTAATCATACACATTGTCCACTTTCGATATGGGACTAATGGGATGTTACAATATCCCCAACTTAATTAGCTTGACGTCCTCGTTAAGGTCCAACATATCCCAGATCGAACCCTAGCATAGTGCATCTGAGGTTTAACTCAATGGTGGCTCCACACAGTGATGAGTTCTCTGACTCCATCTACGGGTGGCCCTTTCCTACTCGAGCCCTCTCACCCTGCCCAAATGCTAGGTCGGCTCTGATACCAAATGTCACGACCCGAGTCTGATGAGCCAACTGGCCAATAACTCCATTTCGGTCCTTCAACCACGGACCAAAATGCTTAAGCGGGAGGTTAACGTAGTACACTCATCAGGCCCTTATAAGCTAATCATACACATTGTCCACTTTCGATGTGGGACTAATGGGATGTTACATGTTGCTAGGCCTTGAGTGGTGCAGCGAGGGCTGTATTGACGTGGAGTCACAATCTAGCAAGTGCGTTTGCAGGAGGCAGAACAATGCACAGTTTGTTCAGCAAATTGGAGTAGTCCAAGGGGATGGTGGTCTCCGAAACGAAGAGAGATGTTGCTCCAATGGGACAGTTATCCAGGAGGGATAAGTCTCAGCTCTCCAGAGGGAGAATCATGTGGGATGGACCTCATAAGTTGAGGAGGAGTACCTCAACAAACAACAACTCCACGAAGCTCAATGGACTGAGCAAGCAGCGAGGATTCGTTGCATGATCTCGCTCGAGAGAATGCATTGGTGGATGCATTGCGAGATCAAGTGGGAGAGCAACCCAAAGCAACTCAAATGAAGGCATACTTAGAGTCGATATGGAGATCGGACTCAAGGGAGGGCTGACCCGTGGAATGGTGGGCGCAAGGACCACTATCGACTCAATGCAAAAATGAGGAGTGGAGCAACTTGGGTGTAACTTTACGAAGTACCCAAGCCGTATGAAGGGAGCCAGCATAGAAGTTGGAACATGGAGCGGAGGCACAGTGCTTTCCTTAGACAGAGGTCAAGGACATGAACGCTTGTAGAGGCAAGAGTAGAATCATGTTGTTCCATGGGTTCTTCATTCTGACGGAGCGGACTCATCTTGCATGGTGCCAAAGACGAAAGGAGCTTCTAGGCACATGCACCTTATCTCGGAGAAGCATTTGATGGAGGAACTAAGGCGACTCAATTTGCGGAGGCAAAATTGGGTTCAGAAGGCCTTAGCACGGGGCAAGAGGACTCAGAGATGGGTACTCTTGAAGAATATGCCACGGTGTTGCCATTCAAGTTGCCATGAAGGAAGCGGTGCGCAGCGGAGATTGTGCTGGTAGGGGCAGAGGCCTAGGATCCAGACAATGGTGCACAAATTATAGTGAAGTCGATGGACTTCGGGAGCTACTAGGCGACAGACTATCCTAGAGCGATGCTTCATCTAGGTGTGACCCAAGAGTGGGTGGATGAAGGTCGATTGCCAAAGGAGCGAACAAAATCGAAGGTGGAAGAGACCCTGCGATGTATTGGTAGAGGCCACACATGGAGGGTTCACAATTCGAGTTCATTCCACAAGGATCAGAATGCAATAGAGATGTCACCAGAAGGCGACATGGTGCAGTGGATCATGGTGGAACAGTTCGTGGCAATGCGATACACATGACATAGTCTCGTGAGGGACTAGATCTTATGGAGGTATGATCGGGAGCTACTGGAAGCTCCACTTTGGTGAACAACATGACAACAAGAAGAGCTATGGATTCAAGGAGTGAAGGTCATGGTACCGTAGAGGTGGGTCTTTCGTGCGTGCATCGAATTTTGCATCGGATGAAAGCCTTGGTCATCAGCATATGGGGGCTGTGTTCCACCAAGGGAAAAGTTCGAATGCAAGTACCAGTGAGTTCCATGGGAGGTACTTGATCATGCAGAGGTATGATCAAAGCAGCTGGAGAGTTGGACTACTCCAGAGCTCATATTCGCTTAACGGAGCCCGACAAGTCAGATGACAAGGTCGAGTAAGCGAACGTTGCTACCAAGGAAGCTAAGGAGAACAGAATCGGTGCAAACCCTACAACGTGATGGCAGAGGCCATGCATGGGAGTTGCAGTATGTCTTTCTATCGACTAAACGGACTGCTTGGAGAACACAGAGGTGTTGAAGCAGGAGGTCGAAAGGGGCAAGGAAGCGACAATGAGTCCAGAGGGACTAAGCTACCCAAAATCAAGCATCAGTTAGAATGTAGGTGGACTCAGAGGAGTGCCACGGAGACATATCTACTGATCGTGAAGAAAAGGGATGCAGATGCGAGGCGATGGATAGTAGGGCCATGGGCATGGCAGCGCCATGGTACCGTAGAGGCGAGACTTTCGTGAAAGTCATTGATCCCTTGCTCTCATGGAGGGAGAGCGCTTGGTCGTAAAAGGGGCCAAGGAGGTGGAGCATGCAGAGGCAATCTCCAAGTACCGAGACAAGGCTGAAGGGCAGAGGCCGAGGAACTTCGTAAGACCGGTGTCAATGAGCTTCTCATCAAGATAGTCGAAAGTGAAGGACTTCAGGTCATGCAAGAGTGTATAACCAAGGAACGAAGCAGGCAGTACGCAGTATTGTACCTTTGCTACTCAGTGGAGTAGGCGGCAGGGTTGATGGAGAAGACGATACAATCCCAGAGGCGACCAAACCTTTGAGAGAATTACTCTAAGTTGGGGTGAAAACTTCCTGCATTCCAGAAGTTCGATGGCATTGAGTGTTGGGAAATCATAGGGGGGGGCGACATCATATGCGCAGCGGAAGAACAAGAAAACAAAAATCCCTGATTCCCAAAAAGATGTTCATCGTCGTGCGAAGATTGGTGCGCAAAATCCGCAAAAACACAAAACTGCGTATAGAGATTGTGTTACCTAGGGAGATCGTATATCCCTGTTTCCTTGCAGATCCTTAGGAGAGGGTGAAGGAGGTCAAGCGTCCTCCTCTCTAGCGGTGATCCACACAGCAGGGTTGCGACGACGCTCCTCAAAACTCCAGGCCTACTCTGAGGTGGAGAGGGAGAGGAGAATAGGAAGGGCAAGCAAAGACTCTAGCCTATGAGGCTGTGAATCCCTCCTATTTATAGAGATCCCGTGTCAAAACCCTAATGGGTCCTTTCCCTAGTGGGTATTGGATCTGCATCCAATAAGACAAGGGCTCCGTCGGATATCTCATATCCGAACCTCTACTCATCGCAATGCCTACCATATGTGTGTGACCCTCTAGGCCCAATATCGAGCTGGCCGTGAGTCATACCTGTCAGAACTCTTTCTAACTAAGTGAATTATTATTTCTGTAATAATTCACTCGACTCATCGACTACGGAAGTACTAGGCCACTACGCCGTAGTCCCCAGACGATACAGGGGAATCCAATCCATTGGACCTGTCTGTCCTCAGTTACCATGTACCTATAGTCCCTCATCCATCTAATATCCCAGAGACCGTATATCGAGCATGGTGCTGTCAGACCCATACGGTTTCTACTCGAGTCTCGCTCTAATCGGATTCTCCCGGAGAACTCTTTCTCTCTCAACCCGAATGACCCTGGCCAGGGATTTGTCTGAGCAAGAACACATGGGATATTCCTCTCATGATACCGAGAGTGGATGATCCTCTATCGACACTCAATAGCCCTCGTAAGGTCGACTACCACTCCCAATGACCAGCTGTACTAGATCTGGGAACAGCCAAACCTATAAGTCTGGTATCAAAGAGTGGAGCACTCATACAGGACATCCTTGGTGTCTCAAGTCTAAGAACCAGATACACCACTAGGACTACGGAATTGTTGTCTGACAATAAGGCATCATCAACCATCCAGCATTCCGTAAGCGGATCAATCAGTGAACTCATTCTCCAATGAGCACCTGTACTGTATCCCTAGTGTCCCTACACGAGCAGCTATGAGACCAGCTGCATCCATCATATGGACGGGTATACAGCACATCAGTCTATCCGGTTATCACGATGTCCCTCTCGAGTAACCTATGACCGGGATTATTTAGGATATGTGTTTAAAGGTGAATCGATCTCATTATCGTGATCTCATCACGATCCGATTCCCATTGCACAAATCCAAGGACATCACAATATATATGCATTTATGCAATAGTTATAAAGTGATATACGCCAAAATATAATAAGCAAAAAGATTCTGTATCAAGTCACACGTGCCATCACTCACGTGATTGGCTTGCTGGGCACTTATGACTAGCAATCTCCCACTTGACCTAAAGCCAATCACCTATGTGTCTGATCCCCATCAGACCCCTGTGACGCTCAAAGACAATCTGAGACAATGGCTTTGTTAGTGGATCTACAATGTTATCTTCGGATGGAACTCTTTCCACTGCTACATCTCCTCGGGTCACGATCTCTCTGATAAGGTGGAACCTCCTCAGAACATGCTTAGATTTCTGATGAGACCTAGGTTCCTTCGCTTGAGCAATTGCCCCGTTGTTGTCGCAATATAGGGAAATCGGCTCCTCACTATCCGGCACGACTCCCAAATCTGTGATGAACTTCTTCAACCAGACTCCCTCCTTTGCTGCATCTGATGCAGCAATGTACTCCGCCTCTGTGGTCGAGTCAGCAGTGGTATCTTGCTTGGAACTCTTCCAGCACACTGCTCCTCCATTCAAGGTGTACACATACCCTGAATTCGACTTGCTATCAACGACATCAGACTGAAAACTTGAGTCAGTGTAGCCTTCAACCTTAAGGCTATTACCTCCATATACTAGTAAAAGATCCTTAGTCCTTCTCAAGTACTTAAGGATACACTTTACTGCTTTCCAGTGCTCCAAGCCTGGATCCGCCTGATACCTGCTCGTGACACTCAGAGCATGCGCTATATCAGGCCTAGTACATAGCATGGCATACATGATAGACCCTATTGCTAAGGCATAAGGTATCATATCCATGTTCGCCCTTTCTTCTGGAGTCTTTGGGGACATACTCGTAGAAAGCGATATCCCATGTCTCATCGGTATGAGACCTCTTTTGGAATTTTCCATGCCAAACCTTTTGACAATAGTTTCTATGTACCTGGACTGGGACAAGCCAAGCATCCTTTTGGATCTATCTCTATAGATTCTAATCCCCAAGATATAAGATGCTTCTCCTAAGTCCTTCATGGAGAAGTGTCTAGATAACCAAGCCTTTATTGTGGATAGCATTCCTATGTCATTCCCAATGATGAGGATGTCATCCACATATAACACCAAAAAGCTAATAGCGCTCCCACTTACCTTTCTGTATACACAAGGCTCATCTTCGTTCTTAACGAAGTCATAAGATCTGATTGCCTCATCAAATCTTATGTTCCAACTTCGGGAAGCTTGCTTTAGTCCATAAATGGATCTAAGCAACCTACACACCTTATCTGGGCAGTTCTTGGACACGAATCCCTCAGGTTGCATCATATACACCTCCTCCTCCAGGTTCCCGTTGAGGAATGCGGTTTTCACATCCATCTGCCAGATCTCATAATCATAGTGTGCTGCAATAGCCAATAGAATTCTGATGGATTTTAGCATTGCTACGGGTGAGAAAGTTTCGTCGTAGTCAACACCTTGCCTTTGATGATACCCCTTAGCCACTAGCCTTGTTTTATAGGTCTCTACCTTTCCATCTACTCCGATCTTTTTCTTAAAGATCCACTTGCAACCGATGGGTACAATACCTTCGGGTGCATCAACTAGGTTCCAAACCTTATTGGAGTACATAGAATCCATCTCAGAATTCATGGCTTCTTTCCACTTCCCGGAGTCTATACTCATAATAACCTCCTCGTAGGTCTGAGGATCAATATCCTCTACATCCTCTGCTCTAATATGTCCCACATATCTCTCAGGAGGATGGGATACTCTATCAGACCTGCGTAAAGTTGAAACTTGTGTATTAGATACCTGAACAGACTCGGGCTGTAGAGTGGTGCTTGAGCTTGGTTCTCCAACCTCGCTCAATTCTATCATTCTCCCACTGTCTCCGTCAAGAATGTGTTCCTTCTCAAGGAACACTGCTCTCTTAGCTACAAAGACCTTTTGGTCCTCGAGATGATAGAAGTAATACCCACAAGTTTCCTTGGGGTATCCCACAAATTTACATCGCCCTGTCCTTGATTCTAACTTATCGGGGTTGTGTCTTTTAACATGGGCAGAGCAGCCCCAAATCTTAACTACTTTAAGATCAAGCTTCTTCCCTTTCCATATCTCATATGGTGTAGACACCACCGACTTAGTTGGAACTCTGTTCATAAGGTAAGCTACGGTTTCTAGGGCATATCCCCAGAATGAGATGGGTAGGTCAGCGAAACTCATCATGGACCGTACCATATCTAATAATGTACGATTTCTCCTTTCAGAGACACCATTGAGCTGAGGTGTATAAGGAGGTGTCCATTGGGATAATATCCCATGGTCCTTGAGGAAGTGAGTAAACTCTGTACTTAAGTACTCACCTCCTCGATCTGATCGAAGAGTTTTGATACTCTTTCCAGTCTGGTTCTCCACCTCATTCTTATACTCTCTGAATTTCTCAAAGGCCTCGGACTTGTACTTCATTAAGTACACATATCCATACCTTGAGAAATCATCAGTAAATGTAATGAAGTAGGAGTAACCTCCAATGGCATGAGTTGACATGGGTCCACATACATCACTATGTATGAGTTCCAACAACTCAGTGGCTCTCTCTCCAGTTCCACTAAATGGAGAGTTGGTCAGTTTTCCACGAATGCAAGGCTCACAAGTTGCATATGACACATAGTCGAATGGATCTAGATATCCATCATTTAGCAACTTTTGAATCCTTCTTTCATGGATGTGACCTAGTCTACAATGCCACAGGTATGCACTGTTCAACTCATCTCGTTTCCTCTTAGACACATTTACATTCATGATATGTGGAGTAGTGTCTAACATAAATAAACCATTATGCAATGTTCCTTTCATGATGATCTTATCATCTAATAATATTGAACAACCATTGTTCTCAAAAACAAATTTATATCCACTAACTGTTAAACATGAAATGGAGATAATGTTTTTGATAATAGAAGGAACAAAATAACATGCATCTAATGCAATAAAAGCTCCACTAGGCAGATGTAGGGCGACCTCGCCAACAGCTAATACAGCAACTTTTGCTCCATTACCCATCTTGAGGTCCATCTCGCCTCTCTCTAGTCTCCTAGGCCTTGCCAGAACCTGCAACGAATTGCATATATGATAAGCACTACCGGTATCTAATACCCATGTGTTATCATAAGAGTATGACAAATGGAGACTGATCATGAATGTACCTGAAGCTTCATCAAGCTTTTGTTTCGCCCTTTCTGCAAGGTACTCTTTGCAGTTTCTCTTCCAGTGCCCATCTTTACCATAGTGGAAGCACTGGCCTTTGTCCTTTGTTGGGTCTTTCTTAGCAACCTTTGCTTTACCTTGTTTGCCCTTGCCCTTTCCTTTCTTAAGGGACCTTTCTGCTTTCCTTTTCTTTCTGGTCTCACCAGTGTAGAGAACTGGCTTCTCTTTCTTAATAGTACTCTCTGCCTCCCTCAACATATTGAGGAGCTCTGGGAGAGTCACCTCAAGCTTGTTCATATTAAAGTTCATTATGAACTGTGAAAAGGAATCTGGTAGGGACTGAAGCACAATGTCCACACACAAGTTATCCTCTAGGACCATTCCTAGACCTGTGAGTTTCTCTATCCACTCAATCATCTTTAGGACATGGTTCTGAACCGGTGTCCCCTCAGTCATCCTAGCGCGGAAAAGGCTCTTGGATATCTCATATCGTTGAGTCCTTCCCTGTTCCTCAAACAATTTGCGGACATATAGGAGAATGGATCTGGCATCCATCTTTTCATGTTGTCTCTGTAACTCTGGAGTCATAGAGCCCAACATATAGCACTGAGCAAGAGTGGAGTCATCAATGTACTTCACGTAGCGAGCGATCTCATCCTCGCTTGCCCCTTCTTCCGGCGTAGGCATCACTGTATCAAGGACGTACACGATTTTCTCCGCTGTGAGAACAATTCTCAAGTTACGAAGCCAATCCGTATAATTTGGACCAGTGAGGCGGTTGACATCAAGTATGCCACGTAAGGGATTTGAAAGCGACATTTTCTGAAAATAAAGATGTAGCAAAAATGAATAACATGCAGATTTTGCAAGAAATAAACTATCAAGATATGGACTTCTATCTTAATATGCTCCCACTATTTTACTAACGAGTCACGCGACACCCTCAGCACGTGAAACGGAAGTCTCCGGCAGACTTCTAGTGGGGATCAGGATCCAATCAGCGTCTTAGTGTAACCTCGAGGGACTCGACCAATCACACTAAGCCTAAAAGGTAGACAACTCTTGCCGATCACAACTCCTTGTGATTCCCGTCCTGTTCGGCCTCCGAATCACCATGGCCTCGAGGGACTCGACCAACCATGATGCTCGGTTAAGTCAACACCTTCGTTACAAGATGAGTCTGATTTGATGATATACCCTCGAGGGACTCGACCAAGCATATCATGCCCTCAGGTCACCGGTGACATCTCTATGTCGTAAGTAAGATAGCGAATCGCGATATAGGTGAGTCTCGAGGGACTCGACCAACTCAACCTACACCGGGATTCGGTTCCTACTCATAACGATGGAAGGCCACGTGGGTCAATCTAATTGCCTCACGTTTACCGACTTAATATTATCGAGAGATGTTTCTATGATTTGGTCTCCTAATATGACATGTCACACATATACATATTTAATATATATCTACATCGCATGCAAATATATATACATATCTAGTATGTGTATAAGCAATCACACCAGATGATCAAGGACCACAACCTAATATGATTAGGCCCGAGCCAGTAGGCCTAATCACTCACATCAAGATCTATGTGTGCAACGGTGCATCTCCATGCCTTGTGATCGTCCATCTCGTCCTCGTCGGTTCCGTCGACATCTTGATGCATCTCCATGCATCACGATCGTCCGTCTCGTGGGTCCCGCTATGGCTTCCACGCTCCCGCTGCGCCTCCTCATGTGATTACAACTTAATCATAGGCACGCAGGCCCGACAATAAACGAGAAATATAATGGAGGTTCGCAGACCTCAATAATAATAATCACAAGTACACACATCACACGGTCCATGATCATCCGTCCACTCATCATACATGACATGTATAAATAATCATCATCATGTAGGACTACTAGATAATAATAAAAATAATAATCAACTAAACCTTTTAATTAATTAATATTTTCTGAAATCAGGGATATATAGGGAATTTCTCAATTCCTAAGGGTATTTTCGTAATTTGGACAAAAGACAGAAACTGGAATTTCTCAAATTCCGAGGGGCAAAACTGTCTTTTGCGCAGAAAACCCTAATACCCTTTCCCCTTTTCGCTGCTGCCACCGCCGCCACCCTGCCGGCGGCGGCCTGTGCGGCGGGGCGAGGGCACTGCCCTCGCCTGCAGGCGGCACGCCCGCTGGCGGCGATGCCGCTGCGGGTGGGCGCCCTCTTCGGGCGCCGCCGCCTCCGCGGGCGGTGCTGTCCCGCCAGGCGGCCGCCCCTGTGAGGGGGGTTTCGCCCGCGGGAGTAGCGGCGGCAGGCGTCGCGCGTCGCTGCCCTGCGGCGGCAGGCGCCGCTTCCTTTCGGCGGCAGGCGCCGCTGCCCTGCGGCGCCTCTGCCCGTGGGTTGCCAGCCCCATCGGCAGCAAGCCTGCTGCAAGCAGACCGCCGGCCAGCTACTGCAGGCATAGCGCCGACGCATGCGCCGGCGCTGTGCTGCCTGGCTGCGGCTGCCGCTGCAGGTGGCTGCAGGCATGCAGATCGAGGGCAGCAACTGTTGCTGCCCTTCCTCGCTTTTGCGTCAACGATTTTGACGTCAATATTCTTCCTAAACACAACACACGCAGTTCAAAAACCAATCATTCGCACGAACAACCTGGCTCTGATACCACTGTTGGGAAATCATAGGGGGGGGCGACATCATATGCGCAGCGGAAGAACAAGAAAACAAAAATCCCTGATTCCCAAAAAGATGTTCATCGTCGTGCGAAGATTGGTGCGCAAAATCCGCAAAAACACAAAACTGCGTATAGAGATTGTGTTACCTAGGGAGATCGTATATCCCTGTTTCCTTGCAGATCCTTAGGAGAGGGTGAAGGAGGTCAAGCGTCCTCCTCTCTAGCGGTGATCCACACAGCAGGGTTGCGACGACGCTCCTCAAAACTCCAGGCCTACTCTGAGGTGGAGAGGGAGAGGAGAATAGGAAGGGCAAGCAAAGACTCTAGCCTATGAGGCTGTGAATCCCTCCTATTTATAGAGATCCCGTGTCAAAACCCTAATGGGTCCTTTCCCTAGTGGGTATTGGATCTGCATCCAATAAGACAAGGGCTCCGTCGGATATCTCATATCCGAACCTCTACTCATTGCAATGCCTACCATATGTGTGTGACCCTCTAGGCCCAATATCGAGCTGGCCGTGAGTCATACCTGTCAGAACTCTTTCTAACTAAGTGAATTATTATCTCTGTAATAATTCACTCGACTCATCGACTACGGAAGTACTAGGCCACTACGCCGTAGTCCCCAGACGATACAGGGGAATCCAATCCATTGGACCTGTCTGTCCTCAGTTACCATGTACCTATAGTCCCTCATCCATCTAATATCCCAGAGACCGTATATCGAGCATGGTGCTGTCAGACCCATACGGTTTCTACTCGAGTCTCGCTCTAATCGGATTCTCCCGGAGAACTCTTTCTCTCTCAACCCGAATGACCCTGGCTAGGGATTTGTCTGAGCAAGAACACATAGGATATTCTTCTCATGATACCGAGAGTGGATGATCCTCTATCGACACTCAATAGCCCTCGTAAGGTCGACTACCACTCCCAATGACCAGCTGTACTAGATCTGGGAACAGCCAAACCTATAAGTCTGGTATCAAAGAGTGGAGCACTCATACAGGACATCCTTGGTGTCTCAAGTCTAAGAACCAGATACACCACTAGGACTACGGAATTGTTGTCTGACAATAAGGCATCATCAACCATCCAGCATTCCGTAAGCGGATCAATCAGTGAACTCATTCTCCAATGAGCACCTGTACTGTATCCCTAGTGTCCCTACACGAGCAGCTATGAGACCAGCTGCATCCATCATATGGACGGGTATACAGCACACCAGTCTATCCGGTTATCACGATGTCCCTCTCGAGTAACCTATGACCGGGATTATTTAGGATATGTGTTTAAAGGTGAATCGATCTCATTATCGTGATCTCATCACGATCCGATTCCCATTGCACAAATCCAAGGACATCACAATATATATGCATTTATGCAATAGTTATAAAGTGATATACGCCAAAATATAATAAGCAAAAAGATTCTGTATCAAGTCACACGTGCCATCACTCACGTGATTGGCTTGCTGGGCACTTATGACTAGCATTGAGAAGGTGAATCATAGTAACTAACTCAACGCAAGGAGTGCAAACACTTCAAGTGCTTCAGAAGTGTGAGCAAAGAGCAAGCGAAGGCCAGTAACCAGCTCGATGCATGGAGTACAATCTCGAGGAGGCGGGCGAAGTCAAGTAACTTTTGCCTTCTCAACTCTTAAGAGAATGGGCGAAACCGAGTACCCCAATTCTCTTATCTATCCAGCAAAGGAGCTCTGCATAAGTTCAAAGACCCTTCGAAGATAATGGAAGATAATAGTTGTCAAATCCTCACCAACGGTGATCAGTGCTACTGAGTGTAGATTGTCCGCTTCATTTCCCAACGAAATGCGGAAGTGATGCGAACCTACTTGGATGTGACAACTAAGTGAAAGAGAGTCAATGAGCAAATTTTGTGGAGGAAGGACCCAAAACTTCAGAAGTTTGCGAGACGATGCTCATTAAAGCTCCAACAAGCATCCACCCAGTTCAAGCAACATGAGGAATTTGAGAGACTGGCGCAGTAAGGATAGTCTTTTCCTTCATTTAGAGGATCCGCAGGAATCAACAAGGATCAACACAACTCAGCCAACCCCACACCAGAGTCAGAGTCATTGGTGAGTTGAAGCAGCATAGCGGATCAAAGGTTCGACTACTCAAAAACAACAGCGGAGAGTAGTTGGGAGCCAAGAGACGCATTGCAGCTGGAGTAGAAGATTGAAGACTCAGCAAAGGCGAGGAGTTGCAGTGTCGACAAAGGCTTCGACGAGGATGTCGAAGGAATAAGTGGGGGAGAATGTCACGGACAAACTTCTAAACAGGATGTTTGATGTAATGCTTATGTATGTCCGTGTCTTTTGGTATGTTCATGCCTTGTACAACATATAGAGGGACGATTGAAGGCTTAATAGTCCCATTTTAGTTGGGTTGGTGGCCTCTTTAGGCTTGTAAATAAAGGTTGTGTCATGTGGACACGTGCAAGAGATTTTTGGTCTATAATGGACCATTTTACCCTTTATTTTGTAACTGTTCAAAGCTTGTAAAGTCTGTTTATAATTTGCATCATTCCCTCATGGATGTGACCTAGCCTACAATGCCATAGGTATGCACTGTTCACCTCATCTCGTTTTCTCTTAGACATACTTACATTCATGATATGTTGAGTAGTGTCTAGCATAAACAAATCTTTATGCAATATTCCTCTCTCCAATCTCCCCTCGGCTTTGCTAGAATTTACAATAAATTGTAGATGTGATAAGCAATACTGTTATCCAATACCAATGCACTATCACAAAAATCTGACAATTGGAGATTGATCATAAATGTACCTGAAGCTTCTCCAAGCTTCTATTTCGCCCTCTCTGCAAGGAACTCTTTGCAGTTCCTCTTCTAGTGCCCATCTTTACCATAGTGAAAGCACTGGCCTTTGTCCTTTGTTGGGTCTTTCTTAGCAACCTTTATTTTACCTGGTCTGCTCTTGCCCTTTCTCTTCTTAAGGGACTTTTCTGCTTTCCTTTTCTTTCTGGTCTCACTAATGTAGAGAACTGGCTTCTCTTTCTTAATAGTACTCTCTACCTCCCTCAACATCTCAACATATTGAGGAGCTCTAGGAGAGTCACCTCAAGCTTGTTCATATTAAAATTCATTATGAACTGTGAAAAGAAATCTTGTAGGGACTGAAGCACAATATCCACACACAAGTTATCCTCTAGGACCATTCCTAGACTTGTGAGTTTCTCTATCCACTCAATCATCTTTAGGACATGGTTCTGAACCGGTGTCCCCTCAGTCATCCTAGCGCAGAAGAGGCTCTTGGATATCTCATATCGCTGAGTCCTTCCTTGTTCCTCAAACAATTTGTGGACATGTAGGAGAATAGATCTGGCATCCATCTTTTCATGTTGTCTCTGTAACTCAGGAGTCATATAGCCCAACATATAGCACTGAGCAAGAGTAGAGTCATCAATGTACTTCACGTAGCGAGCGATCTCATCCTTGCTTGCCCCTTCTTCGGGCGTAGGCATCACTATATCAAGGACATACACGATTTTCTCCGTCGTGAGAATAATTCTCAAGTTACGGAGCCAATCCGTATAATTTGGACCAGTGAGGCAGTTGACATCAAGTATGTCACGTAAGGGATTTAAAAGCGATATTTTTTTAAAATAAAGATGCAGCGGAAATGAATAACATGCAGATTTTATGAGAAATAAACCATCAAGATATGGACTTCTATCTTAATATGCTCCCACTATTTTACTAACGAGTCACGCGACACCCTCAGCACATGAAACGGAAGTCTCCGACAGACTTCTAGTGGGGATCAGGATCCAATCAGCGTCTTAGTGTAACCTCGAGGGACTCGACCAATCACATTAAGCCTAAAAGGTAGGCAACTCTTGCCGATCACAACTCCTTGTGATTCCCATCCTATTCAGCCTCCGAATCACCATGGTCTCGAGGGACTCGACCAACCATGATGCTCGGTTAAGTCAACACATTCGTTACAAGATGAGTCTAATTTGATGATATACCCTCGAGGGACTCGACCAAGCATACCATGTCCTCAGGTCACCAGTGACATCTCTATGTCATAAACAAGATAGCGAATCGCGATATAGGTGAGTCTCGAGGGACTCGACCAACTCAACCTACACCGGGAATCGGTTCCTATTTATAACAATGGAAGGCCACGTGGGTCAATCTAATTGCCTCACGTTTACCGACTTAATATTATTGAGAGAGATGTTTCTATGATTTGGTCTCCTAATACGAAATGTCACACATATACATATTTAATATATATCTACATCGCATGCAAATATATATACATATCTAGTATGTGTATAAGTAATCACACCAGATGATCATGGACCATAACTTAATGTGATTAGACCCGAGCCAGAAGGCCTAATCACTCACATCAAGATCTATGTGTGCAACGGTGCATCTCCATGCCCTATGATCGTCCATCTCGTTCTCGTCGGTTCCGTCGACATCTCGATGCGTTTTCATGCATCGCGATTGTCCATTTCATGGGTCTCGCTATGGCATCTACGCTCCCGCTGCGCCTCCTCATGTGATTATAACTTAATGTTGAATCTCGGATTTTGATGATGAAGTCAATTGTCATTTGTTATCTAATCCATATGTTGAGATAAGTGTGTAGGAGTAACTACGATGAAAGTAAGACATGCAGTAGGAGTTACGCCGGAGTCAAGACTATGATCACGTTGGGAGTTCAAGAGTTCGACGGAAGTCCAAACAGTCTGTCACGGACTTAGCTGGTTTTGCCTAAGTCGTGCGGCACCCTTGCGTGTCCGTCCGCAAAGGTTAGCCTCTCCGAAGCCTCCCATTGTCCCTTAGGACCAACAAAAGAGAGAACGGGTTAGAGAGAACGCCTCAATCAGGATCCACAAGCAAACATCTCCGAAAACACTTTATAGATAAAGCAAATTATAAACAGACTTTACAAGCTCTGAACAGTTGCACAACAAAGGGTAAAATGGTCCATTACAGATCAAAAATCTCTCACACGTGTCCACATGACACAACCTTTATTTACAAGCCTAAAGAGGCCACCAACCTAAATAAAATGGGACTATTAAGTCTTCGGCCGTCCCTCTACATGCTGTACAAGGCATGAACATACCAAAAGACACGGACATACATAAGCATTACATCAAACATCTTGTTTAGAAGTTTGTCTGTGACATTCTCCCCCACTTATTCCTTCGACGTCCTCGTCGAAGCCTTTGTGAACATTGCACCTCCTCGCCTTTGCTGAGTCTTCAATCTTCCGCTCCAACTGCAATGCGCCTCTTGGCTCCCAACTACTCTCCGCTACTGTTTTTGAGTAGTCGAACCTTTGATCCGCCATGCTGCTTCAACTCACCAATGACTTTGACTCTGGTGTGGGGTTGGTTGAGTTGTGTTGATCCTTGTTGATTCCTGCGGATCCTCAAAATGAAGGAAAAGACCATCCTTACTATGCTAGTCTCTCAAATGCCTCATGCTGCTTGAACTAGGTGGATGCTTGTTGGAGCTTTAACGAGCATCGTCTCGCAAACTTCTGAAGTTTTGGGTTCTTCCTCCACAAAATTTGCTCATTGACTCTTCTTTCACTTAGTTGTCACATCCAAGTAGGTTCGCATCACTTCCGCTTTCGATTGGCATTTCGTTGGGAAATGAAGCGGACAATCTACTCTCAGTAGCATTGATCGCCGTTGGTGAGGATTTGACAACTATTATCTTCCATTATCTTCGAAGGGTCTTTGAACTTGTGCAGAGCTCCACTTCTGGATAGATAAGATAATTGGGGTACTTGGTTTCGCCCATTCTCTTAAGGGTTGAGAAGGCAAAGGTTACTTGACTTTGCCCACCTCTTCTAGGTTGTACTCTATGCATCGAGCTAGTTACTAGCCTTCGCCTGCTCTTTGCTCATACTTCGGAAGCACTTGAAGTGTTTGCACTCCTTGCATTGAGTTAGTTACTGTGATTCACCTTCTCAATGCCATCAAACTTCTGGAATGCAGGAAGTTTTTACCCTAACTTGGAGTAATTCTCTCATAGGTTTGGTCACCTCTGGGATTGTACCGTCTTCTCCATCAACTCTGCCGCCTAATCCAGTGAGTAGCAAAGGTACAACACCACGTACTGCCTGCTTCGTTCCTTGGTTATGCACTCTTGCATGACCTGAAGTCCTTCACTTTCGTCTATCTTGATGAGAAGCTCTTTGACACCGGTCTTACGAAGTTCCTCGGCCTCTGCCCTTCAGCCTTGTCTTGGTACTTGGAGATTGCCTCTGCATGCTCTGCCTCCTCAGCCCCTTTTACAACCAAGCGCTCTCCCTCCATGAGAACAAGGGATCAATGCCTTTCACGGAAGTCCCGCCTCTACGGTACCATGGCGCTGCCATGCCCATGGTCCTACTATCCGTCGCCTCGCATCTGCATCCCTTTTCTTCATGATCAGTAGATATGTCTCTGTGGCACTCCTCTGAGTCTACCTCCATTCTAACTGATGCTTGATTTTGGGTAGCTAAGTCCCTCTGGACTCGTCATCGCTTCCTCGCCCCTTTCGACCCCCTGCTTCAACACCTCTGTGTTCTCCAAGCAGCTCCCTTTTGGTCGATGGAAAGACAGACTACAACTCCCATGCATGGCCTCTGCCATCACGTTGTAGGGTTTGCACCGATTTTGTTCTCCTTGGCTTCCTTAGTAGCAACGTTCGCTTACTCGACCTTGTCCTCTGACTTGTCGGGCTCCCTTAAGCGAATATGGGCTCTGGAGCAGTCCAACTCTCCAGCTGCTTCAATCATACCTTTGCATGATCAAGTCCCTCCCATGGGACTCACTGGTACTTGCATTCGAACTTTTCCCTTGGTGGAACACAGCCCCCATATGCTGATGACCAAGGCTTTCATCCAATGCAAAATTCGATGCATGTACGAAAGACCCACCTCTGCGGTACCATGGCCTTCACTCCTTGAATCCATTGCCCTTCTTGCCATCGTGTTGTTCACCGAAGTGGAGCTTCCAGTAGCTCCCGATCATACCTCCGTATGATCTAGTCCCTCACGGGACTAGATCGTGAGTATCGCATTGCCACGAACTGTTCCACCACGATCCGCTGCACCATGTCGCCTCCTGGTGACATCTCTGTTACATTTTGATCCTTGTGGGATGAACTCGAATTGTGAACCCTTCATGTGTGGCCTCAGCCAATACATCACAAGGACTCTTCCACCTTCGATTTTGTTCGCTCCTTTGGCAATCGACCTTCATCCACCCACTCTTGGGTCACACCTAGATGAAGCACCGCTCTAGGACAGTCCGTCGCCTAGTAGCTCCCGAAGTCCCCTGACTTTGCTGCAATTAGTGCACCATTGTCTGGATCCTGGGCCTCTACCCCTACCAGCACAATCTTCGCTGCGCACCGCTTCCTTTATAGCAACTTGAATGACAACACTATGGCATATTCTTCAAGAGTATCCGCCTTTGCGTCCTCTTGCCCCATGCCAAGGTCTTCTGAACCCAACTTCGCCTCCGCAAATTGAGTCGCCTTAGTTCCTCCATCAAATGCTCCTCCGAGATAAAGTGCATGTGCCTAGAAGCTCCCTTCGTCTTTGGCACCATGCAAGATGAGTCCGCTCCGTCAGAATGAATGACCCATGGAACAACATAATCCTGCTCTTGTCTCTGCAAGAGTTCTGTTAGGACCCTTTTTTTTAGCTTTTGAATAATGTTTATTGAGTCTGTTTAGTCTAGTTGTTTATTGAGTCGGTTTGATTCAATTAGAGTCAAGTAGAGGTTTATTTAATATTTATTTATTATTAGAGTTTAAGTCCTAATGGACTCTGGGTGGAACTCTATAAATAGGGATGTAACTGCTTCTTTTCAGTAATCTATGAAAAATACTATTTCTTTGGACAAACTCTAGGAGGTCGATCCCCTCGAAGTGATCAAGAAGGGCCGATCCCCTCGAAGCGATCAAGGAGGTCGATCCCCTCGAAGCGATCATTATCATCCTCATTTCTCCCCTAGTCTTATCATTTGGTATCAGAGCGACGATAAGACTTTAGGGTCTTATCATTTGGTATCAGAGCCTACGATAAGACTTTAGGGTCTTATCATTTGGTACCAGAGCGACGATAAGACTTTAGGGTCTTATCAATTGGTATCAGAGCGGCGATCCTTGGCGTTCTCGCTGTAGTGTTGTCGTGACAATAAAAAAAAAAATTGTGTGAGGAAGGGTGAAGCCGACAGTCACGAACACTGATTCTTCTCAACCGAGAAGGAACCTCTATGTCGCCGCTGCCCCTTTGCTACAGTTATCTTCATCTTAAAAAAAAAAAAAAAAAAAAACCAGAGGAAGAAGAAGAAGCCGCTGCCACCCCTGCCGGACCCCTGTTTCCGGCCAGCCCACCCGCCGCCGCTACTGCCCAGCCGACAGCCACCACCGTCGCCGCTGCCCTCCCTCCCCCCCCCACCCCCCCCCCCCCCCGGCCAGTGACCTCGCTGCCCGCATCTCGCTCGAGCGAGAAGGGCGGCGGCCGCCATTTCCCAGCCAGCGGACCACCCATCGCCGCTTCTACCGTCGGCGATGCTGCCCTAGCCGCACCGCCATCGCTGCCTTACGTCGGTTGCAGCTTCGGCCGCGCGATCTGTCGGCGTCGCTGTTTCTGTGGTGCGATAAAAACAGAGCAGCCGCCGGTCCCTCTGCTGCCGCAGGTGCCGGTTGCCTCTACCGCCGCCGCTGCTTCTCGGCCACTTCAACGCCACCCCTCTCCTTCGTTGCCGAGCCACCACTGCTGCCAGCCACCGTGCGACGACTGCCGCACGCCTCCCAGCCGCCGATCCTCCTTGCTCTGCATCCGTAGTGACAGAAACAGGGCAACTCACCGGTTGCCCTTGTTCCCAAACGCGACACCGCCGACTCCTCCTTCTCCACCGCCGTCGCTGCTTCTCGGCCGCTCGACCATCGCCGCCGCCACTCCCCAGCCAGCAACGTCCCCTCCTCGTTGCGCTGTACCCGCCACAACCACATCCTCTCCCCTTTAAAGCCCATCTGGTCGAAAGGGGCCCCTACCTCCCCTGCTTTCGGCCAGCCCCACCACAGCTGCTGCATTCCAACCAGCGACCACCGTCGCCGCTGCTCCCCGGCCAGCAGCCTTCCCTCCTTGATGCTCCACCTTGCTTGAGCGAGAAGGACCACGGCCGTTGCTTCCTAGCTAGCGGACTAACCCCCTCGTCACTTCTACCGTCGACGACGCTGCCACAATCGCGCCACTATCGTTGCCTCCATTGCCCTAGCCGCACCACCGTCACTGCCTTCCCTTGGGTCGCAACCGTCGCAACTGCAGTCGCTCGACCTCCCCTCTTCGTGGCAACCACAACAGAGTAACTTTGTATTTTTTTGTCGCAGCCACCAATCACCATAGTTCTTGGCCAGCAACCACTACCGCCGCTGCTCCTGGCCAACGACTAACCCCTCATTCTGTAGCAGCCGCCCTCCAACAGCGAACGCAGCAACCGCAGCAAGTATGCTGCCCTGCCTCAACCCCAGCTGCAGCCACATCAATGCAGTCACCTTCCAACCCCGGCACTCTCACCCCACGCAGCGATAGAAACAGGGCAGCTACTCTTCCTCCAACGCAGCGATCGCAACACTGCCCTTGGCGTCCACCTCCTCGGCAACTTTGCATCGACAGTGTTGATGCCCTTGACCAACACCAAAAACAGAAGTTGAGATTATAGATTTGCAGTCTTACGCAATGGCCACTAATAACTCGGTGAAAGCACAAATGGAAGCATTGGAAATCAGAATTGAGAACCAACTACAAAAAACACTTAATGATTTCAAAAAGAGCCTACTGAAGAGCCTTAGAAAATTTCAACAACATGGGGGCTCAAGTTCTACGTTGCACAGATCTGAAAATACAGAAAAAGTGCCCCAAGATTGTGACACAAATTACTCACACATGAAGATGGAATTTCCAAGATGGAAAGATGGAGATCCGACCAATTGGATCTCTAAGGCAGAAAATTTTTTCCGTTTTCACAGAACCCCAGAAGACTCCAAGGTAGAAGTGGCCTTAATCCAGCTCGAGAGAGATGCACTCCAGTGGTACGATTGGTATGAAACTTTCCATGGAGTTCCTTCATGGGAGCAGTTCAAAAGAGGGCTTCTTGTTCGCTTTGGCCCATCTGAATATGAGAATGTTGATTGCCAGCTCGCCAAAATTCATCAAACTTCTATAGTGTTGGAATATCAAAGTAGGTTTGAAAGATTGTCAAATCAAGCTAGAGATTGGTTGAACCGACAACTTCTGGATACATTTATTGAAGGGCTTATTCCAGAGATCCAATGTGAAGTTAAGGCTTGTCAACCCCGTACTATGATAGCTGCGATCTCATTTGCAAATCTACATGAGAAAAAAATTAGCAAGGAAAGATCAGCAAAGGGTTTGTACTATGATGAAAAGTGGAGTATGGAGCACCGATGTAAACAAGGGTAACTTCTGATGATTGAGCCAATTAGAGAGGAACCGGAAGTAAAAGAGTTGGATTCCGATCATAAAGGTATGAAAACTGATGAAGATATTGAAGCCATCACACATATAGTGCATGCATTAGCTGGCTACACTAACCCACAAACTATGAAAATCGGAGGAATTTTGAAGCATCAACCTGTCACTATTTTGATTGATACAGATAGCACTAATAATTTTATGGATAGGAAAGTTGCAGCCCAATTAGCCCACCATTGAAGGATGTGATATATTCGAAGCTGATGGACGGATTTTAACTTATGATAGCAAAGGTCAGGAATTTCTTACAATGATTACTACACTGAAAGATCGACCTATTGCTTACACTGTCAAAAAGTGGAGACCATACTTACTTGATCAACGGGTTGTGATACGTTATAGATAGCCTATGACTGAAGTGCTAAAAGACAAGCTCCTCGAGATTGATGCTGCTCAACCTTGAGGACAAGGCTGATTTGAAGAGGGAGGAACTATTAGGACCCTTTTTCTGAGCTTTTGAATAATGTTTATTGAGTCTGTTTAGTCCAGTTGTTTATTGAGTCGGTTTGGTTCAATTAGAGTCAAGTAGAGCTTTATTTAATATTTATTTATTATTAGAGTTCAAGTCCTGATGGACTTTGGGTGGAACTCTATAAATAGGGATGTAACTGCTTCTTTTCAGTAATCTATAAAAAATACTATTCTGTCTTTGGACAAACCCTAGGAGGTCGATCCCCTCGAAGTGATCAAGGAGGGCCGATCCCCTCGAAGCAATCAAGGAGGCCGATCCCCTCGAAGCGATCATTATCATCCCCATTTCTCCCCTGGTCTTATCATTTGGTATCAGAGCGACGATAAGACTTTAGGGTCTTATCATTTGGTATCAGAGCCTATGATAAGACTTTAGGGTCTTATCAAGTTCATATCCTTGACCTCTGTCCAAGGAAAGCACTATGCCTCCGCTCTATATCCCATCTTCTATGTTGGCTCCCTTCATGCGGCTTGGGTACTTCGCCAAGTTACACCCAAGTTGCTCCGCTCCTCGTTTTTGCATTGAGTTGATGGTGGCCCTCGCGCCCACCATTCCATGGGTCAGCCCTCCCTTGAGTCCGATCTCCAAATCGACTCCAAGTATGCCTTCATTTGTGTTGCTTTGGGTCGCTCCCCCACTTGATCTCGCAATGCATCCACCAATGCATTCTCTCAAGCGAGATCATGAGATGACTCCTCGCCGCTTGCTCAGTCCATTGAGCTTCATGGAGTTGTTGTTTGTTGAGGTACTCCTCAACTTACGAGGTCCGTCCCACATGATTCTCTCTCTGGAGAGCCAGGACTTATCCCTCCTAGATAACTGTCCCATTGGAGCAACATCTCTCTTCGTTTCGAAGACCACCATCCCCTTGGGCTACTCCGATCTGCTAAACAAACTGTGCATTGTTCCGCCTCCTGCAAACACACTTGCTAGATTGCGACTCAATGTCAATACAACCCCTGCTGCACCACTCAAGGCCTAGCAACATGCTGAACTCGTTGCACACTTTAGCCTCCTACGGACGTATCCTTCACATGCCGAAGAGAAAGTTTCAATGCTCCATGGCGCCGAGTTTCGGTCACCTTGGGATGGCCGCGAATATTCCATCGTCTGCATACAAGCCCATGCATGAGTACCGAATTCTTTGAGTTAGCAATTCCCCTCATCTTTGTGAGCTTTGCATAACTCTTTCGGTCTCATCCTTTACCATAATTCGATTATGAAGAAACCTTCGCTCTTGTGGCTCGATTAGAAGCCATAAGGATGCTCCTTGCCTATGCTATTAATAATAATTTTAAGTTGTTTCAAATGGATGTTAAAAGTGCTTTTCTTAATGGCTTTATTTCTGAAGAAGTTTATGTTGAACAACCTCCCGGATTTGAAAATGATAGCCTCCCTAATCATATATTTAAATTAACTAAAACTCTCTATAGTTTAAAACAAGCCCCAAGGGCTTGGTATGATAGACTTAGTACTTTTCTTATTGAAAATAATTTCACAAAAGGCAAGGTCGATACTACATTGTTTGTCAAAAATTTTGAAAATAATTTTCTCATTGTTCAGATTTATGTCGATGATATTATCTTCGATTCTACGAATGAATCTCTTTGTGAATCTTTTGCTAAAACCATGAGTCTCGAATTTGAAAAGAGTTTGATAGAAGAATTAACATTTTTCTTAGGCTTACAAATTAAGCAACTAAGCAATGACATCTTTATTAGTCAAACTAAATATGCCTTAGATCTGCTAAAAAGATTTAATATGAATAGCTCAAAAGCTATTAACACTCCTATGAGCACCTTCACTAAGTTAGAAGTTGATGAAAGTGGAGAAAGTTTCGATCAAAAAACTTATAGTGGTATGATATGAAGTTTACTTTACCTCACTACAACTAGACCAGATATTATGTTCAGTGTAGGACTTTGTGCTAGGTTTCAATCAAACCCTAAGATATCTCATTTTAAAGCGGTTAAAAGAATACTTAAATATCTTAAAGGTACCACAAATCTAGGATTATGGTATCCAAAATCTGAGAATTTTGAGTTAATTACGTATGCTGATGCGGATTTTGTTGGGTGTAGATTAGATAGAAAAAGCACATCAGGATCATATCAATTTTTGGGACATTCTCTTGTTTCCTGGTCATCTAAGAAACAAAACTCGGTTGCACTATCAACAACTGAAGCTGAGTATATTACAACCAGTGCATGCTGTGCATAAGTTGTGTGGATGAAAAACACCTTAGAAGATTATAAAGTTCATCTTAAAAATATTCCCATTAAATGTGATAACACAAGTGCAATATGTTTAACAAAGAATCTCATTCAATACTCAAGAACAAAACATATTGATATTAGACATCACTTCATACGAGATCATGTCACTAATCATGATGTAATCATAGAGTTCATTGATACTAAGCATCAGCTAGCTGATATTTTTACAAAACCTCTAAACGAAGAACAATTTGATTTCATTAGAAGAGAATTAGGAATGTTAATATGTCCGAATGCATAAACTTGTTAAAATCATTTTTTGCACTTTATCGATTGAATGATCAAATCACTTGATTGCCATTACATGCCTAAAATTATATGTTGGAAATTACGTGTTTTGGATACAAAAATTTCCATAACAATGAGCATATTTTGTCTTCATGATTGTATTTGAAAATCTATAGTATAGTCTTATCCGAATGTATGAAAGTGTTAATTTTATTTTCGGATTCTCTTAACTAGTGGTATCCTAACAATCAGATTTTCTCGATACATTATTCTCTTCCGAACTTAATAAGTATATGTCATATCGAGTTTGATTCTCATCATTAATTTTTGACATATGAAATCAACTAGTAAATATATCTCTCATACACTTATCATGTGAAAAATATTTTTTGAGAAATGGATTTGATGAAATGATTCCTGCTTGTAAATTCCTTCTTGAAATATGGATGTTAGTATTTTTACTTGCAAGGATTTGTTTTACATACATATCTTGATCCTTGTAAAAATGAAGTATGACTTAATCTCTCATCGATTTTAACTTCATTCAAAGTAAACTCACAAATAGCCTTCCTCCTTCGTGCAAAAAGATAATAACAAATAAAAAGGAAGAAGTATTCAAAGCTATCTCTATGTCATATTTTTCTTGAGATGTTTGCATAATTGGTATCCTATCACTCACAGTTGGAAAATGACATGAACCTAGTTATGGCATGAATAATTACCGCACTTATACTTAAAATTTGCTTATATCATTCTCCTTTTTGTTGATGACAAAGGGGGAGAGATATATGAATTGATGCTATGAGTATTGATGCTATGATTATGCTATGCTTGCATCATCGAAAATATATCAAGAACTTGCATCGTAATTTTACGTGTTGATATCTTACCATATGATGAAATGCTATGATTGCTAAAACACTTGAAATGTGTGCATCATGTTAAGATATCAAAATCTTACTTCAAAATTTTACATGTTGATAACTTGCATCGTAATTTTACGTGTTGATATCTTACCATATGATGAAATGCTATGATTGCTAAAACACTTGAAATGTATGCATCATGTTAAGATATCAAAATCTTACTTCAAAATTTTACATGTTGATATCTTACCATATGATGAATTGCTATCAATACCATCATTCACATTTGAAATTTGAAAATGGATGTCAAGCCTTGACATCATTTTCAGAGAGATACATCATGATAGGAATCATGATGGGAGTATTGATAAGGTTAAATGATTTTAACTTATCAATATGTGTCTTGAATTCAAAGGCTTTGAATTCAAGAATGACTTATCTCAAGTATGGCATATAGATAGGGGGAGTTAAGGTTAACTCCGTTATCAATTGATTGTCAATATCAAAAAGAGGGAGATTGTTGAATCTCGAATTTTGATGATGAAGTCAATTGTCATTTGTTATCTAATCCATATGTTGAGATAAGTGTGCAGGATTAACTACGATGAAAGTAAGACATGCAGCTAGAGTTGCGCTGGAGTCAAGACTATGATCACGTTGGGGGTTCGAGAATTCGACGGAAGTTCGGACGGTCATCGGAGGTTCTACGGGAACAAATCTGAGAAGTCTAGGAGCTTGCCAAAGAAGCTCGTCGGAACTTGCCAAGTGGATCGTCGTAAGTCCAGGCGGTGCTGCCTTGCCGGGGTTTTTACCCGTGGGAGCAGTGGCCACAAGCGCCGTTGCCCTACGGCGCGTCACCCCGCATGAGCAGCGACTGTAAGCGTTGCTGCCCTACGGTACCTCTGCCTTCTACCTGTGTGACTGTTGTCGATGCATGGTCTAAACTACAAACAACCTCGGTGAATCATTCACGTACTCGCAAGCTCAGTCTTCTATCCAAGCTGATGGTGACCAAACAAGAGGGAAGTACTATCATTGATTATCTATAAAATATCAAAGTTATCATCGATGACTTGGCTTTGATAGGTCATTCCCTATGTGACGAGAAGATCATCATACATACCCTAAATGGTCTTGGAGACGACTACAAGGAATTAGCGGCTGCAATTCGAGCACACGACTTGCTAGTCTCCTTTGAAGAACTCTAAACAAGTTGACTGGCTATGAGATGTATTTGAAGCGTGTGGACAAACTGCTCAGACCGTTTATCACAGCTCAAGTCAGTCATAAATCTAAGAGGAAGAATACTCAGTAACCTCTGAACATCACTAAAGGTATTCTTGATCCTATGGGTCCTATGTAACACCCCCCTTATCCTCCTAATCATAACTTCTCGTAAAGTGACAACTCCAATACTCGTCCGCCTTGGCATCCTACCCCTTCAAGCCAACAACGACGGGTCGTTTGCCAACTGTGTGATAAAATCGGACACTCCGCTAATGTTTGTCGGTCTCGACCCCGCCTTCCTGCTCCGTCACACTAGCCTCAGGCAAATCCCCTCACTACTCCGACGACTAACTAGCCTAATTAGATTGTGGACTCTAGCGCCTCCCATCACATCACCTTTGATCTTCAAAATTTGTCTCTCCACAATCCCTATGGTGGCAATGACGATATCATCATCAGTGACAGTAAAGGCCTTCCTATAACTCATACTGGTTCCATAATGCTTACTTCTAATACTACCACATTTACACTCGATGATGTTTTATGCACCCCTAATATTAAACGCAACCTCATTTCTATTTCTCAATTTTATAAAAATAATAATACTTCAATTGAATTCTTTCCTGATTCCTTTATTATTAAGGACTTGAGCATAGGGGCATCCTTGGTTCAAGGCCTGAATAGAGGTAATATTTACGAATGTTTGTCAGCTCCACAAATAACCCAGCCCACTATTCATTATTCTTTTGCGGCTCCAGTTGATGTGTGGCATCGTCATCTTGGTCATCTCTCGTCTCTTATTCAGTAGAAATTACTTTCTCATTTCTCTCTTCCTATTTTTAAATCGCATAGTTCTATAACACATTGTGATGCATGTCTTAGGAATAAAAGTCATTTTACAGCCATTTGGCTCATCTTCCATTTCCACCTCTAAACCATTTGAAATTATTTATACAAATGTTTGGGGCCTTGCCCCAATCTTATCTTTTGATAAATTCAAATTTTATATCATTTTTGTATATCACTTCACTAAGTATACATGGTTATATCCTCTTCACCATAAATCTAACATTTCGATCATCTTTCCCACTTTTCGAAAGTTGGTCGAAAATCACTTTCAGTCTACCATCAAAATGGTTTACTCTGATGGTGGCGGTGAATATCAAGCCCTGGCGTCCTATCTTTCAGCTTGTGGTATCCAACACCTCAAGTGTCCCTTGTATAATCCTCAATTTGTTGGCTCTGCCGAACGCAAACATTGGCATATAGTAGAAACTGGGCTCACACTTCTCTATCAAGCCTCTATGCCTTCAAACTTTTGGACAACAGCCTTTCAAACTGTCATCTACCTTATTAATAGAATGTCTATGCCAGTCTTACAATACTAGTACCCCTTTAACATACTATTTTATAAATCCCCAAACCTTCATAAACTCAGAGTATTTGGTTATCTATGTTATCCATGGTTGCATCCTTATGTCTCTCATAAGTTAACATAATGATCTAATCCTTGTGTTTTTATATGTTACTCTCTTGAACATAATGCCTTCCACTACTATAATCTCCATACTCACAAAATTTTTATATCATGTCACATTATTTTTGTTGAGTCTGTATTTCCTTTTTAACGCCTACCTCTCCTACCATGCAGACCACCTCATTAACCATTCCTCAATGGAGTATACCTCCAATCCAACTGGATGAGTCTCTCATGACATTGTCTAGTTCCTCCTCTCGTGATCCACACTATTCCACTCCTCCGGTTCAACAATTGTCCATTCCCTCTGTTCCTACTCCACTTTGTTCTTCTCCGATTATTGGAGTACTTGGTTCAAGATCACAATCGTTATCTTTACCTCATTCTCGGCCAAGTGACCCTGACGTACCTCCACTTGACCTAGCCTATGTCAATGACTCTCAACTGGTTCTTCCAACACAACCTCACGGTCCCATAGTCTCCAACCATCCTATGACCACACGCTCTAAGAGTGGTATTTTCAAACTGCATCAGGTCCTTAATCTTCATGCTATCATGGATTCCTCATCCACCATCGTTGAACCCACCACCTTCACTCAATCCCAAAAATCTTCGCATTGGCGTACCGCCATGTGTGAGGAATATAATGCCCTCCTCCATAACTCAACATGGGATCTAGTACCCTTTCATCATACACAAAACATCATCGGGTATAATTGGGTTTTTCGAGTTAAGTGGAACCCCGATGGCTTTATTGCCCGATATAAAGCACGCCTCGTCGCCAAAGGGTTTCATTAAAGAATTGGAGTTGATTTCACTAAGACATTTAGTCCCGTTGTTAAGCCCACTACAATCAGACTTATCCTGAGTCTGGCCATCACTAAGTGCTGGCAATTACGCCAATTGGATATTAATAATGCCTTTTTATAAGGGACTCTAACTAAAGATGTTTTTATGCAACAACCTCTTAGTTTCACTCATTCTCAGTATCCAAGGCATGTCTGCAAACTTTGAAAAGCTATTTATGGACTTCGTTAGGCTCCAAGGGCTTGGTACACTGAACTTGGCTCTTTTCTGACTTTAGTTAGCTTTCTCAACTCCAAATCTGATCCCTCGTTATTTTTTTGACAACACCATAGTGACACAATATATATTCTGGTATATGTGAATGACATCATTGTCACAGGCAACAACTCTATAGAAATCCAAGCGTTCATCAAACAGTTGATCAATTCTCGCTCAAAGATCTAGGACTTTTGAACTACTTTCTATGTGTAGAGGCTATATTCACATCTTCTGGTCTCTTTTTGTCACAAAGAAAGTACATTCAAGATTTATTATTCAAAACAAACATGCAGGACACAAATGTGGTTACAACTCCTCTCTCTGCTAGTGGCTCTCTCAAATTATCTGATGGAAGTCCTACTACGAAACCCACTCAATACCGAAGTTATTGGTTCCCTATAGTACTTAGCTCTCACCCGTCTCGACATCTCATTTGCAGTCAATAAATTATCACAGTTTATGCAGAGGCCGTCTACTCTGCACTGGTCTACGGTCAAACGAATCCTACAATATCTTAAGGAGACCCTCAATCATGATCTATTTCTTTGTACACACTCTCCACTTCAGCTTCATGCCTTTACCGATGCTGATTGGGCAGACAACTTTGATGATAGAACATCCACATCGGGGTATATTATCTTCTTTAGCACTAATCCAATCAGTTAGAGTTCTAAGAAACAAAAGATAGTCGCATAGTCTATAACTAAAGTTGAATACCATGTCATCGCCACTGCCACTATAGAACTCAATTAGGTCACAAATCTGCTCAAGGAACTTAACATCAACTCTATTCCTACAATATATTGTGATAATGTCGGAGCTACCTATCTGTTCGCTAATCCAATGTTCCACTCCTGCATAAAACATATTGCTATCAACTTCCATTTTGTGCGAGATCAAGTTGTCTGCCGTCAACTATGAGTTTCTCATGTCCATTCAGCTGATCAGTTAGCCGACTTACTCACGAAACCTCTCTCGTTAACTTTTTGTATTATATCGATTCAAGATTGATGTCCTTGATAGGCGCACCATCTTGTGGGGGCATGATAGCAGATAAGATTTTCCTAACTATATAAAGAAATCTCTTACTCTATTGAGGGAAATCCTCTAATCTATTAAGGGAAATCCTCCCTCCTAACCTGTATAAATAGGAGGGACATGTTAATGCAAATTAGCTTTTTCTGTAATTTTTTTCTCTATCCTTTTTCTATCAACAACCCCTTTTTACTCAAATTCTTATTGTGCCATGCAAGAATAGCTGGGATATTTATAGATCCCAAATAGCATCAAAATTAGAGCCAAAAAAAGTCTCATCCCGGGTTTCTCGAGTCCTGATGGTACCACCGCTTGTGCTAGGCAATACCACCGCCTGCAGCACTGATACTAGGCGGTACCACTGCCCAATCTAGTGGTACCACCACCCAGACTAGTGGTACTACCGCCTGATATTGGGTGGTACCATCGTCCTGTCTAACAGTACTACCACCTTATACAATCTCGGAGACTGTCTTGGAGACTAAGCCTCTAGCAGTGCCACCGCCTGAACCGATGGTGCCACCGCTTAACTCAACTTTTGGGTCACTAAATAGGCCTTTCTCTTGGCCCAAAATAGCCCCAATTTGGGCCCAATTGGCCCCGAATTGAGTTGGCTTAATTACATTCTAAACTAACCTAATTATGACCTAATCTAACTCAATCTAGACAAATTATTACAAAGCATGAATTATCTGTTGTCCGGCATATCATTAGTTCTTCCGACGCTTTATCCGATCCTTCGAGATTTCATCCTCTCCTTTGGCGTATTGCCTAATCGGCATGTTGACACCCGCAACTTTCGATCTCCTTGGCACAATGTCCGATCCTTTAGCCCGATGCCTGAATTCCCGACAAAAGCCTTCTGCCGACATGTTGACCGATCCTTCGGCCTGTCGTCCAATCTTCTGATATGTTCAACTCTAGCCCAACATTCAATTCCTCCTGCTTCAATCAATTTGTTGTTTCTGATCGAAGTTAGTCCTGCATCACTTAAAACGCAGATTAGATCGAAACTTATCAATTGATTTCATCTCCCCCTTTTGATGATAATAACCAATTGATGAAGGAGAGTTTAAACTAAACTACCCCTATCAATATGCCATAATTGAGATGAATGTTGAATTCAAATTGAATTTAAGTTAAAATAATTTTACTTATGAATCCAAGCAACATGTCATCATAAAATCTTGCATAATCAAAATTTCAATACATCATTCCATACATGATTGTCATCATAACTTGAGAAGTATAATTTTTAGAGATATGAAAGCTTAGTAATTTAGCAAATTTTTCATCACTTTAGAACATCCAAGCTAGTGAGTTCTTTCTTCTCTTTTGAGAAGTGTAAGCTAGCAATTTTTGCTCCCTTTGCAATGTTCAAGCTACCATTTTTGCTTCCTTTGCAATGTGCAAGCTAGCAAGTTCTTTGAGAATATGAAGTTTAGCAAACTTTTTACTTCTCACTTTTTGCTTCTCTTTATAGTGTGCAAGCAAGCACCTTTTTGCTAATTTTTGTGATGCAAAAGTTAGCAAGACTTCTCCCCCTTTGTCATTGTCAAAAAGAAGGGAAGAATACAATGTTTAATTATTTTCCCTTTACATCAATTTCCAAATCATAACAAAGCTAAAGTATTATTCTTATTTTAATATAGCATATTAAAATAAGGTATCATTTCAGAAAATGATAATTGTTGACTTTCACATCATTTCATCAAAAAATTATAAGTATTGCCTCCAACATTCTAAATCATAAATATTTCAAATCATGATGGTATCAAAATCTCAAATGACATTACATCCTACCATGCATAATAATAACTTTTCATTTGTATGCATTAATATAATATCATAAGTATTTCATGCATAATTTCATATTGTCATATGAATAATATCAAGAAAAATTAATTGGGTGATGAGATATATACTTCATGAATACAAGGGAGTCATGAACCAAATTTCAAATTGTAAATATCAAAAAATCAAGAGAAAAATTATGAATTTTTTTGGATAACTCAAATAGCAAAAAGAAGAATCATAGTAAATGATCTTAATTTATAAAAAATCTTATGTTATAATTCCAAGAAATTAAGAAAAAACATGATTCATATGTTAAAAAAATTTTAAGTTATAATTCATAAGAAAATCATAATTCATGTGACAAAAAGATTGTCGATTCATGCATTTGTGTAAATATTTTTTAAACTATCATTATTCAACTCATCATGCATAATTTTAAAATGTAAAACCATCAAGCATGAAATAAATATTTATTTTTAAAATATTCATCATTATTTTCAACTCAATCAATTTATCAAATCATCAAAATTACTTTCAAGGGATTCTAAATAACATAAATAGATTTATCAATTTCTTATTGAAAAACCGATAAGATAAAGATAGAGAAATTTTCAAAATCCATTCCCTTTTTAGTTGTTTCAATTTATATGATTTATTTCATACAAGTAAGCCTTTGTCTTTTATGCCAAATCAAAATTTTGCATCATCGTTTAAAAGCAAAGTTCATCATGACAAAGATCAATAGTGAAACACAAAAAAATCATTATTACTTCAAATCATCATACATCATTAAATCATCATGGTTTCATTGAACTTTTAATATTTTCATTACGTATTACATTATTATGCATCATTAAATTATCAAACATAATTCATTAAACATAAAGCATTTTCAATCAAAATAAAAATCAAATAATAATACAGAAATCATCAAGATACACATTATTGCTTCTTAAAAACATACATAGGATTAATCTTATTAGGTGTATAAGCATTAGATTTAAATCTAACATTTTGTTCCTTTATCATAAAACATGCAATTGTCATGATTAATTTTTTTAATTTTTCAAAATCATTTGAAAGAAAAGCATGATCCCATCCCCCCCCCTCCCCCCCCCTTTTTTTTGTATTTTATATATTAATTTAAAATAACTTATGAAATGCATCAAGTAATTTCATAGTAAACTAAGGGCATTTTGGTTACCTCATCGTCGAAAGTCATTAAGGCATAGTTCGCCACCTTGTCTTTGTTGATTTGCTTCTTGTCTCCGGATGAACTTGATTCATCCCAAACCACCTTAAATACTTTCTTCTTCTTTAGCAGTTTCTTCTTTTAAATTCATTTTTATTCTTTGATTCTTGTTTTAAGAACTTTTTAAACTTTATGGTGAGAAGTTTAAGGTCATCATCATCATCGCTTGAGTTATCACTCAAGTAGTATTCTATTGTTCAAAGTGTTAAATCCTTCCTATTCTTTGGAAGGTTGTTCTCATATTAATCGAGTTCATCATATACTTTACACATCATTTCATAGGTCATTAATGACCCAATAAGTTCTTCAAAAGTAAGATTGTTTTGGTCATTTGCTTCTTGTATTGTCGTCACTTTTGGATCCTAACTTTTTAGAAGGAATCTTAATATTTTGTTAATAAGTTCAAAATTAAAAAAAAAATTACTAAGACTTTTTAAACTATTGATGACATTCGTAAGACGGGTGTATATATCAACGATATTTTCACTTGGCTTCATTCGAAACAACTCAAAATCATACATCAAAAGATTTATCGTAGAATCTTTAACTCTACTAGCGGCTTTGTGTGTGATTTCAAGAGTGTGTCAAATATCATGCGCAGTTTTGTAAATATAAACATAATTAAATTTATTTTTATCTAAGGCGTAAAATAAAGCATTCATAGGTTTGGCATTCAAAGAGAAAGTCTTCTTCTCCAATTCATTCTATTCATTCATTGGAAGAGAATACTTTGGAAATCTATTTTCAACGATATTCCATAAATCAAGATTCAATGAAAGCAAGAAAACTATCATCCGAGTTTTTCAATAAGTGTAGTTCGTCCCATTATACATAGGAGGACGAATAATAGAGTGACCCTCTTGAAAGCCGAAAAGAGCCATCTCTCTTAGTTATTAAACCAAATGATAAAAACGTGGCTCTAATACCAACTATTAGGATTGAGTCGGCACTAAGAGGGGGTGAATTAGTACAGTGATAAAAACATCAATTTTGAAATACTTCGTACGTTCGATGAAAACCGATATCAGAAAGATGTTAACTTGAAACACATTCGTAAGCGTAGTAAAAGTAAGAAATCTGTTTGCAATTAAAATGAAAAACTTGAAGAAAATATGAACCAGATTTTTATAGTGGTTCGGTCATCATGTCATACATCCCCTCCCGATTCCTCTTTACTTGAGGCCGTCAGCTTCCACTACTGGTCTTCCTTCAATGGGCGAAGACCAACTCTGCTCTTACAACCCTTTCTCATTTTTATGGGTTTAGGAGACAACCCTTATAAGCCTCACACCTTTCTTAGACTAAGCCCGAAACTTAAAGAGGAAGAGGACACTTAGCACTTTTTCAACTCAGTATAACAACCCCTTTCTGCTCAAATTCTTGTTGTGTCATGTAGGAATAACTGAAGTATTTATAGACCCTAAATGACTTCAAAATTGGAGCCAAAAAAGATCTCACCCCAGGTTTCCTGGGTCCTAGTGGTACCATCGCCAATGTTAGGTAGTACCACCGCCTACAGCACTGACACTGGGCAGTACCACTACCTAGTCTGGTGGTACCACCGCTTGACACTATGTGATACTACTACCTAATCTAGTGGTACTACTGCCTGACATAGTCTCGAAGACTATGTCTTGGAGACTAAGCCTCTAACAATGCCACTATCTGACCCAACTTTTGGGTCATTGAATAAACCTTTCTCTTGGCCCAAAACAACCCCAATTCAGGCCTACTTGGCCCCTAATTGAGTTAGCTTAAGTACATTATAAACTAATCCAATTATAACCTAATCTAACTTGATCTAGACAAATTATCATAAAGCATGAATCATCTATTGTCCGACATATCATTAGTTCTTCCGGCACTTCGTCTGATCCTTCGACGCATCGTCCTCTCCTTCGACGTATTGCCCAATCGCCATGTTGACACCCGCAACTTTTGATCTCCTTAGTGTAATGTCTGATCCTTTGACCCGATGCCCAAATTCATGGCATGAAGTCTTCTACTGACACGTCAATTGATCCTTCGGCCCGTCATCTAATCTTCTGACATATTCAACTCTAGACCAATATACAATTCCTCCTGCTTCAATCAATTTATCTTTTCTGATTGAAGTTAGTCCTGCATCACTCAAAAGGTAGATTAGATCAAAACTCATCAATTGATTTCATCATCAAAATATGAGATTTAATAATTCTAAATCGGTAGAGCCATTGATTGAAGCACCCTAGATAATTCCCGACCTAATCAAACTATCAAGGTCTAGGTGACACTTTCTGAAGAAAGATGGGTGTAACTCATCAACACCTTAAGAGGAACATTAGGATGTTCGTGTAGTCATTGAGAGACAAGCTAGGAATCAACCTCAACATAGCTTAGCATCACCTGAACATCCCTTGAGGCACAACTAGTGAAGTAAAGGCCTTGCAAGTTTTCTCCTGTTTGCTAGCAAGCAATTAGTGATAAGGTAGATAAGCTATTATGAGTAGTGTTTATTGTCGAGGTACAATACCCTGCCAATGTTATACTTATAAAAAAATCTAATAAAAATTAAAGGATGTGTGTTAATTATATCGATCTCAACAAGACATGCTTGAAAAATAGCTATCTCCTCTCTCGAATTAATTAATTAGTTGATGCTGTTGGGAAATCATAGGGGGGGCGACATCATATGCGCAGCGGAAGAACAAGAAAACAAAAATCCCCGATTCCCAAACTGTTGTTCATCGTCGTGCGAAGATTGGTGCGCAAAATCCGCAAAAAAACACAAAACTGCGTATAGAGATTGTGTTACCTAGGGAGATCGTATATCCCTGTTTCCTTGCAGATCCTTAGGAGAGGGTGAAGGAGGTCAAGCGTCCTCCTCTCTAGCGGTGATCCACACAGCAGGGTTACGACGACGCTCCTCAAAACTCCAGGCCTACTCTGAGGTGGAGAGGGAGAGGAGAATAGGAAGGGCAAGCAAAGACTCTAGCCTATGAGGCTGTGAATCCCTCCTATTTATAGAGATCCCGTGTCAAAACCCTAATGGGTCCTTTCCCTAGTGGGTATTGGATCTGCATCCAATAAGACAAGGGCTCCGTCGGATATCTCATATCCGAACCTCTACTCATCGCAATGCCTACCATATGTGTGTGACCCTCTAGGCCCAATATCGAGCTGGCCGTGAGTCATACCTGTCAGAACTCCTTCTAACTCAGTGAATTATTATCTCTGTAATAATTCACTCGACTCATCGACTACGGAAGTACTAGGCCACTACGCCGTAGTCCCCAGACGATACAGGGGAATCCAATCCATTGGACCTGTCTGTCCTCAGTTACCATGTACCTATAGTCCCTCATCCATCTAATATCCCAGAGACCGTATATCGAGCATGGTGCTGTCAGACCCATACGGTTTCTACTCGAGTCTCGCTCTAATCGGATTCTCCCGGAGAACTCTTTCTCTCTCAACCCGAATGACCCTGGCCAGGGATTTGTCTGAGCAAGAACACATGGGATATTCCTCTCATGATACCGAGAGTGGATGATCCTCTATCGACACTCAATAGCCCTCGTAAGGTCGACTACCACTCCCAATGACCAGCTGTACTAGATCTGGGAACAGCCAAACCTATAAGTCTGGTATCAAAGAGTGGAGCACTCATACAGGACATCCTTGGTGTCTCAAGTCTAAGAACCAGATACACCACTAGGACTACGGAATTGTTGTCTGACAATAAGGCATCATCAACCATCCAACATTCCGTAAGCGGATCAATCAGTGAACTCATTCTCCAATGAGCACCTGTACTGTATCCCTAGTGTCCCTACACGAGCAGCTATGAGACCAGCTGCATCCATCATATGGACGGGTATACAGCACACCAGTCTATCCGGTTATCACGATGTCCCTCTCGAGTAACCTATGACCGGGATTATTTAGGATATGTGTTTAAAGGTGAATCGATCTCATTATCGTGATCTCATCACGATCCGATTCCCATTGCACAAATCCAAGGACATCACAATATATATGCATTTATGCAATAGTTATAAAGTGATATACGCCAAAATATAATAAGCAAAAAGATTCTGTATCAAGTCACACGTGCCATCACTCACGTGATTGGCTTGCTGGGCACTTATGACTAGCAATCTCCCACTTGACCTAAAGCCAATCACCTATGTGTCTGATCCCCATCAGACCCCTGTGACGCTCAAAGACAATCTGAGACAATGGCTTTGTTAGTGGATCTGCAATGTTATCTTCGGATGGAACTCTTTCCACTGCTACATCTCCTCGGGTCATGATCTCTCTGATAAGGTGGAACCTCCTCAGAACATGCTTAGATTTCTGATGAGACCTAGGTTCCTTCGCTTGAGCAATTGCCCCGTTGTTGTCGCAATATAGGGAAATCGGCTCCTCACTATCCGGCACGACTCCCAAATCTGTGATGAACTTCTTCAACCAGACTCCCTCCTTTGCTGCATCTGATGCAGCAATGTACTCCGCCTCTGTGGTCGAGTCAGCAGTGGTATCTTGCTTGGAACTCTTCCAGCACACTGCTCCTCCATTCAAGGTGTACACATACCCTGAATTCGACTTGCTATCATCGACATCAGACTGAAAACTTGAGTCAGTGTAGCCTTCAACCTTAAGGCTATTACCTCCATATACTAGTAAAAGATCCTTAGTCCTTCTCAAGTACTTAAGGATACACTTTACTGCTTTCCAGTGCTCCAAGCCTGGATCCGCCTGATACCTGCTCGTGACACTCAGAGCATGCGCTATATCAGGCCTAGTACATAGCATGGCATACATGATAGACCCTATTGCTGAGGCATAAGGTATCATATCCATGTTCGCCCTTTCTTCTGGAGTCTTTGGGGACATACTCGTAGAAAGCGATATCCCATGTCTCATCGGTATGAGACCTCTTTTGGAATTTTCCATGCCAAACCTTTTGACAATAGTTTCTATGTACCTGGACTGGGACAAGCCAAGCATCCTTTTGGATCTATCTCTATAGATTCTAATCCCCAAGATATAAGATGCTTCTCCTAAGTCCTTCATGGAGAAGTGTCTAGATAACCAAGCCTTTATTGTGGATAGCATTCCTATGTCATTCCCAATGATGAGGATGTCATCCACATATAACACCAAAAAGCTAATAGCGCTCCCACTTACCTTTCTGTATACACAAGGCTCATCTTCGTTCTTAACGAAGTCATAAGATCTGATTGCCTCATCAAATCTTATGTTCCAACTTCGGGAAGCTTGCTTTAGTCCATAAATGGATCTAAGCAACCTACACACCTTATCTGGGCAGTTCTTGGACACAAATCCCTCAGGTTGCATCATATACACCTCCTCCTCCAGGTTCCCGTTGAGGAATGCGGTTTTCACATCCATCTGCCAGATCTCATAATCATAGTGTGCTGCAATAGCCAATAGAATTCTGATGGATTTTAGCATTGCTACGGGTGAGAAAGTTTCGTCGTAGTCAACACCTTGCCTTTGACGATACCCCTTAGCCACTAGCCTTGCTTTATAGGTCTCTACCTTTCCATCTACTCCGATCTTTTTCTTAAAGATCCACTTGCAACCGATGGGTACAATACCTTCGGGTGCATCAACTAGGTTCCAAACCTTATTGGAGTACATAGAATCCATCTCAGAATTCATGGCTTCTTTCCACTTCCCGGAGTCTATACTCATAATAGCCTCCTCGTAGGTCTGAGGATCAATATCCTCTACATCCTCTGCTCTAATATGTCCCACATATCTCTCAGGAGGATGGGATACTCTATCAGACCTGCGTAAAGTTGAAACTTGTGTATTAGATACCTGAACAGACTCGGGCTGTAGAGTGGTGCTTGAGCTTGGTTCTCCAACCTCGCTCAATTCTATCATTCTCCCACTGTCTCCGTCAAGAATGTGTTCCTTCTCAAGGAACACTGCTCTCTTAGCTACAAAGACCTTTTGGTCCTCGAGATGATAGAAGTAATACCCACAAGTTTCCTTGGGGTATCCCACAAATTTACATCGCCCTGTCCTTGATTCTAACTTATCGGGGTTGTGTCTTTTAACATGGGCAGAGCAGCCCCAAATCTTAACTACTTTAAGATCAGGCTTCTTCCCTTTCCATATCTCATATGGTGTAGACACCACCGACTTAGTTGGAACTCTGTTCAGAAGGTAAGCTGCGGTTTCTAGGGCATATCCCCAGAATGAGATGGGTAGGTCAGCGAAACTCATCATGGACCGTACCATATCTAATAATGTACGATTTCTCCTTTCAGAGACACCATTGAGCTGAGGTGTATAAGGAGGTGTCCATTGGGATAATATCCCATGGTCCTTGAGGAAGTGAGTAAACTCTGTACTTAAGTACTCACCTCCTCGATCTGATCGAAGAGTTTTGATACTCTTTCCAGTCTGGTTCTCCACCTCATTCTTATACTCTCTGAATTTCTCAAAGGCCTCGGACTTGTACTTCATTAAGTACACATATCCATACCTTGAGAAATCATCAGTAAATGTAATGAAGTAGGAGTAACCTCCAATGGCATGAGTTGACATGGGTTCACATACATCACTATGTATGAGTTCCAACAACTCAGTGGCTCTCTCTCCAGTTCCACTAAATGGAGAGTTGGTCAGTTTTCCACGAATGCAAGGCTCACAAGTTGCATATGACATATAGTCGAATGGATCTAGATATCCATCATTTAGCAACTTTTGAATCCTTCTTTCATGGATGTGACCTAGCCTACAATGCCACAGGTATGCACTGTTCAACTCATCTCGTTTCCTTTTGGACACATTTATATTCATGATATGTGGAGTGGTGTCTAACATAAATAAACCATTATGCAATGTTCCTTTCGTGATGATCTTATCATCTAATAATATCGAACAACCATTGTTCTCAAAAACAAATTTATATCCACTAACTGTTAAACATGAAATGGAGATAATGTTTTTGATAATAGAAGGAACAAAATAACATGCATCTAATGCAATAAAAGCTCCACTAGGCAGATGTAGGGCGACCTCGCCAACAGCTAATACAGCAACTTTTGCTCCATTACCCATCTTGAGGTCCATCTCGCCTCTCTCTAGTCTCCTAGGCCTTGCTAGAACCTGCAACGAATTACATATATGATAAGCACTACCGGTATCTAATACCCATGTGTTATCATAAGAGTCTGACAAATGGAGACTGATCATGAATGTACCTGAAGCTTCATCAAGCTTTTGTTTCACCCTTTCTGCAAGGTACTCTTTGCAGTTTCTCTTCCAGTGCCCATCTTTACCACAGTGGAAGCACTGGCCTTTGTCCTTTGTTGGGTCTTTCTTAGCAACCTTTGCTTTACCTTGTTTGCCCTTGCCCTTTCCCTTCTTAAGGGACCTTTCTGCTTTCCTTTTCTTTCTGGTCTCACCAGTGTAGAGAACTGGCTTCTCTTTCTTAATAGTACTCTCTGCCTCCCTCAACATATTGAGGAGCTCTGGGAGAGTCACCTCAAACTTGTTCATATTAAAGTTCATTATGAACTGTGAAAAGGAATCTGGTAGGGACTGAAGCACAATGTCCACACACAAGTTATCCTCTAGGACCATTCCTAGACCTGTGAGTTTCTCTATCCACTCAATCATCTTTAGGACATGGTTCTGAACCGGTGTCCCCTCAGTCATCCTAGCGCGGAAAAGGCTCTTGGATATCTCATATCGTTGAGTCCTTCCCTGTTCCTCAAACAATTTACGGACATGTAGGAGAATGGATCTAGCATCCATCTTTTCATGTTGTCTCTGTAACTCTGGAGTCATAGAGCCCAACATATAGCACTGAGCAAGAGTGGAGTCATCAATGTACTTCACGTAGCGAGTGATCTCATCCTCGCTTGCCCCTTCTTCGGGCGTAGGCATCACTGTATCAAGAACGTACACGATTTTCTCCGCTGTGAGAACAATTCTCAAGTTACGGAGCCAATCCGTATAATTTGGACCAGTGAGGCGGTTGACATCAAGTATGCCACGTAAGGGATTTGAAAACGACATTTTCTGAAAATAAAGATGTAGCAAAAATGAATAACATGCAGATTTTGCAATAAATAAACTATCAAGATATGGACTTCTATCTTAATATGCTCCCACTATTTTACTAACGAGTCACGCGACACCCTCAGCACGTGAAACGGAAGTCTCCGGCAGACTTCTAGTGGGGATCAGGATCCAATCAGCGTCTTAGTGTAACCTCGAGGGACTCGACCAATCACACTAAGCCTAAAAGGTAGACAACTCTTGCCGATCACAACTCCTTGTGATTCCCGTCCTGTTCGGCCTCCGAATCACCATGGCCTCGAGGGACTCGACCAACCATGATGCTCGGTTAAGTCAACACCTTCGTTACAAGATGAGTCTGATTTGATGATATACCCTCGAGGGACTCGACCAAGCATATCATGCCCTCAGGTCACCGGTGACATCTCTATGTCGTAAGCAAGATAGCGAATCGCGATATAGGTGAGTCTCGAGGGACTCGACCAACTCAACCTACACCGGGATTCGGTTCCTACTCATAACGATGGAAGGCCACGTGGGTCAATCTAATTGCCTCACGTTTATCGACTTAATATTATCGAGAGATGTTTCTATGATTTGGTCTCCTAATATGACATGTCACACATATACATATTTAATATATATCTACATCGCATGCAAATATATATACATATCTAGTATGTGTATAAGCAATCACACCAGATGATCATGGACCACAACCTAATATGATTAGGCTCGAGCCAATAGGCCTAATCACTCACATCAAGATCTATGTGTGCAACGGTGCATCTCCATGCCCTGTGATCGTCCATCTCGTCCTCGTCGGTTCCGTCGACATCTTAATGCATCTCCATGCATCACGATCGTCCGTCTCGTGGGTCCCGCTATCGCATCCACGCTCCCGCTGCGCCTCCTCATGTGATTACAACTTAATCATAGGCACGCAGGCCCGACAATAAACGAGAAATATAATGGAGGTTCGCAGACCTCAATAATAATAATCACAAGTACACACATCACACGGTCCATGATCATCCGTCCACACATCATACATCACATGTATAAATAATCATCATCATGTAGGACTACTAGATAATAATAAAAATAATAATCAACTAAACCTTTTAATTAATTAATATTTTCTGAAATCAGGGACATGTAGGGAATTTCTCAATTCCTAAGGGTATTTTCGTAATTTGGACAAAAGATAGAAACTGGAATTTCTCAAATTCACAGGGGCAAAACTGTCTTTTTGCCCAAAACCCTAATTCCCTCTGCTGCTTCCGTCGCCGCCACCCTGCCGGCGGAGCCTGTGCGGCGGGGCGAGGGCACTGCCCTCGCCTGCAGGCGGCACGCCCGCTGGCGGCGACGCCGCTGCGGGTGGGCGCCCCCTTCGGGCGCCGCTGCCTCCGCAGGCGGTGCTGTCCTGCTAGGCGGCCGCCCCTGTGGGGGGGGTTTCGCCCGCGGGAGTAGCGGCGGCAGGCGTCGCTACAGGTGGGCTCCCCCTTCGGGCGTCGCTGCCTCCGCAGGCGGTGCTGTCCCGCCGGGCGGCCGCCCCTGTGGGGGGGGTTTCGCCCGCAGGAGCAGCGGCGGCAGGCGTCGTGCGTCGCTGCCCTGCGGCGGCAGGCGCCGCTTCCTTTCGGTGGCAGGCGCCGCTGCCCTGCGGCGCCTCTGCCCGTGGGTTGCCAGCCCCGCCGGCAGCAAACCTGCTGCAAGCAGACCGCTGGCCGGCTGCTGCAGGCACTGCGCCGGCGCTGTGCTGCCTGGCTGCGGCTGCAGGTGGCTGCAGGCATGCAGATCGAGGGCAGCAACTGTTGCTGCCCTTCCTCGCTTTTGCGTCAACGATTTTGACGTCAATATTCTTCCTAAACACAACACACGCAGTTCAAAACCAATCATTCGCACGAACAACCTGGCTCTGATACCACTGTTGGGAAATCATAGGGGGGGCGACATCATATGCGCAGCGGAAGAACAAGAAAACAAAAATCCCCGATTCCCAAACTGCTGTTCATCGTCGTGCGAAGATTGGTGCGCAAAATCCGCAAAAAAACACAAAACTGCGTATAGAGATTGTGTTACCTAGGGAGATCGTATATCCCTGTTTCCTTGCAGATCCTTAGGAGAGGGTGAAGGAGGTCAAGCGTCCTCCTCTCTAGCGGTGATCCACACAGCAGGGTTACGACGACGCTCCTCAAAACTCCAGGCCTACTCTGAGGTGGAGAGGGAGAGGAGAATAGGAAGGGCAAGCAAAGACTCTAGCCTATGAGGCTGTGAATCCCTCCTATTTATAGAGATCCCGTGTCAAAACCCTAATGGGTCCTTTCCCTAGTGGGTATTGGATCTGCATCCAATAAGACAAGGGCTCCGTCGGATATCTCATATCCGAACCTCTACTCATCGCAATGCCTACCATATGTGTGTGACCCTCTAGGCCCAATATCGAGCTGGCCGTGAGTCATACCTGTCAGAACTCCTTCTAACTCAGTGAATTATTATCTCTGTAATAATTCACTCGACTCATCGACTACGGAAGTACTAGGCCACTACGCCGTAGTCCCCAGACGATACAGGGGAATCCAATCCATTGGACCTGTCTGTCCTCAGTTACCATGTACCTATAGTCCCTCATCCATCTAATATCCCAGAGACCGTATATCGAGCATGGTGCTGTCAGACCCATACGGTTTCTACTCGAGTCTCGCTCTAATCGGATTCTCCCGGAGAACTCTTTCTCTCTCAACCCGAATGACCCTGGCCAGGGATTTGTCTGAGCAAGAACACATGGGATATTCCTCTCATGATACCGAGAGTGGATGATCCTCTATCGACACTCAATAGCCCTCGTAAGGTCGACTACCACTCCCAATGACCAGCTGTACTAGATCTGGGAACAACCAAACCTATAAGTCTGGTATCAAAGAGTGGAGCACTCATACAGGACATCCTTGGTGTCTCAAGTCTAAGAACCAGATACACCACTAGGACTACGGAATTGTTGTCTGACAATAAGGCATCATCAACCATCCAACATTCCGTAAGCGGATCAATCAGTGAACTCATTCTCCAATGAGCACCTGTACTGTATCCCTAGTGTCCCTACACGAGCAGCTATGAGACCAGCTGCATCCATCATATGGACGGGTATACAGCACACCAGTCTATCTGGTTATCACGATGTCCCTCTCGAGTAACCTATGACCGGGATTATTTAGGATATGTGTTTAAAGGTGAATCGATCTCATTATCGTGATCTCATCACGATCCGATTCCCATTGCACAAATCCAAGGACATCACAATATATATGCATTTATGCAATAGTTATAAAGTGATATACGCCAAAATATAATAAGCAAAAAGATTCTGTATCAAGTCACACGTGCCATCACTCACGTGATTGGCTTGCTGGGCACTTATGACTAGCAGATGCTACCTTGAGTCTTAAGCTCCTTACCTTCATGGTTGCATTCTTAGGATATAACTAAATTAGAATGATACTAGAGGATTGGAAACATAATTCCTTCATCTCAAACCAAGGCACATATTGCTACTGAGTCATGCCTTTTGGGTTCAAAAATACGAGAGTGATTTACCAAAGGATGGTGAACAAAATATTCAAGAATCAAATTGAGAGAAATTTGAAGGTTATATGGATGACATGATAGTAAAAAGCAAGATGGTCGACTTATATTTGGTAGATTAGGCCAAATTATTTCAAGTTCTAAAAAGTTTAACATGCATCTTAATCTAACCAAGTGCGTCTTTAAAATCAACTCGAAAAAGTTCCTCGATTCATTATGCATTAGAGAATAATTGACATAAACCTTAAGAAGGCGAAAACCATATTAGAGATACACCCATCTCTATTGATAAGGGAGGTCCAATAGTTAACAGATTGGATAGCTGTCATGCCCCCCGAATTTAATTCTCATTTAGGAGGTGTGAACCTAATTTCAAGATTGATAATATTTAATTCAACAAACAATCCAGGATCCAATCACACCTTTGAGGTCACTAAGAAAAACATTCAAGTCATTCGCCTCTACAATCCACAATTCACAAAACCTGTGCAGTCTATAATCATACATCATGTCACTAGATGATTCTTAAAATCCAAAAGCAACTTAACTAAACCATAACTATATCATAAATCCATAAGTGCGGTAATTAATGCAATCACAAAACCAACATGTACTACATGTTTATATCAGTACACAGTTTAGACTTAACATTTTCAAAATCCTGACGTAAGAGGTACTTTTCAAATATTTACAAGATACATCAATCTAGATTTGTCATTGATATTTCATTACACCCAAAAAGAACTTATACAACATCAACCTATCAAGTACAAAATATTTGCCCTAAAATCTTCTAGTCTTCCACTGCCTCAACCCAATTTACACATTTTAGTGAGCGATAAGCTATCCTGAAAAATTTATATAGCAACGGGGTGAGCATATAAAGCTCAGCAAATAACTAACATATCCATAGCAAAGAGGACAATTTTCACACAAATGAGATATCAAAATATAAAGCAAAGATACAGGATGAAACAGTAGCATGTTTTGTTTGAATGCAGAATTACAATAACATATCGTTCGAAGCACGTTTTATTCCTACAATCGAGGAAAGGTAATTGGAGCATATCATTGGCATAAGGAGCATATCGATGACATATGGTAATTTCAAGGCATAACAAAGACGTAAGGAGCATTTTGGATATCATGAATGCAGAATTACGATGTCATTTAGTTCGAAGCACGTTTTGTTCATACAATCGAGGAAATGTAATTGGAGCATATTATTGGCATAAGGAGCATATCGATGACATATGGTAATTTCAAGGCATAACAAAGACGTAAGGAGCATTTTGGATATCAATGGCATATGAAACAATTCGGAACATATCAATAGTGAATGAAATGCTTCAGAATGTATCAATGGCATATGGAAATATTTCGGAAGCAAAAAAAGCATTTCAGAACATATCAAGGAACAAATATGAAATAGAAGCTCAAACGTCATACTCTAGCATAGTGCATGTGAGGTTTAACTCAGTGGTGGCTCCACACCGTGATGAGTTCTCGACTCCATCTACGGGTAGCCCTTTCCTACTTGAGCCCTCTCACCCTACCCAAGTGATAGGTCGGCTCTGAATTTCATATCAAACAGATAGAAGGTAAAGTGGGATCATAACATAATATGGTCTATCCATTTCTGAATGACCACCAAACATAAGTCTCCTACGTCTGGGAGCTTCATCCACCCATGTCTAAGTGAAGTCATAGGAGGCCGGCAGAGCATCGCGGGCTCTAAGCATAACTCCATTTACCATTTCTAGCAAAGGTTCACATTTATCCCACAAACACCAGAGTACAAAGGGACAGTATGAATAATGAAATTAGTATATATCAGAAGCACATGCGGAACAACGAAATGTACATATGCCTTTCGAGTCAATACGATACAAACATAATCTTTCACAAATGTATTCAGATTTGAAAGGGAACAAAAGCAAGAGCAAACAAGGATTTCAAGAAATCACATATAGCTCAATTGAAATAAGAAAGTTAGATGAATTCAATGTCCAAAGAAATGAAACTGGAAGAGGCACATATCGAAAGCAAATACGGAACAATGGGATGCATGTTCGAATCATTACGATAGAAACATGAACTTTAGATGATAGCTGTAGATGTACAAATAAATAAAGGACAAAAGTTTACAGGAATTTAAGGTAATAATGTAAAGCTTAATTGAAGTAAGAGTTTTTGCCGAAATCGATTTCCAAAGGGAAGAAACAAGAAAAGCCGAAATCGACCAAAGCTCGATTCTGGCAGAATTTGATAGGAACATTTTATAAACTCTTTGGATAACCAATTATGCTCCAATTTATACAAAATAGGTGTCATTAGAAAGCTTTATCAATATACTTTTAGGCAAATCCAGTTTTACAAGAATTGGAATTTACAAAAGGGAGTTACAGATAATTTCGTAACGAAAGGTCTGAAAATATTAGCTCTATTTTACTGAATCCATAGGGTCGATGAAAGCAGATGTTTCAGTTAGCAATTGTACTCTAAAAATTTCAAATCAGATATATACATAAAGCATTTTGAGTCTAGCTTCGAATAAATATACTTTGTATGAATCTGAGTTCACAGCAGAAAGTTATAAGTAGTTAAGCAACAAGAGGTCAGAAATTTCAGTCCCTGTTTTGCAAAATCTGTAGTGTTAATTTAAATAAAGTCTTAGTAGGCATTTAAAATCCAAATCATTCAATCTTAGTAACAAAATAAATATTTTTATGTCTACTTTCAAATGGAATAGGTCTTGTCTAAATCAGAGTTTATTACAAAATGTTATGACCGAAACATTGCATAGAGGTCAGATTACCAAAAAATTATAAATTCATAACTTTATATCAAAACGAAAGAAGGTCTGGTTCCCAATTGAAATCTTTCAAATTTTGCAGAATAAAAATGGAAATAGAGATTAACGTTACTGTGGGATGGGGTTAGAACACTTACCTTAAAATTATTTGAATCCCAAATGTGAGAAAATTGATGAAAAAACTCAAGCTCTTCTTCTTCTTCTTCTTATTCTTCTTCTTTTTTTTTTTCTCAAACTCACGTTGGCTGTAACTCTTCAGGTTTGTTTTCTTTAACCTTTCATCTCATTATTTAGGTTTTGGCTAATGCAAAAGTTACAAGGTGTCATACATGCATGAAAGGGGCTAGGTGTCATCTTTAGAGCAAAGATAAATGGCACCAACCTTAGGTTAGCTAGTGACACATGTCCACTATATTTTTTTTTTTAACTTAAATCTGAATCTTTCATAAATTATATCAAACTTCTAATATTTACTCTTAGGTCCCTAGCCATAAACTTTTAATATAATATTATTGAATATAAAATAATTATTAAATAATCCTTATTTTTTACAAACAAACCTTTTACTAAATTTTTAAAAAATGGGAGATGTTACACTCTCCCCTCCTTAAAGAAAAATTTAGTCCTCTAAATTTATCATACCTCATTCGACGAAAAGATGAGGATAAGCTTTCATCATTTCTTCCTCAAGCTCCCAAGTTGTTTCCTCTCCAGAATGATATCTCCAGATCACTTTAACTAGAGGGATAACCCGATTCCTTAAGATCTTTTCTTTTTTATCAATAATATGAGTGGGCTCTTCCACATAAGACAAGTCTTTATCAATCACCATCGGCTCATACTTAATGATATGAGAGGGATCAGGTATATATTTTCTGATCATTAAAACATGAAATATATCATGGATATGGCACAACGATGGTGGCAAGGCAATCCTATAAACGATAGAACCAACCGTCTCAAGAATCTCAAAAGGTCCAATAAATCTTGGGCTTAACTTTCCTTTCTTCCCAAATCTTATAATGCCTTTAGAAGGGGAGACCTTCAGGAATACAAAATCCCCGATTTGAAACTCAATATTTCGTCTTCTGTTATCAGCATAACTCTTTTGACGACTCTGAGCAGTCTTTAACCTTTTTCTTATAAGTTGAATTTTCTCAGTAGTCTCTTGTACTTTTTCTGGTGCTAATAACTTTCTGTCGCCAATTTCTTCCCAACATATAGGCGTCCTGCACTTTCGCCCATATAAAGCTTCATAAGGAGTCATCTGAATACTTGAATGATAACTATTATTGTAAGTGAACTCAATAAGAGAGATATCTTTATCTCATTCACCTTTCTAATCCATAATATAGGCTCGAAGCAAATCTTCAAGTGTTTGAATGGTTCTTTCTGATTGACCATCAGTTTGAGGGTGATAAGCAGTGCTAACCTTGACTTTAGTACCAATAGATTCCTGTAACCTTCTCCAAAATCTAGATAGAAATCTGGAGTCTCTGTCAGAGATTATCTCCTTTGGAACACCATGAAGTCTTACTATTTCATTTATATATAAATCTGCAAGCCTATCAAGAGAATAAGTCATATTGATCGGTAGAAAATGTACAGATTTTGTTAACCTATCAATGATAACCCAAATAGCATCATGCTTTCTAGAAGTTCGGGGTAGTCCTGAAATAAAGTCCATGGTAATATATTCTCATTTCCATTCAGGAATATCTAAAGGTTGCAACAAACCTCCAGGTCTTTGGTATTCTGTTTTGATTTGCTGACAAGTCAAACACTTTGAAATATATATTGCAATCTCCTTCTTCATGCCTTCCCACCAATAATGACTTTGGAGATCTCTATACATCTTAGTGCTACCAGGATGCATGGTGTACTTTGAATTATGACCATCCCTCAGGATTTGATTTTTGATATCTGAGTCATTTGGAACACATATTCTATCCCTAAATCTCAATAGGCTATCCTCTGAAACTCGAAAATTCACTTTCAATCCCTTTTCTACTTCATTCCTTAAGCAGATCAAGCGTCGATCTCGTAGTTGTCCTCCTTTAATTTGTTGAATGAGATCAGATTGCACTTGGATGGAGGCCATTAATATCATTGAGTCTTGCCCTTTTCTCATAACATTTGAATCATAATTCTCTTCTAATAACTTCAATTGCTTCATAACCAAAGTCGCTATAAAACTTAAAGATTTTCTACTAAGGGCATTTGCTACAACATTAGCTTTACCCGGGTGATAACGAATGGTACAATCATAATCCTTTAGAAGTTCTATCCATCTCCGTTGTCTCATGTTTAACTCTTTTTGAGTAAAAATATACTTTAAACTCTTATGATCAGTAAAGATTTCAAATGTTCGTCCATACAAGTAATGCCTCCAAATCTTTAGAGCAAAAACAATTACTGTCAATTCCAAATCATGAGTTGGATAATTCAGTTCATAACTCTTTAGTTGTCTAGAAGCATAAGCAATCACTTTCCCTTCTTGCATCAAAACACATCCAAGGCCCTTTCTTGAGGCATTAGTGTAAACCATAAATCCCTCATCACCACTTGGAATAGTGAGAATAGGGGCACTAGTTAATCTCCTTTTTAACTCATGAAAACTTTGCTCACAATCATCACCCCATACAAATTTCACATTCTTTTGAGTGAGTTTGGTGAGAGGTTGAGCGATTCGAGAAAATCCCTCCATAAATCTCCTATAATAACCTGCCATGCCTAAGAAGCTTCTAACTTCTGTCACGTTTGTTGGTACTTCCCACTTAACAACAGCTTCCACTTTCTTTGGATCAACAGATATACCCTTCCCTGAAATCACATGGCCTAAGAAAGCAATTTCATTCAACCAAAATTCACATTTGCTAAACTTTGCATACAACTTCTTTTCTCTTAGTATGGATAATATATTTCTCAAGTGTTCCTCATGCTCCTGATTACTCCTTGAATATACTAATATGTCATCAATGAATACAATCACACAATCATCCAAGAATGGCTGAAATATCCTATTCATCAGTTCCATAAAAGCTGTAGGGGCATTAGTTAAACCAAAAGGCATCACTAAGAATTCATAGTGACCATATCGAGTTCTAAAAGCTGTTTTTGGAATATCCTCCTTCATTATCTTCAACTGATAGTAACCTGACCTTAAATCAATCTTGGAGAATACTTGTGCACCCTGCAATTGATCAAACAAATCATCAATTCTGGGTAGGGGATACTTGTTTTTTATGGTCACCTGATTCAATTGTCTATAATCAATACAAAGCCTTAACGTTCCATCCTTCTTCTTAACTAATAGCACCGGAGCACCCCATGGTGAAACACTGGGTCGAATGAAACCCTTATCTAATAGTTCTTGTAGTTGCTTTTTCAATTCCTCTAGCTCGAGTGGTGCCATTCTGTAAGGAGGCTTAGATATTAGGGTTGTCCCAGGGACCAAATCAATAGTAAATTCACCCTCTCTATCTGGAGATAAACCAGGCAAGTCATCTAGAAATACATCAGGGAACTCTTTGACCACTGTAATTTCATTTAGGTGAGTTTCTTGATTTGAATGCTCCTTTACACACACCATATAACAAAAACAACCCTTCTGCATAAAACGATAAGCTTGAAGTGCTGATATCAAGCAAGGAGGCAAATCATGCCTAATACCCTCAAAGTAAAATATAGGCTGATCTGGTATGCAGAAAGTAATTATTTTTGTATAGCAATCAACACTAGCATGATAGGAAGATAGCCAATCCATACCAAGTATAATATCAAAACCCTGGATCTCTAGGAGAATCAAATCAGCAAGAAGTTCACATTCTCCGATAGAAATCAAACAAGATGGATAAACCAAGTTTGTTGTCAAAGAATCCCCAACAGCAATAGTTACATATAACATATAATCCAAGGGTCTAGGTTCAATGCCCAAGTAACAAGGAAAGTGTTGTGAAACAAAAGATAAGTTGGAACCAGGATCAAACAAAACTTTTGCATTTCTTTTAGAAACATGAAGAATACCTTCAACCACTGATTTAGAGGCTCTGGAATCTTGTTCAGTAATAGCATATACTCTAGCATGGGCTGTTGACTTAGGAGGCAGTGGCTCTTTCTTCTTGTTTAGTGGGCAATCTTTTACTTTATGATCTAATTTCCCGTAAGCAAAACAAGCTCCAGTCGTCCGAAAACATTGACTTGTTTCATGATTTAATCCACATTTAGCACATGAATGAGTCCTCTGTGGTGGTTTTTCTTTCTCAAATCTGGACATCTTGACCCTCTTATAACTTGTTTCAGATTCATTCCCTCTCTTACTTTTGCTGATAAACTTCTTATCTTTCTTGTCCCTGATTTCTTGAATTTCCTCCAAGTCTCTTTCAATTATCAAAGCCCTTTCGACCACATCGGCATAAGCTTGGAGTTTTAATGCTGATATTCGACTTCTTATAGCTGGCCTTAGACCCCTTTCAAATTTCTTTGCTTTTCTAATTTCATCATCAGTTATATGAGTGGCAAATCTGGAGAGCTCAGTGAATTTGGATTCATACTTTGCAACTGTCAAATTTCCTTGGATGAGATCCAAGAACTCCAATTCTTTCTGCTCTCTAATACAATCTGGAAAATATTTATCGTTGAACTTTTCTATGAATGCCTTCCATGTGATTGGCTCATGTTTGATTTCAGAAATCCTTTTAATCATTCTCCACCAGTGCTCGGCCTCTCCTTCCAACATAAAGGCTGCAAGAGAAACCTTTTGGTCTTCAAGGCAATTTAAGACATCAAATATTTTTTCTATCTGCATCATCCATCGTTCTGCTATCATTGGATCAGGCTCACCACTAAAACTAGGAGGACTAAGCTTCTTAAACTGTTCAATTCCCAACCCAGTATGGTTTGATGCTCCCATTCTATTATTTCCTCCTTGTTGGACTTGTTGTTGCATCACTTGTGTCATAGTCTCCAAAGTTCTCATAATTCCACTTAATTGATCAGCAGTAGATGCAATAGGAGAACCAGATGTCCTCGTCAACCTCGCTTCCTAAAAACAACAAAAGAAAAAAAAATTTTATCAATATCTGAATAAAATTCACTAAACCACCAAATTCTTTTTGTGTATCTACAATAACAAAATAATAATAATAATAATAATAATCTTAGTGATCCTCAAATCATGCTCTGATACCACTATGTCACGCCCCCCGAATTTAATTCTCATTTAGGAGGTGTGAACCTAATTTCAAGATTTATAATATTTAATTCAACAAACAATCTAGGATCCAATCACACCTTTGAGGTCACTAAGAAAAACATTCAAGTCATTCACCTCTACAATCCACAATTCACAAAACCTGTGCAGGCTATAATCATACATCATGTCACTAGATGATTCTTAAAATCCAAAAGCAACTTAACTAAACCATAACTATATCATAAATCCATAAGCGCGGTAATTAATGCAATCACAAAACCAACATGTACTACATGTTTATATCAGTACACAGTTTAGACTTAACATTTCCAAAATCCTGATGTAAGAGGTACTTTTCAAATATTTACAAGATACATCAATCTAGATTTGTCATTGATATTTCATTACACCCAAAAAGAAATTATACAACATCAACCTATCAAGTACAAAATATTTGCCACAAAATCTTCTAGTCTTCCACTACCTCAACCCAATTTACACATTTTAGTGAGCGATAAGCTATCCTGAAAAATTTATATAGCAACGGGGTGAGCATATAAAGCTCAGCAAATGACTAACATATCCATAGCAAAGAGGACGGTTTTCAAACAAATGAGGTATCAAAATACAAAGCAGAGATATAGGATGAAACAGTAGCATGTTTTGTTTGAATGCAGAATTACAATATCATATCGTTCGAAGCACATTTTATTCATACAATCGAGGAAAGGTAATTGGAGCATATCATTGGCATAAGGAGCATATCGATGACATATGGTAATTTCAAGGCATAACAAAGACGTAAGGAGCATTTTGGATTTCATGAATGTAGAATTACGATGTCATTTCGTTCGAAGCACATTTTGTTCATACAATCGAGGAAATGTAATTGGAGCATATCATTGGCATAAGGAGCATATCGATGACATATGGTAATTTCAAGGCATAACAAAGACGTAAGGAGCATTTTGGATATCAATGGCATATGAAACAGTTCGGAACATATCAATAGTGAATGAAATGCTTCAGAACGTATCAATAGTATATAGAAATATTTCGGAACCATAAGAAGCATTTCAGAACATATCAAAGAACAAATACGAAATAGAAACTCAAACGTCGTACTCTAGCATAGTGCATGTGAGGTTTAACTCAGTGGTGGCTCCACGCCGTGATGAGTTCTCGACTCCATCCACGGGTAGCCCTTTCCTACTCGAGCCCTCTCACCTTACCCAAGTGCTAGGTCGGCTCTGAATTTCATATCAAACAGATAGAAGGTGAAGTGGGATCATAACATAATATGGTCTATCCATTTCTGAATGACCACTAAACATAAGTCTCCCACGTCTGGGAGCTCCATCCACCCATGTCTGAGTGAAGTCATAGGGAGCCGGCAGAGCATCGCGGGCTCTAAGCATAACTCTCTTTACCATTTCTAGCAAAGGGTCACATTTACCCACAAACACCAGAGTACAAAGGGACAGTATGAATAATGAAATTAGTATATATCAGAAGCACATGCGGAACAATGAAATGTACATATGCCTTTCGAGTCAATACGATACAAACATAATCTTTCACAAATGTATTCAGATTTGAAAGGGAACAAAAGCAAGAGCATACAAGGATTTCAAGAAATCACATATAGCTCAATTGAAATAAGAAAGTTAGATGAATTTAATGTCCAAAGAAATGAAACTGGAAGAGGCACATATCGAAAGCAAATACGGAACAATGTGATGCATGTGCCGAATCATTACGATACAAACATGAACTTTAGATGATAGCTGCAGATGTACAAATAAATAAAGGACAAAAGTTTACAGGAATTTAAGGTAATAATGTAAAGCTTAACTGAAGTAAGAGGTTTTGCCGAAATCGATTTCTAAAGAGAAGAAACAAGAAAAGAGCCGAAATCGACCAAAGCTCGATTCTGGCAGAATTTGATAGGAACATTTTATGAACTATTTGGATAACCAATTATGCTCCAATTTATACAAAATAGGTGTCATTAAAAAGCTTTGTCAATCTACTTTTAGGCAAATCTAGTTTTACAAGAATTGGAATTTACAAAAGGGAGTTACAGATAATTTCGTAACGAAAGGTCTGAAAATATTAGCTTTGTTTTACTGAATCCATAGGGTCGATGAAAGCAGATGTTTCAGTTAGCAATTGTACTCGAAAAATTTCAAATCAGATATATACAGAAATAATTTTAAGTCTAGCTTTGAATAAATTATACTTTGTATAAATCTGAGTTCACAGCAGAAAGTTATAAGTAGTTAAGCAACAAGAGGTCAGAAATTTCAGTCCCTGTTTTATAGAATCTGTAGGGTTAATTTAAATAGAAGTCTTAGTAGGAATTTAAAATCCAAATCATTCAATCTTAGTAACAAAATAAATATTTTTATGTCTACTTTCAAATGAAATAAGTCTTGTCTAAATCTAAGTTTATTACAAAATGTTATGACCGAAACATTGCATAGAGGTCAGATTACCGAAAAATTACAGATTTATAGCTTTATATCAAAACGAAAGAAGGTCTGGTTCCCAGTTGAAATCTTTCAAATTTTGCAGAATAAAAATGGAAATAGAGATTAAGGTTACTGTGGGATGAGGTTAGAACACTTGCCTTAAAATTATTTGAATCCCAAATGTGAGAAAATTGATGAAAAACCTCAAGCTCTTCTTCTTCTTCTTCTTCTTCTCAAACTCACGTTGGCTGCAACTCTTCAGGTTTGTTTTCTTTAACCTTTCATCTCATTATTTAGGTTTTGGCTAATGCAAAAATTACAAGGTATCATACATGCATGAAAGGGGCTAGGTGTCATCTTTAGAGCAAAGATAAGTGGCACCAACCTTAGGTTAGCTAGTGACACGTCCACTATATTTTTTTTTAACTTAAATCTGAATCTTTCATAAATTATATCAAACTTCTAATATTTACTCTTAGGTCCCTAGCCATAAACTTTTAATATAATATTATTGAATATAAAATAATTATTAAATAATCCTTATTTTTTACAAACAAACCTTTTACTAAATTTTTAAAAAATGGGGGATGTTACAATAGCAGCGCTCAATTGATTCTTATCCAATATAGCAATAGGTGTCTACCTTGCTTTCAAGCATAAAAGAATCCAAAGGGCTTCTTGTGGATCGAGGAGTGCTAGGACGCCTTCAAAAAAATTATAGGACCACCTCACCTAGATGTCGTAGTTCACTTCGTCCACCTCAAGTGAAACTCTAAGCCTCTACCTCATTGCTATCAGCCTAGCTATCAGCTCGGTGTTAATATGGGACAATACAAGAGTTCAAAAGCCCATCTGCTATATCGGTCAAATTCTAAACGGACCCGAGGAGTGATAAGAAAGCTCTATCCCTATTTTCAAGTGCATGTTGTATAGGTAATCACTGATCAATGACTCAAACATGTTTGTTCTCTCTTGGTTTGATGTCTCGAGTCAGCTATTGAGGTGGTCAATAGAGTTAAATGAGTTTGACATCCAACACATTCTAAGGACTGTAATAAAGGTTAGGCACCGGTAGACTTTATCTTAGAACTACCTCCTTCACCTAAGATCGACAAGCACACCCTACCTACATAGACACTATTCATGGATGGTTATTCTTCCACCTCAGATAGAGGTGGCAGTGGACCCGTCTTGAAATGTTTGAACAAACAAGTATACGAGTTTGCTCTTCGGTTTAGGTTTAAAATCTCCAACACTAAAGCTGAGTATGAGACACTTCTCTCGAAGCTTCGGCTCACTCGAGAGCTTTAATACCAAGACCTAGGAATATTCAGTAACTCATAGCTAGTCATAAACCAAGTGAAAGGGAACTATGAAGCTTAAAATGCGACTATAGTAAAATATCTCATCGAGGTTTAGAAATTAACCCACAACTTCTCCCAACTTAATATGTTACAAGTTCCTTGTGAAGAGAATGCCCAGGTTGATATGCTTGTTAGATTAGCATCGGCCAGGGCCACAAAGGATGGTCGATTGCCAATCAAGAGACTACCAACCTGAACCATAGACAAATACGACGTGTGGCTACATATGGGAAAGAGTCAAGGTGGATCCACAAGATATTGCACAATAGAAAAGATAGAATATTTCTTATAGACCCCACATCAGCCTAGAGAGTTAAGCATGGTATTGCATAATTAATAATTACTTATATCATAGGTCTTTAAGTCAACCATCTCTTAGATGACTAACACCCTAAGAAATTAAGAGGGTGCTGGCCGAGGTGCATGAGGTATCTATGGTGAGCACATTGATAGATAAACCCTCGCTTCGGAGTACTTTGGTAAGGGTCCTATTGGCTAACACTACGCAAGGATGCAATAGCCTATGCCTAAAAATGTAATAGGTATTAGAGGTTTACATAGATACAACATCAACTGACAGTCTCTTTGAGTCCGATCGATTGTGAATGGTCTTTCACTCAATGAGGTATAGGCATTCTCGGATCCTTTCCACTAGCCTCGAGCAAGCGAAGGTTTCTCATCGTTGAAGTTAACGATTTTATAAACTAAATGGAGATTGAGTCATTAGCATCGATCATTGAGAAGTAGGTTGAGGGATTCATATAGAAGAATATCATTACCCACTTTGAAATTCTGATAGTTATCATCATCAAAAATGAAACTCAATTCAACAATATGAAGTTCAAGAAGTTCTGTTAATCCTACAAAGTTTAACTAAAGTTTAACTCAGTCACTCATCCTCGGACCAATGGTCTCACTAAGGTCACCAACCAAGCTATTCTCAAAGGGTTAAAGAATTGGGTCATTGAAGCAAATGGTACTTGAGTGGACGAACTACCGAGTATCTTATGGGCCTCTTCAATAACACCTAAGTTGGGTCAAGAGAATCATCATTCAACTTAGCCTTTAGCACTAAGGCTATTCTACCACCCAAGATTATTTTTCTAACACCTTGGGTTAAGAATTTTGATGAGAAAACATATGAAGAATGACTTCGGGCTAAACTCGAATAATTAGTGAGGTAAGAGCAAAAGCACATCTAATGGTACTGAGATACATGAAAGCGATAGCCAAACTTTACAACCAAGCCGTTAGCTGTTCGCCCTCAAGGAGTTGGTCTGGAGGATTTGGTGCTTCGAAAAGTTGAAGTTGGTAATCCAACTAGCTCCCAAGGTAAGCTAACATCACACTAAGAAGGGTTATATCGAGATCATCCAAGATAAAACCTATCACCTCAAGATAATAGGAGTAGGAATATCGAGGACATAACACATTACAAACTTAAAAAAGTTTTACCCTTAATACATCCCTCGGGGTCAAGTTAGAGTGACTATACCCCAAGCATCAAGCCTTGGTCTACTATATCTTTGGCGCTAGTTAAAGAAAAAAGGAGAGAGAATATATTCAAGGTATAGATGTTATAAGTAAAGGAAAGAAAGTTTCATTACTTAAAAAAACTATACTAACTCAATCGAGCCTCTATATCTAAAATGAGATCTTGACCTATCAAGATATGAGATTGGAAGAAGAAACCTACAATGACCAAGTATAAAAACTCATATTCCGTTGAATATGAAATTTGATTAAAGGTTGTCTTCTAGTAGAATACTTCGTAGAATATATTTTTTATTTATAACCCAATATAAAAGGTCATCTTCAATACAATGAAAATAAGAATAATATTTTAATCACTCGCGTTCACACTCATCTATTTCGAATTACTAACTTAGGTATCATAGAGATCAAATCAAAAAATCTTTCTTGACATCGATCTTCATATTAGTAGCACCTCAAAAGCCTGACATTTATATCTTAAAGGAATCTTAAATATGATGGGATATAAAGAGAAATAAACTTTTAAATATGAACAAATACTAGCAGGTCATAATACGCAGCAGAATTAAATGAAATTATAATTAAATATAACACCAAGATTTACGTAGAAAACACCTTCAATGTGAAGGGTAAAAACAACGGGGAAAACTAGAGATAATCCACTATAAGAATAATGAATATACAAATCTCAATCTTTTACCCAAAACCCTAGTAATAATCACAAGAGAATAACTGAGATACAAGGATCACGTCATTGTGCATAATATCTAAATTCTTCCCAAGTAATCATAGTAAGAATCTACTATAGATCTTATCTAACCTGAAATGATAATACTACTAGATGATTGAGAACAGTCTCTCTGTGTTGTCCTTATTTTCTTCCCTTTCTTTCTCTTGTTTTCTGTCCTTTTCTCCTAAGTTTTGGAATCACATGGCTGCAACAAAAATCTACCTCATTGTTGTAGTTTTTCTCTCTCAAAATCGCAGCCACCACACCCCCCTAATTTGGATCTAGGGTTTAGAGAAAGGGGGGTAGGCTATGGGGTATTAAAGTCCACCATAGGCTGAACCTATGGGTTGTCAGCCCAACAACCTCCCCCTTCAACCCATAAGGGAGGCTATCCCAAGACTTATCAATGTGAAGTCATGCCGACCAACTGTCGACATATCTCCTATCTTTTTTTGGTAAGGTCTTTGTCAACATGTCTGCTCCGTTGTCATCTGTGTGAATTTTCTAAAGCTGCAACTGTTCTCTTCAAGTACATTTCGAATCCAATGGTATTTGACATCTATATGCTTTGACTTAGAATGAAAAGTTAAATTATTACACAAATGGATAGCACTTTGGCTGTCATAATGCACCACATAGTTTTTCTATTTCAGCCCCAATTCTTGTAAGAATTCTTTCATCCATAATATTTCTTTGTAAACCTCTGTAGTAGCAATATATTCTGCCTCTGTGATGGAGAGAGCAATACACCTTTGCAATCTAGATTATCATGACACAGCTCCCCTTGTAAAAGTAAGTTCAAAACCTAATGTAGACTTCCTCGTATCAATATATCTTGTCATATCTGCATCTGTGTAACCTGTCAACATAGGTGGTCCACCTCCAAAGCTTAAACAAACCTTAGAGCTTCCTTTGAGATATCTAAAAATCCACTTCACTACTGCCCAATGCTCTTTGCCTGGATTTGAAAGAAATCTACTAGTAACACACACTACATATACGATGTCCGACCTCGTACATATCATCACATATATTAAACTTCCAACTACTGAAGCATAAGGAACCTTTTATATTTTCTTCTTCTCCTCATCACTTGATGGACTCTGCTCTGAGCATAAATTGAAGTGATCTCCAAGAGGAGAACCAACTGGTTTTGCATTGCTCATACTGAACCTTTCCAATACCTTCTCGATGTATTTCTCTTATGACAACCAAATCTTCTTGGTTTTTCTGTCACGGAAAATTTACATGCCTAGTATTTACTTTGCTGGCTCCATGTCCTTCATTATAAAAGACTCACTCAGTTCTTTCTTCAATCTATCAATTGTAGATATATCTTTCCCAAGAATAAGTATGTCATCAAAATAAAGTAAGAGAATCATAAAATTCTCACCAAACCATTTGATATAAACACAATGATCTGAAGCCGTTCTTTTGTATCTATTTTCTGTTATAAATAAATCAAACTTTCTGTACCACTATCTTGGAGCTTGCTTTAGCCCATAAAAGCTCTTCCTTAACTTGCAAACAAAGTTCTCTTTACCTTTAACTTTGAAGCCTTCTGGTTACTCCATGTAAATTTTCTCCCATAAATCATCATTAAAAAAAACTGTCTTCATATCTAATTGCTCAACCTCTAAGTTCTGGCTAGTAGCAATGCTAAGAGCAATACAAATAGAAGATATTTTAACAATAGGAGAAAAAATCTCTTCAAAGTCAATATATTTCTTTTGACCAAAGTCTTTCACAACCAATCTAGTTTTGTACTTTGGTTTAGAACAATATTTTTGAGTCTTCAACCTAAAAATTTACTTGTTCTTTAATGCCTTCATTTCCTTTGGTAGTAGCACTAAATCATAAGTATGGTTCTTCTGAAGAGCATTCATCTCTTCCTGCATAGTAACTAACCATTTCTTTTTCTACTTACTTTCAACTACTTCTTGGTAACTCTCTAGTTCAACCTGAAAACTCATCTTACTGCACATCTCTCTCATTAATATCAAGTTAGATCAGATCTAACCTGAGATGATAATACTACTAGATGATTGAGAACAGTCTCTCTGTATTATCCTTATTTTCTTCTCTTTTTTTATTTTTTACCCTTTTCTCCTAAGTTTTGGAATCACATAACTGTAGCAAAAATCTATCAGTTTTTCTCTCTCAAAATCACAGCCACCACATCTCCTAATTTGGATCTAGGGTTTAGAAAAAAAGGATGCGCCGTGGGCTGCTAAAGCTCATCATGGGTTGAACGTAGGTTATCAGCCCAACAAAATAATCTTCCATAAATTGAATCACACGATGTAGGTCAATAGTATATTTCCATAACGCCATGGCTCGAAGGATTCCTGCGCAACTCTTGCCATTTGAGACGAGAAAACCTATCATCATTGCAATATAGCAAGCGATATTTTGTTCAACAGCAAGGCAGATCCAACTAGCCATTGGTGTTCTTTAATGTGCTGTCTTGTTTCCATTGTGACTTTGTAGGCCCATATAGCGCTGTTTGACTTTTAATGCTATCGGAGTTTCCATACCGATCAATGAAGAGGCAAAGTTTGAGCTTCATGTGGATTTCATTACCAACGGAGGCATACGTTGGATCTCATGGACATATTAATTCCTGGGATCTCAACCAAGACCTCTTTGATGACTTTAAGATGTGCACTAGCATTTTTCTACAAGTTATTATTATTTTTCTTTTTTGTTACCACCTAATCATCTGACCCACTTTGGAGGGGAAAGACTGATCCAAAAACTTTTTCTATCAATAGGTAAGTTAAATATTTCTATCTTTGCCAGCTAAATTATCTTACAAAGCAACAAACGACAACAAATTATATGATATGCTAAGTATTTTTCTATGAGATTTTCTTTTATTAGATTTTTTTTCTTTTGTCATTGATAAAGAAAATATTTACCTCTAATCAAAACTTGACACATGGCATTCTAACTAGTAGAATAAGATAAAAGTCTTCAACTATCAAATTAGTCATGTTAGCATCTCTTCCATAGAAAATATTCATAAATATTTCTTGATATACAAAATATTTTTCCTAATCACTAGTCGCTAAGAGGGGATCAACTATAAAAGGCAAATTAGGGTAAGTTACCAAGATTAGATTTTTCTTACCCTCGTTAGAGAGACTATCTCGAAAACCCCACCCAACATCAATAAGTACATATCAACCCACAATGAATATCAAAAAGCATATGAAAGAAGCTAGTGTAAATCAACCCCGCGTCAAACACCAAGCAGCAGCACATCAAACAAACTAAATGGCTCTTAACGTAAGTTAGATCACGACTAAGTCGTAGTTAAACATTCTAACGTTAACCACCGATATCATTTCCTATCAATTGCAAAGGTAAAAGTAAAAATAGATCAAGGACATTTGTAGCAATAATTAAGATCTTTATTAGCTCAATTAATCTATATCCTTAAAATTGTATGATCACTCAACCTATAATAAGTGCATTGTATATATCAGTATCACATTTGATATTTTAGGTGTGTAAAGGATAAGAAGTGGCATCGTTTGCCGAGACTAGAAGCAACCAAAGCTTACCAAGTTGAGTTGAATCAACACAACGTTGAGTCTTGATCTAAAATAACTGTGTCACATGTCACCACGTGAGTCAACCGCTGTTGATTCTCATGGAATCTTCTTTTCCCGTGAAATAATATCATAAATGTCACCACTCACTAACTCACAACTCACTCCTCAAGCATCGAGTAGATTTATGAACCGGACAAAGATTCGATCGTTTAAGACGGAGTCTACTTTCGATACTATTGAAAAAAATATGTTAAAACGAAATATTTTTTTTCCTCTTTATGTATCAAAATAGGTTCCTCATCAAAATAACAACTTGATATCCAAATGTAAATATCAACCAATACAACATAAACAATAGAGCAAAAAATCAATCACACAGTGAGATCAAATCTTTTAACATGGAAAACCCAATAGGAGAAAAATCACGGGACCATAGTCCACCTCAAACTTCCACTATCAATAGTAATGATAATAGGTTTACAATAAGTCTTCTATAGAATAACTAGAGGATCACAATAACATCAATATCATAGATCTTGGCTCAAAAATAGCATATCTTCGTCGCGTATGGTGGATCTCCTCGTAAGAGAATTCTAAGTGTCATAGAGTAGATATAGTAGAAAAGTACCTTAGAGAGGGTAAACTATAGATCAACACCATTAGGATTGTAGAGTTTGCTACAAGGATTCTCCATATAAAATTTGGGCCAAAACTAACAACGTTTGGCCACCAATCGTCAAGCAGAAAACTCAGAAACCTAATCTTTCTCTCTCTATTTCTCTCTCCTCTTTTCTCTGCACGCACGAACGCTTCCATGCTGCACCAAACCCTATCTCTCTCTCTCTCTCTTTTTAATTTCTGCCTTCAATTAGTGATTTGGGCTCAATAGGCCCAATTGTCCAAGCCCACATATGGGCTGGACCTAACAAGTCTCCCCCTCCAACTCATATGATGGGCTGTACCAAGCCCGTTCTTTGTCTACATGCTTCAAGCTTCTCTTTAGGCAAAGACTTTGTCAACATATCTGAACCATTCTCATTAGTATGTACTTTTTCTAACTGTAATTCTTTCAACCCAAGCACATCACGAATCCAATGATATCTCACATCAATATGCTTGGATCTAGAATGGTATGTTGAATTCTTGGAGAGGTGAATGGCACTCTGACTGTTACAGTAAACAATATATCCTTCCTGTTTCAAGCCCAATTCTTGTAGAAACTTTTTCATCCATAAAGCTTCCTTGCAGGCTTCAATAATTGCTATATATTCTGCTTCTGTGGTTGATAGAGCAACACACTTCTGTAACTTAAACTGCCAAGAGACTGCTCCTCCTGCAAATGTCATCAAGAATCCCGAAGTGGACTTCCTGGAATCAATATCACCTGCCATGTCTGCATCTGTGTACCCTTCTAACACAGGTTCATCATTACTAAAACATAAACATAACTTGGAAGTACCTCTTAGATATCTTAATATCCATTTCACTGCTACCCAATGTTCCTTTCCAAGATTAGAGAGAAATCGGCTAACAACTCCAACTGCATGAGCTATATCTAGCCTAGTACAAACCATAGCATACATCAAACTACCTACTGCAGATGAGTAAGGTACTCTGGATATTTCTTCTTTTTCTTTCTCACTTGTAGGACATTGTTTCGAACTAAGCTTGAAATGACTTGCAAGTGGAGAACAAACTGCTTTGGGTTTACTCATGTTGAATCTTTCAAGAACCTTTTCAATATAAGTCTCCTGAGATAACCAAATCTTCCTTTTCTTCCTATCACGAAGAATCTTCATGCCAAGTATTTGTTTCACCGATCCCAAGTCTTTCGTGGCAAAAGATTTACTTAGCTCTCCTTTGAGCTTTCAAATTTTTCCAACATCATGGCCAACAATCAGCATATCATCAACATATAGCAGTAAAATAATAAAATCATCATCTGAAAATTTCTTCACAAACACACAATGATCAGATGTGGTTCTATCATACCCTTGGCTCATCATAAAAGAATCAAACTTCTTATACCACTGTCTAGGTGCCTGTTTGAGTCCATGTAAGTTTTTCCTAAGCTTACACACCATATTTTCTTTTCCCTTGACTTTGAAACCTTCTGGTTGCTCCATGTAAATTTCTTCTTCTAAGTCACCATGAAGAAATACTGTTTTTACATCAAGTTGCTCAACTTCTAAATTCAAGCGGGCAGCCAAACCAAGAAAAACTCGGATAGAGGACATTTTCACAATTGGAGAAAATGTTTCTTCAAAGTTAATACCTTTCTTCTGACTGAATCCTTTCATAACTAGTCGTGCCTTGTATCTTTGTTGTGAGCTATTGTTTTCAGTCTTCAATTTGTAAACCCACTTATTCTTGAGAGCTTTCTTCTCTTTAGGCAATTTTACCAAGTCATAGGTGTGGTTCTCAAGTAAGAATCTCATCTCTTCTTGCATGGCTTTAACCCACTCATTCTTATTCTCATGTAGAATAGCTTCTTGGTAAGTTTCTGGCTCTCCCCCATCAGTAAGCATAACATACTCATGTGGAGGATATCTGGTAGATGGTTGTCACTCTCTGGTGGATCTTCTCAATGGAATCTCAATTGGTGGTGGAGGTGCCTGTTCAGTTGGTTCAACATCATCAACTGTAGGTGTATCATCACTGGTATTCTCACCACAATCTTCTTGTTCATCTCCCCCATGATCATCATGAACTACAGGTGAAGGAATTGGACCCAAACTCCAAGGAATATAAACAGAGGTTTCTGGCTTCTCAATATTATCACCATCATCAAACAATTAGTCTTCAAGAAACACAACATCTCTACTTCTAATAATCTTCTTATTCACTGGATCCCATAATCTGTACCCAAACTCTTCATGACCATATCCCAAGAAGATACATGCTTTTGCTTTACTATCAAGCTTGGACCTCTCATCTTTGGGAATATGAACAAATGTTTTACACCTAAAGACTCTTAAGTGATTATAAGATATATCTTTTCCTCTCCATACTCTCTCTAAAACATTACCTTTCAAAGGAACTAATGGAGAAAGATTTATCAGATCAACTGTAGTTCTCATAGCCTCCCCCCAAAATGACTTTGGTAACTTGGCATGGGAAAGCATACACCTAATCCTTTCTTCAATGGTTCTGTTCATCCTTTCTGCCACACCGTTCTATTGAGAAGTTTTAGGAACCGTTTTCTCAAGCCTGATACTATGGAGCCTGCAATAATTCTCAAAAAGACCCCTGTACTCGCCACCATTATATGATCGAATACACTTTAGTTTTCTACCAGTTTCTCTTTCAACATTGACATGAAACTCCTTGAAAACATCGAGTACCTAGTCTTTAGATTTCAAAGCAAAAGCCCACACTTTTCTAGAATGGTCATCAATAAAAGTAACAAAATAAATAGCACCTCCAAGAGTTCTAGTTTGCATAGTACAAACATCGAACTAAATCAATAATATCTGATCTTCTAGATGATGGATATGTATGAAATGCAACTCTATGTGTTTTTCCAGATAAGCAATGATCACAAGATTTAAGAGATGTACCTTGCAACTCTGGTAAGAACTGCTTTCTAACAAGAGTTTGAAGTTCCTTCTCGTTGATATGTCAAAGCCTCTTATGTCAAAGATCTATACTTTCACCTTTTTGAATTGCATTAATCTCTCCTTTGTGTAACTTAGCTTTCATGACATAAAAAGAGTTAATTCTTTTCTCTTGCCACAATCAGAGAACCTTTAGTGAGTTTCCATTTACTTTCACCAAAATAGTGTGCAAAGCCCTCATCATCAAGTCTACCTATAGATTATCAAGTTAAGACGAATATCTGGAACATGTCTTACATCTTTGAGTATCAATTTGCTCCTTATACAGGTCTCCAAGCAAATATCTCCAATACCCACAATCTTAGATGTACCACTGTTTCCCATTCTAACATTATCAAAATCACCAACAGTGTAAGATCTAAAGAAATCACTATGAGAAGTAACATGAAATGAAGCACCAGAGTCAATTATCCAATTACTATCCTGAGCTACAAGACTAACATAACCTTCATCACAAACAATAGTGATATTACCTTCAACAGCAACTATATTGGTCTCTTTCTCATTTTTCTTCATTTCATTCTGTTCTCGCTTCCAAAATCTACACTCTTTGTTCATATGACCTAGCTTGTTACAGTGAAAACATTTGATATCTCTTCTAGGATCTTCCTCTATATCCATGTGGATTTCTGCTATGACTTCTTCCACGTCTTTCTTAATTTTCAGTAACAAATGCCCTAAAAGAATATTCACCCTGTTTTTTCCTTCTAGCATCTTCATTTAGCAAACTGTCTTTAACCATATCTATAGTTAGAGTTCCCTCTGGCGTGGAGTTGCAAATAGCCACCACATACATTTCTCAACTTTTTGGTAAAGAGCTGAGAAGTAATAATCCTTGCATCTCATCATCTATATTCATTTTTATAGCAACCAACTTGTTTGCAAGACTCTGAAATAGGCTTATGTGCTCAACAATGTTACCACCATCTTTATACTTCAAATTTACAAGCCTTCTGAGGAGTGAAATTCTATTTCCCACTGTCTTTTTCGCAAAGAGGTTTTCTAACATTTGCCAAACAACATCAGCTTTGGTTTCATCAGAAATATGCTCATGCAAGTTTATATCCATCCATCTTCTAATATAGGCAATAGCTTTTCTATGTTGAACTTCTCATTCTTCATCGTCCATAAAAGAAGGTTTATCTTTAACCTTGATAGGCTTATATAAATCTTTGCAATAGAGCAAATCTTCCATCAGACGCCTCTAAGTGGAATAATTTGATGAGTTCAATTTAATCATACCATCTGACTGCTCCATTTCAATCACATAAGAAAAACTAGCACCAAACAATCTGTTGCTCTGATACCACTTGTTTGGAAAAAACATGTTAAAGCGGAATATTCTTTTCCCTCTTTGTGTATCAAAATGAGTTTCTCATCAAAATACCAACTTGATATCCAAATGTAAATATCAACTAGCACAGCATAAACAATAGAGCAAAAAATCAATCACACAGTGAGATCAAATCTTTTAACGTGAAAAACCCAATATGGGAAAAACTATGGGACCGTAGTCTACCTCAAACTTCCACTATCAATAGTAATGATAACAGGTTTACAATAGGTCTTCTCTAGAATAACTAGAGGATCACAATAACATCAATATCATAGATCTTGGCTCAAAAAACAGTATATCTTCGTCACGTAGGGTGGATCTCCTTATAAGATAATTCTATGTATTACAGAGTAGATATAGCAGAAAAGTATCTTAGAGAGGGTAAATTGTAGATCAACACCATTAGGATTGTAGAGTTTACTGTAAGGATTCTCTACATAAAATTTGGGTCAAAACTGATAACTTTTGGCCACCAATCATCAAGCAGAAAACTCAGAAACCTAATCTTTCTCTCTCTATTTCTCTCCTCTTTTCTCTACACGTCGCTTGTTGCACGCATGAACACTTCCACGCTGCACCAAACCCTATCTCTCTCTCTCTCTCTTTTTAATTTCTACCTTCAATTAATAATTTGGGCTCAATAAGCCCAATTGTCCAAGCCCATACCTGCCGAATATTCCAACTGACACGCTTCATACAACGGAATGTAACGATGACATCTGCCCGCATCTCCTCCACTTGGTGCACGCCCAAAATCGGAATATTTTGGAAACGTTAGGTTTACGGCGCTAAATCCTTCGATATCAAATTCTTGGGATTTATTTTATATTGAAAAATTGCCGTGTCTTCTTTGTGGTGGTAACACTAGTCTCTTTTTACTGAAAAATACTTCAATAAAACACCGAATGGATAATTAAAAAAAACACTTATGATTAAATTTATTTAATTATATCAATCACTCATAATTTTTCAATTACATGAAGAATGTAAAGTACTCAATACGTTACATCACATCATCTTTATAGAAAAAGAACTATTATGCAATAATTTCTCTAAACATTCTTTAATCATTAGTTAATTGTGTACCAAATTCAACACTGATCTAACAATGGCATATTAAATTCATGTCGATCACATCTAAATATCACTCGCTTTTATCATTTATTATTTACAAAAATATAATAACAACAATTTCTTTACGCATCTATCTTTTAAATTAATTTTCCCTAGAATCAGATCAACTAACTGCTGCAATTTATTATCAGATGATAATGTTATATGATTGGTAGTAATAACAGTACTGTTCTAATAGCGGAACACAATTTAAGATATATATATATATATATATATGTATGTATATATATATATATATGTATGTATATATATATATGTATGTGTATATGTATATATGTATGTGTATATGTATATATGTATATATGTGTACACATATATACATATACATATACACATACATATATACACATACATATATACATATATATATACATATATATATATATATATATATATATAACTTTGTATTAGCCAATATAAGCATTGTTGAGGCACTTAATGCAGCAATTATCATCAGCGGCGATAACTTTGAGATGGTCATAATGAGAAGACCATCTATCAGTCACTACAGCCTCTTAGGGCACTGATTGAGATCCAGATATCAGATTGACCAGCCTCTACAGGACCCCGTTTCTGCTCGTATTGCAACAGGTCACTCGAAGCAATTATCCAACAGTAAAAAAAATCCAAAACTTGCTGCATCTCTTGCTCCTTGCTGAGTTCCCAATTCGAGGCTCATCTGATCAGAATTAACAGCACAAGTTAATCTTTAGCTAGTTAATCCAAAACAGTAACAATTACTATCAACATTGGCGAGCAAATAAAAGCATATTTTTAATGGGAAAGATGTTCTTTAGCTTTGATGAACTCGTTTTGCTTGTTGCATTGCAAGCTTCAGTCTAACTTCTAACTTTGATTTCACATGCCTGACTGTGTTTCATATGAACTGTCACAAAAGAACAGCTGAGATCATGCTTTTTATGAACATGGACTATTTATCTCATATAGTTCCCTTCAATCAATTAGAAGTACCATGCAATTCTATTGAGAATAAGACATTATGACTTGTAAAGGCATTATTTATGCACTTTATTTACAAGAGAATGCAGATGATTCATTTTCAGGGGAAAATAGCTCAAACAAGCTTCAAGTATCAAAATAATGGCCAGCTGTATGTTAATCTGGAAAAAAAATGACACTTGTAGTACCTTAAGCAGAGCAATTTGAAGATGTTAATTCCTCACCGGAGTCACAGCCGACACCATGTCCAAAGTGGGATTCTTGTTTCACAAACCTCCCATGAATTCTTCGGCTCAGGTTCCTGACAATATTGTATATTACTAATTATCCACACTAGTGACTTTAAAATTAAATCAAAGAGGCTAAAATATTTATCCTGTATATGAATGGCAAAGAAGGTAAATAAAGATAGCACAAAAATGCAAACAGCTAGTGCAAAGACCAACTGGCAATTGAGATCATCAAGGGGCCTAGAAAGGCAACACGGCAAGTTTTTTCAGAAGAATCAGACCAAAGTTATTAGTACTCACTGAAGAAAATCCACATATATGCTCTATAAAGCTTAAATGTGTTGCGACACTGGGCATGTTTAGAAATTTGTGAAACCATTTGAAAACTGCCTAATAACAAAAGTTAAATTTGACAGAGTCAGGTCACTGATATGAACTTCCTAGCACATCTAGTTCATCAAGAAAAAAAATGAATCAATTTTTATAGCCAAGTCATAAGTGATTGGAGGTTCTAGAAAAAGAAAATATCTAGTAGAAATATGAGGATTGCAAACTATCATGTGGCATGTACTAGCCAGACATTCTCACACAATTTGGATCATCACCTCTGGTGGAGTCATTTCCATCATCAGGAAAAGAGGGATCGGGAGAGAAAGATGATGGTTAGCTGGCTGACTTGAACAAAAGTCATTCTACCGGCATTCGTCTTATGGTGAAGCCCACGTATCGAATATCTCCTTCAGACCCTTCTTTTCTATTGATTATGGGACAGGAGATACACTATTTAAAGTTCAATAATTATCTCCCTTGAAAAGTAAGCTTGTCCTAATAACCAAGAGAGTTTAAAGAAACTAGGAATTAGTTCAAGAATAGAATTTCATACCGGACAGATGATATATGTCTATCAACTGCTTTTTCTTCCTTTTCATCATATGCAAACCACTTATCCTCAAGTATCACAGAGTCCCAGCTCCCAATATCTGCAAAAAGTAAGGGCTATCTACTGATACTCAGTTATGCAGTGATAAAACAGAAGAAAGCATAACACTTCCGAGAAGATAAACCTTGAAGGATGATTTTTGGATTATTGCAACAGCCCGTAAGTTTCCAATACACATATCCTTTTCCTTCCAAAAATACAGGTTGAGTTCGAACAGCATCACATCTCATGTTATCTGAATTTGTACTCATGAAGAGAAAAATGAATATGTTCACAGCAGCACAGAAAAAATAGTTCTAGTTAGAAATCTCTACCATAATGATGATTTCACATTGTGAAGATTAAAGTTATTTGATATACAGATATACAGATCTCATTGTGAAGATTAAAGTAAAAAGGGAGAAAGAAGCAGTACAGATAAACAACAAAAATTATTTGATAAATTAGACCTTTGCCTCTAAATTGCCAGTCCCAGTCATCAAAGAACTTGATCAAATAAGAATAACAAAGTATACTGTACTGGCTCCAGACATCAACAAACAGTGCAATCATATGGTATACCATATAAAGCACATCATGATAACAGTACCTTAAGCTAGTGAATTTGCTGTGTTTTGCACTTTAAAGGTGAACCTGGACAGGCACACACAGTAGACATCAAGTCTAATGTTCATTCACATCATCTATTGCAGGCAACTCAAATATGCTCTTGAAAATGTGAAAAACAAGTTATTTCATTTTTTTTACTAAACCCACTATAAAATCACCTGAATTTAGTCAATTTGAGACAAATTATGGGTAACAGAGAAAAATCCTGGTTGATTTATAGAAATCTGAGTTTACAGATAATGGGTAACGGAGAAATTAGTGCTTCACTCACTCCAGTGAAGAGTGATAGATGATATATCAAGCACTATGAAAAGTGTTTGAGTGATGAGACTCTATTTAGAATTTTGTTATTCATATCAATGCTTCAAACATAAGTTCATTAATAACAATCATTGGTGTTGTCAAATATCCCAACAAGGTCAATATAGCTAAGGGTAAATGGAGGAAGAGAATGATTGATGCATCTCATGGCACATGTGGTAACAAAGAAACAAGGAAAAGTTGACCGTGAACCTGTGTGGCCATAGTGAATGTACATTCAATGAGAATATCTAACTATTACAAACAATAATAACCAGAAACAAGAAATCATTCAAGGAAAGCCACACATGTGAAACATCATTGTTAAGATACATCAAGCTCAATGTCATCTAATCAGGGGCTTTGTTAAGATACAGTTTACTTCATTACAATGCAAATGCAAGCTGGGAAACAAGGTTCATCTCATACAGTATGGGTAAAACTAGTTAGGATGATTACTGAACAGATGTAGAGCACCAGTCATAATAACTGATGAAGAAACAACCCAATCTTAAATGTGAATCGTACAATCAATATCAATATGCCATAAAGCAAGACCAGAGAGAAACATTGCAGACTGAAAGGATCAGTAGCATCCAATCTAAAACTTACTCTTTGGCAATAGCTCCATTATCTCTAGCATCTCTGCATGAGCTTTCTCTGTTTCAGCACTTATTTGTGAGACAAGATTCTCATGTTCAGCAACAGAGAGAGGTGGTCCTTCTCTCAAAAAAAGCATAGCTTTTGCCACATCATCCTTAAGCTTTTTCTTTAGATCCTTTCCCTGCACAAAATCTATTAGTTCAAGAACTAGCACGACAAACCATCAACAAACTTTTGGGACTCCAAACCTTTCTTTTAGCAGCAATGATTGTTTCTTTCAACTCCTTGTTTCTTTCAATGTACTTTTTATTTTCTTCATCAATCCAGTTCCTCACTTCTCTGGAAAGGGGTAATAGGTGACAGTCTGAGTAAGTAATTAAATTGGAATATAATAACCAAAAAGATATCATGTCACTCACTCAGTTCCAAGAGTCCTATCACAAAGAAGATTCAGCAATCTGAGCTTCTCTGATAGATCCAAACTATTATGTGTCAGAGGACCTTTGTTCAAGCACTTTGAAGGAATCTCTAAGGCACAGTCAGATTCATTTAGGCAGTCAACAAGAGACTGCAACCATTTTTCTCCACTAGTTGAGTATGAGATAGACCTACCAGATCAAAATAATTAAACAGTTTACTGGGCTGAATACCAAATAAAAGTAAAAGCAACACAAAATCTTATGCATAAAAGGATGGTACCCGTCACCCAAGTCCTTTTGAATAAATGACAGTAATTTGATATGGAACTGAAGGATCGAAGAATACACTCCTCGACGACCAACACGCCCTCTTGCTAATTCTCTGAGAACACATTCGGGTTCTCCTTTCTTTATATCAAGGACCTAAAAAGAATGGCAAGCTCATTAAAAAAGAATTCAGCAACCAAAATGGTCTTCAAGTGTCCCTAAGATGAGAATATATTTAATTTGAACCAAAAATACATATATAAATTAAATACAAGGAAATCAATTTGGTATGATGAGTAGCAGAAGTATAAGATGCAAACTAACCAATTATAAGAGGACAGAGCACTTTAATTTGTTGCCAACATTGCAAGGAGAAACTTTGAAAGATCAAAATAAGATCCTCAGATATGGCAACTTGAACTTAGTTTCCCTTAATAATAGGATGAGCTTTGATATCACAGTTAGGGTTACTCCTTTCTGATGAGGTTCTACCAATGTTAAAAAAAAAATCTACTTAAAGGGTAAGACTACATATATTGACACACCTCAAACCTAATATTTCTAGGAGTCTCCTAAACTGAACCATCCTTAAAGTTTCTCCTAATAAATTTACATTGAACATGAAGAATGACTGAATCTATGTTTCTTTAATGTTATTTACTTTCACTTCCAAACACATTGACTTCAATTTTGTGGTTTTCTTGGTTCTTTTAGTACTTGGATGTAATTTATCATTTTGCTTTTTCTTATAATGAAGTGACATGATAATGAGAACATTTCTTGTGGCATTTTGACATAACATGAATAAAACACAGCACAATTACCAACTTTTATGCTTGCAAGAAACAAAGATCTGAAGTTTGGGGTAATCAAATATGCATCCTGTTATTGAACTCAGTTTATATGCTTCTATCACACAAAGACCCAGCTTCCAGACAAACAAAAGAAAAGAAAAGGGTATGGTTAGACCATATGTGATTCAGCTTTGAGATCTTGTTTTCTTTTAAATCATGGATTCATGATTATCTTACTATGCACTTCACAAAACAACTTATAAAAGTTTAAAACACTTCTCAAAGATCTAAAAAAATTATAGTTTGGATCTATCAATTAATTCACAAGTTGATTTCAAACTCCTATATTGAACTAACAAAAGTATGCAAACTACATTTCATTGGCCTTCCATAAGATGACATACAAAGGCAAGGATTGAGATATGGCAGCAAAAAGGATAATATGAGATGACAAGCAAACAAAATTAAGGTAAAACTTCAAAATGAATCTTATTAAACCACCTAATCTGACAAACCAAAATTGACACTTGCATTTGCAATATGAACTGATATTATTATAAGGGACATGTCATATGGTGGCAACAGAGGATTTCACTAAATCATCTCTCTGCAATTAGTCAAATAATAAAATGCCCATCTAATACTTTTTTTATATCAAATCTGCCTTCTATGTCAATTAGTTTTTTTGTTACATAACTATTACACTTCTCATAATGAAGATTCTAGCTCTAGATAAAGCCCATGATTACCTGAAAGCTTATAATTTGCAATCATCTTGTCTTTATTTCATGCATTTTCATTTTCTTCTTTTCAAAAGTTCTCAAGTTTTTCATATAATGTGACTCATATCTGGAGCACTCTTAACCAGAATATCAGATAAGGGAACATTCAGTACCAACATCAAGACATGGCACCTAGTGACAATGAATATGGAAGCAAAACTAACAATTCTAGATTCCAAATTACTTTCTCAAGACACTTATCTCTGGACATAGATTTTTTCCTGCCACATCATGAACTTAGTTACAGATCGCACAAAGTAGAGTACATGATCACAAAGGATTTCAGCAGTAAGCCTTTTAGCATGTGCATCCCCTTGGAGAGAGTCTTCTAGTCACTTCTCCAAGGAAAAAGGAGAAACTGTCAAATGGAATGGGAAGAAAAACTCAAATTTAAAGTGTAGATTTCTGCCAGAATTCCTAACTAACAGAATGCTAAACTTCAGTTTATGTTCTAGACCATGCTGAATTTTCCTCTGTAAGCAAAAATGATTCCCTTGCCAAATTAGCTCAGAAAGTGAAGCTTTGACATATAAATAGTACATAATTAAAAAAATGTCTTTTACCCTACACATATTATATCATATCTTATATTTTCAATATTTCACATATTACCATATTCATATTGTGTCATGTCCATGTTTCATACAAACAAATTGAAAGCATCCTTCATAAACATTATTTTCTTAACCACTAAATTACATGACATAATATGCAATCAACATACTATAATTACAATGATCAAGACTTCCAGAAAACCAGTATTTAAAAGCTTAAAAGGCAAGACTTGGTCCACTAACAAAAGGGCCTTTATCTTTGTTCTGCAAATGAGCAACTCCACTAGAATCACACTATATCCACTACAAAAAGACTCATAATCTGCAAATGAGCCATGTCAGCGCAAGGACACAATGAGCAACCGAAGGCACATAATGCAGACACTACAAACACTTGCATCCCTTCCTCATTCAACATAACAGTACATTGTAATAATATTGAGCTATCTGACATCATACCTCTGAAAATGCATTGCAAAATTCCAGAAACTGCAAAGCTGCTCCAACATCCTCAGCTGCCCAGTCATACCCTGAAACCTTTATTAATGGTAAGCCCTGAGGAACAACTATTGATATGTTATCATGTTCAAAGGGGACTTTGGCACCAGGTTTCCTGGACTTGTGCTTTTTTGGTGGCAGTTTGGCTTTGACATTCTTGTTTGGCATGTCAACTAAGACTTCTGCTTCATCACTATTTGAGTTTTTAATACCATGTTTCTGGAACCTTTGTCCTTTGCACAGTGTTTTATTGTGGACATTGTTCTTTTTTCCTTTGTCAGATACTTTGATCTCATCTTTGTTAATACAATTATTCATGTCATCATGTAATTGCTTAAAAAGCATTCCCACATGTTGCAAATCCTCATGTTCATTATCACCACAATTATTAGGGACATGCTCATCATTGTTTAGCTGCATCCCTATTTTGCTGGATATTGCAGATACTTTCTTTGCACCCTTTGTTGGTGCATTTGCATTCTTCAGTCTTGCATTTCCATTGCAGAGCTCAATAACATTCCCACCATCACTCTCATTCAAACTTCTCAGCTTCTTCAGTCTTCTTTTCTTTTGCTTTTGTGCAGGTACTTCATCATTCTCGTCATCAATGCTAGAACACCGTACATCCTTCAGCTCATCATGGTCTTTTTCCTTATCTCGACTTCTTTTGGGAGTCACCTGAGAAGAAATGACTAGCTGAATTTTTATTGATAGTGAATATGAATTTATATACACTAAGAGATATTACAAAATATGATAATTACATAATTTTCATGATCAATAATAAATATAAAATATTCACTAAATCATTTCATAATGTGGGAGATCATGTTGAGATCATGATTTTCATTATTGATAGAATCATGATAATATACTATCATAATTTCTATGATTTAGAATCATGGTAACATAGTATCAAAATATTGTGAAGATCATGATAATCGTATCATAATTTATTTTTCTTAATAATGTCTTTCCTAATATGCCCCTGTAAGATGGTGCTCCCATCGAAGACATCGATCTTGGATCGAAGTAGAAGGAATTGCTAACGAAACAAGGACTTGGTAAGAACATTTGTAAGTTGATCAAAAGATGAGGCATGAGAGATACGTAGCTCGCCATTTTGAATTTTGTCATAAACAAAGTAAAAGCAAATAGTCATGTGCTTATTCGAGAGTGAAATACAAGATTAATACATAAATATGTAACACCAATATTATCAAAATATATAGATCAAGGATCAAAGATTATGATAAATAATTCATATGGCAATGATTAAATCCAACAAAGTTCAACAATTATATAAACAACTACTCGATATTCAGCCTCCGTAGAAGATCTTACAATAGAATGTTGTTTCTTGGAATTCCAAGAGATTAGATTGTGACCAAGAAATACAATATAAGCATTGGTAAATGTCCTGTCATCTTTATTACCTACTCAATTGATATCCGAAAATACATAAAGCAATAGAGGAGAGTCCTTTTGGAAAAATAAGTCATAATCAATAATGCCCTTTTAAGTATCAAAGAAGACATTTAATAGCTGTCCAATGATTAGAAGTAGGCCTATGTATAAATTGAGATAATTTATTCACTGCATATACAATATCCAAATGAGTAAATGCCAAATACTATAGACTACCAACAATTTATCGATACTCAATGGTGTCATTGAGATTAGCACTATCAGATAGGGTAAGAGAAATATTTATAGAGATTTGTGTAGCAATAGTATTGGCTTCAATCATTTTGGTGTGATCAAGAAAATCATGAATACACTTTTGTTAGCACTATCAGATAGGGTAAGAGAAATATTTATAGAGAGTTGTGTAGCAATAGTATTGGCTTCAATCATTTTGGTGTGATCAAGAAAATCATGAATACACTTTTGTTAAAAAGAAATAGATCATTTGCTATGTGGATTACTTAAACACCAAGAAAATAGCTAAAAGACCCAAGATCTTCAGTAGAAAACTTATTTCCAAACTACTAAATAAACTAATTAATTAGTATTGGTTTATTATCAATAATAATTAAGTCATTCACATAAATTAGTAAAAACATGATTATACCTTCAAGAGAATAAATGAATAACAAATTATCACATTGAAATTTATAAAATCTAACTAAGACTAGATATATTCAAAGTTCATGATACGAAGTACGAGAGGCTTATTTAAGACCATAAAGAAACTTGCATAACTTACAGACATGTTGAGAAAGATTATGATAAATAAAGCTTGAAGGTTGTCTCATAAATACATCCTCGAAAATATGACCATGAAGAAATGTATTATTTACGTCCAACTATCGGAGTCTCCAATTGTTAAACAAAGAAAGATATAAAATAATACGAATTATTGTTGGCTTCACAACTGGAGTAAATGTGTCGGGATACTCAAGGCCTGGACATTGATAAAATCCCTTTACAACAAATCTCTTTATACTTATTGATGAACCCATCGGGATTTCATTTGATATGAAAAATCTATTTGCACCCTACAAGATTTTGATTTGGATGAGATAGGACTAAGTCTCATATACCATTTCATAATAAAGCATTATATTCTTTAGACATTGCTACTCGCCATTCGAGAATTTTAAGGCTTGGTTAACAATAAAAAACTCAGAAATAAATTTTGGGATTATTTTATGAAAATAAAAAAAAATATTTATTTAATTTAAAGATATGATTTTTGGATCTAGTAACCATCGAATGAATTAGTATAAGGTCAATGACATCTCTAGGACGTATTGAACGAGAAAAATTTAAAGTAAGGATAGTAAAACCAAACCTTGTTATAAATTCTCTTGTTCCATGACACTCTCATGAGACAATTGGATGGATGAGATAACCTATTATTCATCATGCACCATTGAGAAAAGACCTGGTAGGATCTGAGTGGATACAGTATTTGGATTGGTGGATGGGTTTCATATTTCAACTTGAATGAGAATGATAATATAAGGTGACTTATGAATTTGTGGAATCAAATCAACAAAGTTATTGGAAGTTAGTCTAGGTAAAAAAAAGAAATGATTTATAAGAAAAAATAAATTCCATAAAATTAACATGATGAGAAATGAAAATTCTTTTTGTTAATGGATCAAAACATTTAAAAACACTTAAATTAATAGAATATCCAAGAAAAAAACATGGTTTTAATCAAGCTACCAATTTGTTGTGGGTGTACAACTTTAATCATGGATAATATAGACACCTAAAAACATATAATTTACTATAATTAGGAATGGATCCAAATAGTTTTTCAAATGGTGAAACTATGTTTAGAACTGGAATGAGCATGCAATTAATAAGATAAGTTGATGTGTCAAATACATAAGACCAAAATTAAAAACGTAAGAAAGCATGAGCAAAGAGTGTGAGACCAATTTGGACAATGTGTTGATAACAACGTTTCGCGGTCCCATTATGTTCAAAAGTATGTATACGAGTGAGAAAATGAGAGATTCCATTAGTTTTAAAAAAATTATAAAGCTCTTGAAATGCACCACCATTATCAGAGTAAAATGAAATAATAGATCGTTAAAAGAACTTTTCAACAATAAGTTTGAACTTTAAAAAACGATGAATACTTTAGATTTTTGCTTCATGAGAAATAACCATATGTACTTAATGAAACAGTCAAATAAAATATTAGTTAAATCTGTCATGAGATTATATTGGTGATGGACCGACTCCAAACATTAGAATATATAAGTTCAAGAGGCAAATTACTTACGAAAGAAGATGTAGAAAATAAAAGCTTATGCATTTTATTGCATTTATATGAGTTACACAAAAAGGGATGACAAGATGATGATGATAAAGGTAAATTGCAAGAACAAACAATATGATTTAGAACCTTAAAAAAATGCCCAAAGCGATTGTGTCATTCTTGAAATGGAGCCTTGATGGTGGCCAAAGCAAAGATAAGATGGATTTAGATGGTTCAATTGTTGGCTACTCATAAACTCTATCTCTATTCAACCCTTCTATGAGATGTGCCCCCATGTTGAGATTCTTCACAACAAATGAAGAGTAAGAATTCAATAAAAACATTATTAGAAGAACATAATTTAGAGACAAATATTAGATTCTTCTTCATATCAGAAACACAAGGAACATCAAAACCTAAAAAGGATTTTAAGAAAAACGAAAAGTTTTTGAAACAAGTATAAGTTATTTTAAGACCTTTATCATCACCTATCATGATATCATCTAAACCATCATAATCTGAATAAAGAAACAGATTATTCAAGTCAAATGTGACATGATGAGAAGCCCCAAAATCAATAAACCAATTTGATAAAGGCTAAAAAGATTGAGCAACAAAATTAACACATGATGATGGTAATAAAAATCGAGTAGGTGGTGCAACAGGATATGTAGAATAAAATGAGTATGAAGGCTGAAACATCTATAGAATAACAATTTGCAAGCGATGATATTTCTTAACAACATAGCCTTACAAGTCACATATTTGACAAGTGACTTTATTGTTGAATTGTTAATCGGATTTGTTGACACTTTTATTGTGATGTTGTTGTATGTTGCCTCCAAAATGATTGTTTGGACAGTTGTCTTGCTGGCTGTGAATCTTGCCTTTGTTACTAGAATTAGCTTTATTAACAAAATTGACAATGATGGAAACAACATCAAAAGATGGTGACTTTTGCTTAAGATAAGCTTCATAGTGAAAAAGCTTATCATGAAGTTCTTCAAAAAATATAAAACTATCGTGAGCACGAATCGTAATTGAGATCTTATAATCTGAACCAAGACCATTTAATACATAAAAAATGATCTCTTCATCATCAAGAGGTGCATCAACTTGAGTTTTGATGGCCTGCATGTAGTTCAAAAATAGACATTGTGCCTTTAGAAAGTTTGAAGAGAGTTTCTCGAAGTTGTATGAGGCGACCACGAGACTGGTTAGCATACATTATTGCAAGCTTGGACCATACTCATAAGAAGATTTGATAGAAGCTACGTAGGGACTGATATAAGGAGAGAAAGAGGCAATGATAGCACTTCTAAGAAGAACTTGACGGATCCAAAAAGTGTATTTAGGATTAATAACTTCAAGATTATTCTCTCTAATCGTTTGTGTAGCACAAGTGATGGTACTAATTACAAAGTGGAAAAGAAAAAGATCCAAAGCAACTTACAAGAAAGAAAGACTTACTAAAGCGTAAAATTCAATAGAAATTACAATGCTACCTTCAACTACGATGAAGGAGGTACAAAATAACAATAGCACAGAGAGGATCAAAGGAAAAAAAAAAAAAACTCCTCGAAGCAACCATGGCTCTGATACCATGAGAAGAAATGACTAACTAAATTTTTATTGACAATAGTATGAATTTATATACATAAGAGAGTTTACAAAATATGGTAATTACATAATATTTTTAATCAATAATAAATATAAAATATTCACTAAATCATTATATAATACGAGAGATCATGTTAAAATTATGATCTTCATTATTGATAGAATCATGGTAACATGTTATCATAATTTTTATGATTTAGAATCATTATAATAAAATATCAAAATATTGAGAAGATCATGATAATCTTATCATAATTTATTTTTCTCATTAATATATTTACTACTACCACCGACCCCTTTGATAAATGCTAACTTATAAGCTCAATAAAGACATGTAAAATGTGTATAAGAGAGAACTAAGAGTCGTACCTTTGTACAGGTAGGAGGTACGCATGCGCTCAAACTTCTCAGCCCATTTGCAGCACTTAACACATCAGATCCCTTGTTATCCAGCAATTCATGCACCGAAGAGAACCCAGTTGCCTTGGCGGCATGGATGAGAATTCCCGTTGGTTGCTGGCCCTTCTTCTTCCTATCAAATTAGGAACCAATTCCTTCATCTCCTTACGATGGAAAGAATAGAACAAATCATATGACTATTCCAAAGAAGAATGATTACATGCAGAAGCTACAGTTGCAAACGCCACGGCATTTGGGGCAACTCCAATTCTCCAGCACAGCAGCCTCTTCCGCGTTCTCCCCGTATCTGAAGCAACGAAAACTCCTGCCGTCGTTACCCTCGGATCGGAACAAGATGTGAAACAAAAAGCAGTGAGAGTTAGCGAGTGTATGCGGCACCTGTTGAGGAGGCACTTGTGGCAGAACTTGATAGGGCAAGGCTTGTCCCCCCTTAGCTGCTTGCACGACGCCGCGAAATCCATCGTCTTCTGCCGACACTGCGAATATCACACACAGCAAAATAAGCGCGATTCGTCCAAATCAAGAAAAATGCAAAGGATCATGAAGAAGAAGAAGATATTCGGGAAACCTGATGACAAGTCTTGCCGTTCTCGGAATCGTAGATTCGGCCACCGATGACTCGAACGCCAGGCGACTTGGTGCGCTTTCGGGGGGAGGTGGCAGAGGAGGAAGAGGCTTCGGCCGTCGTCTTGCTTTCCTCCGCGGCGCGGCGGTCGGCAGCGGCGGCGTTGCGGGGCACGGCCATCGGGTCGGAGATGGTTAGGGGAGGGGACGGAGGAGAAAACGGTGTTCGATGGAGGCTCTCAAAAGGAGGGAGACGAAGGAGGGCTTGTGAAAATTTTGGAGGTCGATTTAAAATAGAGCCGAAGCGGGGTTTCGGCGAGGGGAAAGTTTTGGGATGGTAGACGCGTGGGTGCGTTCCTCGGTGCGAAAACAAAAAAAAAACGATCCTTTCCTCGAAATCAGTACTTACTCATTTCCCCACCCCACCATTCGGGAATACTGGTAGCCTTGGAGGGTCCCATTTACACACCAATCACTAGGTGGTAGTTCTGTGTCACGTGGTGTTTCCTGCTTCGGCGAGCGCGAGCGTGAAATCCGGTGTTCAAATTCTTCTGACACCTACACTTACATCCACTAGTACACCCCGATGATGAACCGGGCCGCCAAATGGGCCCATGACCCGTTAATTAGCAGACGTGTTCTTTGTGTTTAAGTTTCGATTGGATGCGCCTTTATTTTAAATTTATAATTTGATAACTCCTGTAATTATAATTTTTTGACACAATTATATTTCACATTTTACCCCTTTGCTTCATGTTGGACTTTTGTCTGTCTCCTTTCAAGGCTCGTTTTAGGCCTGTTTACTTTCATTATTCCATGGAGACATGGGTTTAGCACGAATACTTTCATTATACCATGGAGATATGAGATTGGTATGAATTCCATCCATTTCCATTATGATCTAATGCACGAGATCCTTCCACCAAAACCAACCACTTAAGTTTACTCTCTACAGCTAAATATCATGTCGAATCAGAATCGAATCAATCGATAATCAATTGGATTCGAATCAATTTATTAATAAATTAATTTTAAAAGTTATAAATGGTTTTGATTTGATGTACTATTCTTCTATTTAGTTAATCAATTTAGATCAAATAAAAAATTAATTAAAAAAATTTAGTATGATCGAATTTGCTATCTTAAACCCTTGACCAATTAATCAAATCAGTCTAAAAACCTCCAAACTCCTAAAAACTCTATTGTTCAATTCAATTTCATAAATCTTATCATGTTAATTCAATTTGATCAAGATTATTGAACCGAATCAATTTATTTAATATATAATTTAAATTATTTAAATTTTATAAATCAATTAATCGAATCAAATTAATAGATTTTAAATCTATTCAGTTTGATAGGTCTAAATCGTTCCGACCTATCTTAATTTTATCGAATTAAATCGAAAATCAATTAGACCCTTAAAATTTTGATTCGAGTCGATTTAAACCCCCCTACTCATTACATACTCGACTTCAGCTTCTCCAAGATAAGTCTACAGTGTGGTTTTTGTTTGACACCGCACAAAAGGACCCACAATCCAGTAGTATTGTTAGGTCGATCCGTGGCAGCAAAAAGAAACATCAATCAGATGTGTTTCCGATGTCTGCTGTCACTGTAGCACCCAAACCATTTTACTCGAGCTTCACATTCTCCTCTTACGTGCAACGACACCAGCCATGTTTCTGTGTTATCTGAATCCAACCTTTGTCTCCGCAACAACAAGCTAAACAACAAAAAACACCATGTCCGAGTCGCCTGGTGTCCAGATTAAGCGAATCCCCTGGTAAGTGTTGCTGATCCGTTCAATCCAAGCTTGTCGTCTTCAAAAAGATCAAGCGCCATCATCATTTCTGGTTGCCCTTGAGATGATCAGGACGAAGACAGGGAATCCCCTACTGGCAGCGCATGCAAGTTGGTACGTCTGCCACAAGAGATAATCCCCTACTGTTAGCCCTAGCAGAAAGCACATGATTGGAGTTCGGTGATCCACGTTTCTTTGTACGTCGAATTGTATCGAATACACAGACATGGAAGAACAAGAACTAAGATCTGTCAACCACAGTTGCCCATTAAGTAACTAAGAACAACAATGATCTGTTAAAGAAGGCAAATCCTAAGAATAATTAGAACATCCTGCCTTCAAATCGTTGATACTTCACTTGACAACCCAACCGTAGTATACTGATATGTGCATTTTCTTCTGACGATGAACACACACAAAAAGGAGAAGATGAAATTAAAGAAAGCTCAAGCAGGGCTTAGTTTGGCAGCTAGCACTCGTCACTGTGCTGCCTTATGCCTTTCACTTGCCCACATTAAAAATAAGAGAACTATGCTTATTGTTATTGACTTCCACTTGCAATGTAAATGTAGAAGTGTACTGGTACGAATTACTGCCACAGGCACCCAAAAATGTGATCAGATAAGTGCTTTCCACATATAGGTTGCATACTTTCTTACTCTATTATGTCCGACCATTTTTTCCTTCCATGTTTCTTCTTTGATTCTTGTGAACATTTTAGGAAGAATAATTATAACTAAGAGGAATCTTTTGCCTGCATTCTATATTATACACAGAAATATTCATTTTTGTTACATCCTCATGATCAAAATATCAGCAACATTTTGCTTCTGAGTGCAAGTAATAGACCAAGGAATATGAATGCAATGCATCTGGACATTAGAGATGCCACGCAAGTAATAGACAAACGAATGAAACAAACAAGTTAATCGAGAAGAAGTAACCTTCAACTTCTCCATTCTAAGTTCTCTCGCACAATTAATGTACTCTTTTTTGTTTCATGAAAGAAAAGATAAAAAGGAAGAACACTACAAAGCCTCTATGAAATGCTTCGTGAACAACTATTGTGATGGAGATGACTCCATTTCTCTTCCTCTCTTCCCGTCGCCGCCGCTCACCGATGGCAACTCTGATATGTTCACGCCGAACAGCTTCACAACCGGAAGCGGCCTAATAGCCGGCGTCATCGTGCGATTGCTAGCGACTGCTTCGGTTCTCCAATCGATGTAGAGCTGCTTCTCCGGCCCGGTGGATCGCCAGAAACTGACCACATCTCTGGCCTTGAGGTTCTTCTCCTTCACGAACCGGCTCCAGCCTTTGGTCAGCACGTAGCTCTGGCTACTGCTCCAGTACGAGTACCTAAACCTCCACACCTTGCCGCCGGCATCCTCGACGTTGAGCAGCACTCCCTTGCAGGCCATGCCGCTGCTGCTCTTCAACGGGAAATGCTTCTCGGCGTGCTGCTTTGGTATCACCAGCCTGTTCAGCTTGCTGACGTCGCTCGGCGTGACCGACTTATCGAACAAGATCACGCGAGACGACCGTAGGTAGCCCGGCGTCGTCCGCTTCCCGGCAAACCCGCCCGCTCCGCAGCTTCGCTTGCTCTGCTGGAGCTCGTCGCGGTACGTGTGCTTGCGCAGCATGTCCACGATCTCCGCTTTGGAGTGCGTCTCGAGGAAGGAGAGCTCGCCGGCCTCCTCGTCGTCGGACTCTGACAGGGGATTGAAGTTGGTGACAGCGTCGCGACCGCGGAACCGTTGCGCAGCGACGTCGTAAGCGCGCGCCGCGTCCGCCTCATCGCCGAAGGTGCCGAGCCACACCCGTTGGTGCCTCTCGTAGATCTGGGCGCCCCACCGCCCGTTCGGCTGCGGCACGACGCCTTTGTACCGGCACGAGGCCAGCTTCCTGGACTCCGCCTCGATCCCGCCCTCGGGTGCCGGGTCAATCACCAAGCTCACGCCACTGCCCAGTCGCTGCAGTGCCACGGCCGCGTGCAGTGGTGCCTGCAGCCGCTTCTCCGAGTCGATGCTCGATGCCTCTTCGACACAGCTACTCTCCATGGCTTAGGAAGCTTCAAGGCGAGACAATACGAGGGGAAATCTTATATAGGCTTACGTCTTACGGATGTGGTGTACACTTTTCAGGAGGTTCATGGGGAAGCTGCGAAGGTTCAAGGGACGAGTTTGGCTTTCGTCATTGCTCTCCTCTTTGGAGATGTTGGATGGGATGTGGGTGATGTGATCAGAGAGGGTCCTGCAGAGCCGCAAGTTGGATCCAGTGGGGATGATAAGCTTGTCGGAGCATGTGGCCAGATGCATCCCCCGAGCTTCGGTCGCTCAACTGCTGATTGAGCTGATCATGACTTCCGTTCTTGCATTGATCTGTTGATACACAGTGAACAGAGGTGACGTTTTTGTTGGCGACAACCATGCATGCATGAGACTTTCCGTTTGATTAATTGGCTGCTTCTGCCGCAGAGACTATTATCGAAAACATAACGTGACCGTATGTTTCTGTTAATGATTTGTTTGAATGATAAATAGAAGGAATTATTAGAAGCAAAAACTTGGAAATTATGGAGGAGGACTTGCGATTTCAGGCTATGCTTTGGTTATATGGGCCTTTGTCCCGGAGCCCTTCATCGGAGAAGCTTCTAGAAGATACAACGAATTACATATAGTAGACTTCGGGTGCTATTATTTTTAATCATTTCTATTTTTATTCATCTAGCTGGCTTCTATCCACTTCGACACGGACATAATAATTGACATAATATTGTTCTAAGCTTTTTTTTATATATGATGACGTTAAATTTTGATCATCTGTATAGAGCTAGCATGATCTTATGTCTAAATATTATTTAACGCTTTATTTTATGTATGATGAGGTTAGATTTTGATCCTGTCCAAAATGATAGGCTTTGTTTCATGTCGAAATCACAAACTTAGATAATACGATTGACTAAACTTTCCTATGGATATATGGAAAATCATTGGTCCATAGTAGGCAACAAAATAACTAATGTATTGATTAACATGTTGAAGGTGAATCACTTATTCAAAATATCATTAGATTTAGCTAATTTTTATAGACCGGAGTGTTATTCAAACGCAGATGGATGTCGAAGTTATCTACAAACTATAAATCCCTCCTCCAGTCGAAGAATATTCTTTAAGAGCAAGAGCTTCCTTACAATATTTCGAATAGGATCCTTTGTTTACTCAAATTTATATGGTTTTATAATATATCATTTGATTCTTTTGATAATACCTACCTCGCTAAGCCTAATATAAGTTAAAGGTTGAACTATAATGCTGATGAATGAGTTAGCAAATAAAGTTTAAATTTATTGTTACAAAATAACACTTCTCGAACTATCATAGTTTAAATAGATGTGCATTTATTCGATGATGAGATATGCTTATATTATTTATATGTAATAACACATCTCGATTGTGTCTCTATTCATTATGTTGGAGACTATCTTTTTTTCAAACAGAATATTTCATAAAATATTCTACAGGGAGACAACCTCTAATCACATCTAATAATCTCTCCTTAGCCTTTTATCTATGTTGGTGGCAAGCCCATAATCTCCTACTTTTGACCCTTACTCATGTGGGCAAATGGATAGAGGGTGACTCGTCTTTTCCCTCCACCTTGTACACATGGCTATTACGTGTTAGATAACGATAAGTTGATAACATACTCCCTATCATTTGTCTCCCTCCCTCCCAAGGTGTGCTTCAAGACTCTTACTAAAGGGGTCCAAAATGCACGTCTAGTTTATCCGATATGTCAAGCTCATACTTCTTTGATCTATTGTTGATCTAGAGGTGTATTTAGTTCCTCTAGCATGAGTTTGTCTGACACGTCTAGTCTATCATGCATCTCGCATAGTCCGGAATAAGTTCGTCTGACATGTTTGTCTGCGATCACCTCCTCCAATTGTAATTGTACTAGTGGTGATCTATTACCAACCCGACCCTTATATCATCAAAGGATGCATATTAATCAAATGGGGTCGAGTTTTCTGATCTTCATGCCTTGGGCAGAAGTGGTGGTCAGGCTTCCCAACCTCCATGCCTTAGGTAGCTTCCTAACTGTTGGGTCCAGCCCATATGTGGGCTTGAACAATTTGGGTCATAAACCCAAATCAATAATTAAGAGAGAAAGAGCAAAAGGTGAAGGTAGCAAATTAGAGATAAAAGTGAGCGTGCGCAGCAAACGCATGCAGTGAACGGCGGTGGCACACGACAAAAGAGAGAGAGAATGAGAGAGAAAGATTAGATTTCTGAGTTTTTCTGCTTGACGATCGGTGGCCAAACATTGTTAGTTTTGGCCCAAATTTTATATGAAGAATCCTTGCAGCAAACTCTACAATCCTAACGGTGTTGATATATAGTTTACCCTCTCTAAGGTACTTTCCTGTTATACCCATTTTGTGAGACCTAGAATTTTCTTTTAAGGAGATCCATCATATATGATGATATGCTAGAGTCAAGATCTATGTTCTTGATGTTATTATGATCCTCTAGTTATTCTAGAGAAGATTTACTATAAACCTTTATCATTATTATTGATAGTGGAAGTTTGAGATAGACTACGGTCCCGTGATTTTTCCCACATTGAGTTTTCCACGTTAAAAGATTTGGTCTCACTGTGTGATTGATTAATTGCTCTATTGTTTATATTGTGCTGGTTAATATTTTCATTTGGATATCAAGTTGGTATTTTGATGAGGAACCCATTTTGATACACAAAGAGGGAAAAGAATATTCCACTTTAACATGTTTTTTCCCATCAAGTGGTATAAGAGCAACAAGTTGTTTGGTGCTAGTTTTTCTTGTGTGATTGAAATGGAGCAGTCATATGATATGATTAAATTGAATTCATCAAATTATTCCACCTGGAGGCGTCTGATGGAAGATTTACTCTATTGCAAAGATTTGTATAAGCCTATCAAGATTAAAGATAAACCTTCTACTATGGACGATGAAGAATGAGAAGTTCAACATAGAAAAACCATTGCCTATATTAGAAGATGAATGGATATAAACTTGTATGAGCATATTTCAGATGAAACCAGAGCTAATGTTATTTGGCAAAGATTAGAAAATCTCTTTGCGAAAAAGACAATAGGAAATAGAATTTCTCTCCTCAAAAGACTTATAAATTTGAAGTGTAAAGATGGTGGTAATATTGTTGAGCACATAAGCCTATTTCAGAGTCTTGCAAACAAGTTGGTTGCTATGAAAATGAATATAGATGATGAGATACAAGGATTATTACTTCTCAGCTCTTTACTAGAAAGTTGGGAAACGTATGTGATGACTATTTGCAACTCCATGTCAGAGGGAACTCTAACTATATATATGGTTAAAGACAGTTTGCTAAATGAAGATTCTAGAAGGAAAGAACAGGGTGAATCTTCTTCTGGTGCATTTGTTACTGAAAAACAAGAAAGACGTAGAAGAAGTTATAGCAAAAACCCACATTGATATAGAGGAAGATCCAAGTCTAGAAGAGATATCAAATGTTTTTACTGTAACAGGCTAGGTCACATGAAGAAAGAGTATAGGTTTTGGAAGCGAGAACATAATGAAATGAAGAAAAATAAGAAAGAGACCAATACGGTTGCTACTGAAGGTAATATCACTATTGTATGTGATGAAGGTTATGTTAGTCTTGTAGCTCAGGACAATAATTGGGTAATTGACTCTGGTGCTTCATTTCATGTCACTTCTCATGGTGATTTTTTTAGATCTTACACTGTTGATGATTTTGGTAATATCAGAATGAGAAACAATGGTACATCTAAGATTGTGGGTATTGGAGATATTTGCTTGGAGACTAATATTGGGAGTAAATTGATACTCAAAGATGTAAGACATATTCCAAATATTCATTTTAACTTGATATCTACAGGTAGATTTGATGATGAGAGCTTTGCACACTATTTTGGTGAAAGCAAATGGAAACTCACTAAAGGTTATCTGATTGTGATAAGAGGAAAGAAACTTAACTCTTTTTATGTCATGGAAACTAAGCTACACAAAAGAGAGATTAATGTAATTCAAAAAGGTGAAGGTATAGATCTTTGGCATAAGAGGCTTAGACATATCAGCGAGAAGGGACTTCGAACTCTTACTAGAAAACAGTTCTTACTAGAGTTGCAAGATACATCTCTTAAATCTTGTGATCATTGCTTAGTTGAAAAAATACATAGAGTTACATTTCATACATATCTATCATCTAGAAGATCAGATATTATTGATTTAGTTCATACTGATGTTTGTACTATGTAAACTAGAACTCTTGGAGGTGCTCTTTATTTTGTTACTTTTATTGATGACCATTTTAGAAAAGTGTGGTCTTTTGCTTTGAAATCTAAAGACCAGGTACTCGATATTTTCAAGGAGTTTCATGTCAGTGTTGAAAGAGAAACTAGTAGAAAACTAAAGTATATTCGATCAGATAATGGTGGCGAGTACAGGGGTCATTTTGAGAATTATTGCAGGTTCCATGGTATCAGGCTTGAGAAAACAGTTCCTAAAACTCCTCAATAGAATAGTGTGGTAGAAAGGATGAACAAAGCCATTGAAGAAAGGATTAGGTGTATGCTTTCCCACGCCAAGTTACCAAAGTCATTTTGGGGAGAGACTATGAGAACTACAATTGATTTGATAAATCTTTCTCTATCAGTTCCTCTGAAAGGTGATGTTCCAGAGAGAGTATAGAGAGGAAAAGATATATCTTATAATCACTTAAGAGTCTTTGGGTGTAAAGCATTTGTTCATATTCCTAAAGATGAGAGGTCCAAACTTGATAGTAAAGCAAAAGCATGTATCTTCTTGGGATATGGTCATGAAGAGTTTGAGTACAGATTATGGGATCCAGTGAACAAGAAGATTATTAGAAGCAGAGATGTTGTGTTTTTTTAAGACCAATTATTTGATGATGGTGATAATATTGAGAAGCCAGAAACCTCTGTTTATATTCCTTGGAGTTTGGGTCCAGTTCCTTCACTTGTAGTTCATGATAATTATGGGGGAGATGAACAAGAAGATTGTGGTGAGAATACCAGTGATGATACACCTACAATTGATGATGCTGAACCAACTAAACAAGCACCTCCACCACCGGTTGAGATTCCATTGAGAAGATCCACTAGAGAGCGATAACCATCTACTAGATATCCTCCACATGAGTATGTTATGCTTATTGGCAAGGGAGAGCTAGAAACTTACCAATAAGCTATTCTACATGAGAATAAGAATGAGTGGGTTAAAGCCATGAAATAATATATGAGATCCTTGCTTAAGAATCATACCTATGACTTGGTAAAATTACCTAAAGAGAAGAAAGCTCTCAAGAATAAGTAGGTTTACAAATTGAAAACTGAAAACAATAGCTTACAACAAAGATACAAGGCACCATTAGTTGTGAAAAGATTCAGTCAGAAGAAAGGTATTGACTTTGAAGAAATATTTTCTCTAGTTGTGAAAATGTCCTCTATCCGAGTTGTTCTTGGTTTAGTTGCCTACTTGAATTTAGAAGTTGAGCAACTTGATGTAAAAATAACATTTCTTCATCGTGACTTAGAAGAAGAAATTTATATGAAGCAACCAGAAGGTTTCAAAGTCAAGGAAAAAGAAAATTTGGTATGTAAGCTTAGGAAAAGCTTATATGGACTCAAATAGGCACCTAGACAGTGGTACAAGAAGTTTGATTCTTTTATGATGAGCCAAGGTTATAATAGAACCACATCTGATCATTGTGTGTATATGAAAAAATTTTCAGATGATGATTTTATTATTTTACTACTATATGTTGATGATATGTTGATTGTTGGTCATGATGCTGGAAAAATTGAAAAGCTTAAAAGAGAGATAAGTAAGTCTTTTGCCATGAAAGACTTGGGATCAGTGAAACAAATACTTGGCATGAAGATTCTTCGTGATAGGAAGAAAATGAAGATTTGACTATCTCAGGAGACTTACATTGAAAATGTTCTTGAAAGATTCAACACGAGTAAAGCCAAAGCAGTTTGTTCTCCACTTGCAAGTCATTTCAAGCTTAGTTCGAAACAATGTCCTACAAGTGAGAAAGAAAAAGAAGAAATGTCCAGAGTGCATTACTCATCTGCAGTAGGTAGTTTGATGTATGCTATGGTTTGTACTAGGCCAGATATAGCTCATGCAGTTGGGGTTGTCAGTCGATTTCTCTTTAATCCTGGAAAGGAACATTGGGCAACAGTGATATAGATATTAAGATATCTAAGAGGTACTTCCAGGTTATGTTTATGTTTTGGTAATGATGAACTTATGTTAGAAGGGTACACAGATGCAAACATGACAGGTGATACTAATTCCAAGAAGTCTACTTTGGGGTTCTTGATGACATTTACAGGGGGAGCAGTCTCTTAGCAATCAAAGTTACAAAATTGTATTGTTCTATCAACCATAGAAGTAGAATATATAGTAATTACTGAAGCCTGCAAGAAAGCTTTATGGATGAAAAAGTTTCTATAGGAATTGGGCTTGAAATAGGAAGGATATACTATTTACTGTGACAGTCAGAGTGCCATTCACCTCTCCAAGAATTCAACATACCATTCTAGATCCAAGCATATTGATGTAAGATATCACTGGATTCGTGATGTGCATGAGATGAAAGAATTATAGTTGGAAAAAGTGCATACTAATGAGAATGGATCAGATATATTGACAAAGTCTTTACCTAAGGAGAAGTTTGAAGCATGTAGGCAAATAGCGGGCTTAGTACAGCCCACCATATGAGCTGGAGGGGGAGAATTGTTGGGTTTAGCCCATATGTGGGCTTAGATAATTTGGGCCATAAGCCCAAATCAATAATTAAGAGAGAAAGGGCAAAAGGTGAGGGCAGCAAATTAGAGAGAGCAGTGAGTGTGCGCAGCAAATGCATGCAGTGAACGGCGGTAGCACACGACAAAAGAAAGAGAGAAAAGGAGAGAGAGAGAGGAGAGAGAAAGATTAGGTTTCTAAATTTTTCTGCTTGACGATCGGTGACCAAACGTTGTTAGTTTTGGTCTAAATTTTATGTGGAGAATCCTTGCAGCAAACTCTACAATCCTAATAGTGTTGATCTACAGTTTACTCTCTCTAAGGTACTTTCCTGCTATACCCACTTTGTGAAACCTAGAATTCTCTTTTGAGGAGATCCATCCTATATAATGATATGCTAGAGCCAAGATCTATGTTCTTGATGTTATTATGATCCTCTAGATATTCTAGAGAAGATTTACTGTAAACCTGTTATCATTATTATTGATAGTGGAAGTTTGAGGTGGACTACGGTCCCGTGATTTTTTCCACATTAGGTTTTTCACGTTAAAAGATTTGGTCTCACTATGTGATTGATTAATTGCTCTATTATTTATACTGTGCTGGTTGATACTTTTATTTAGATATTAAGTTGGCATTTTGATAAGGAACCCATTTTGATACACAAAGAGGAAAAAAAATATTTCGTTTTAACAGGTTTTTCCCAACACCAACCTCCCTACCTCAACTAGAGGCAGAGGTCATGCTTTTTGACCTTCGTGCCTTGACGGAGGCATGGGTTGGGCTTCTTGATCCCTGCACCTCGGGTAGAGGCGAGGGTCAAATAATTTGACCTTTGCGCCCTGATAAAAGTGGGGGTTGGGTTTCCTAACATCTACATTTCAAACATACTACCTTATGTCTTTCACTGTGACAAGTTTCTTCTAGCGTGGGTCGGGTTTTCCCGACTCACTTACCTCGAGTATATTTTATCTTATGCCTCCCTCCATTATGGGTTTCTTCTGACATGGGTTGGGTCTTCTTGACTCATATACCTTGGGCATATTTTGCCTTATGCCTCCCATCGTGGTAGGTTTCTTCGAATATATGTTAGGTTTTTTTAACTCACGCGTCTTAGACATATTTTATCTTATGCTTCTCATCGTAGCAGGTTTCTTTTGATATGAGTCGGGTTTTTTTTACTAGTATTTCTCGAGCATATTTTACCTTATGCCTCATGTCATGGTGGGTTTCTTCCGATATAAGTCAGATTTTCTCGACTCACATACCTTGGGCACATTTTATTTTGTGCCTCTCATCGTGATAGGTTTCTTTTAATGTAGGTTAGGTTTTCTACACATCGATTACTTTGCACTTTTTGAGGTGTCCCTTCATCAGTCGATATCCATTTGGAATCGATTTGAAGAGACACTTGTTATTATCATGGGAGGAGAGAGATTGACCAGCTTCCTACAAATCCCCCTTGAGCATAGGGTGGTGAGGCTCACTCTTCCATTTGAGCCTCTAAAGCCCCCTTAAGGGCCACTTCCTAGGTTTCTCATCTTCCCTATGTTGAATCTAGAATTTTAATGATGAAACCAATTGACACTATTTATGAATTGATCTACGTTTTGAGTGATGCAAGAAGCTTCAATCAGAGAGAGAGACAATTAAAGCAGGAAGAATCATGTTGGGCTGGAGTGGAACATGTCAGAAGATTGAACGTCGAGCTGGATGATCGGTCGATATATTGGCAGAAGGCTTCAGGCCATGAGTTCAGGCATCGAGCCAAGAAGAGCGAAAATTACGCTAAGGAAATCGGAGTTGTGAAGGTCAACTGACCGATTGAGCAATAAGCCGCAAGAGAGGATGATTTATCGAAAAATCGGACGAAGCGTCGATGAACCAATGACATGCCAGACAACATGATTCAAGCTTTGTAATAATTATTTAGATCAAAGTAGATTTTAAGTATGCAAGACTAACTATGATAGTAAGGCATAAAACAAAATGAAGTCCCAGAGTCAAGAACGAGACTTCGTTGGAAGTTCGAGAGTTCGTCAGAAGTCGGAAGTTATGTTTGAATTAATCGAGAAGTCCAGGAGCTTGCTAGAGAAGCTCATCGGAACTTGCCAAGAAGATCATCGTGAAGTCCATGAGCTTACCGGGAGTTTGTTGGAACATTGCCGATATATCATCGGAAGTTCGCCGAAAGATCGTCGGAAGCTCACCGGAAGAAACCTAGACTTATAGACTTGTTTAGCTTAATAAATGTCTTAAAATTCATAGTTAGCACATAATTGGATTGGAATTGGGTCAACTTAATTAGGGATCAATTGAGCCAAGTAAAAAAGGCCCAAACAATGACCCAACAGGTGGAATCGACATGGCACAATCTCTGAGACTGTGTCAGGTGATGCTACCATCAGTTTGGGCAGTGGCACCCCCCAGACTTAGTCTCCGAGACTGTCAAGTGGTGGTACCGCCCGTACCCCAAAATTTCGGGGATTTAAATTTTGGCTCCAAGTTTTGAAGCCATTTGGGGTCTATAAATACCCCAGCTATTTCTACATGGAGCAGTAAGAAAGGTGATAAAAAATTCTATGTTCCTAAAGTTGAAAACCCTTGTAAAGTATAGAGTCCCTCCTCCTAAACTTTAGAGACCATTCTAAGGGAGATTGTGAGGGAAGCTTTATAAAAAGGGGTTGTAAAGGTTCTCTCCTGAACCTGTCAAAAGGAGAATCAAGTTATAATGGTAGTTAATCTTCGCCCATTGAAGAAAGATCGTTAGTGGATGCCGGTGGGCTCAACGGAAGAGGAATCGACGGAGTGGTTGTAGGTCACGACGATCGAACCACTATAAAAATCTGGTTTGCATTTATTTCTTGCCATTTACCTTTATTGCAAATAGAATTCTTACTTTTACTACACTTCCACATGCTTTCAAGTTAAGCATTTCCGAGATCAGATTTTATCGTACGAAGAAATTTCAAACTGATGTTTTTATCCGCTGCACTAATTCACCCCCTCCCCCCCCCCCCCTCTTAGTGCCGACTCGTTCCTAACAGTTGGTATCAGAGCCACGTTATTTCTCATTTGATTTAACACCTAAGAAAAATGACTCTTTTCAGATTTCAAGAGGGTTTTTCTATCGTTCGTCATTTCATATTGAATGGGACGGACTACACTTATTAGAAAACTTGGATAAGAGTTTTCTTGCTTTCTATGAATTTGAAGTTATAGAATATTATTGAAAATGATTTTAAAAAGTCTTCTACTCTAATGAAAGAATGTAATGATTTGGAGAAGAAAACTTTTTCTTTAAATGCTAAAGCTATGAATGCTCTATTTTATGCCTTAGACAAAACTGAATTCAATCGAGTTTCTATTTGTGAAACAACTTTTGATATTTGGCACACTCTTGAAATCATACACAAAGGCACTAGTAGAGTTAAAGGCTCTAAAATAAATAGTTTGATGCATGATTTTGAATTATTTCGTATAAAGCCAAGTGAGACTATTGGAGACATGTACATCTGTTTTACGGATGTCGTCAATAGTTTAAAAGCTCTTGGTAAAATTTTTTCGAATCTTGAACTTGTGAATAAACTTTCTAAAAATTGAGATTCTAAAGTAACGACAATACAAGAATCAAAGGACTTGAACTATTTTCCGATTGAAGAACTTATTGGGTCTTTGATGACCTATGAAATGATTTATGTGGCACTTGAACTTGAGAACAACCTTCCAAAGAACAGGAAGGATTTGACACTTAAAACAAATGAAGACCACTCAAGCAAAAGCTTAAGTGATGATGAACTCGAACTTCTCATTATAAAATTTAAAAGGTTCATTAAATAATAATTAAAAAATAAAAATAAACTTAAAAAGAAGTTGCCAAAGAAGAAGAAAGCATTCAAAGTAGCTTGGAATGAACCGAGTTCATCCAAACATGAAGAACAAACTGATAAAGGCGAGGTGGCAAACTATGCCTTAACGACTTTCGACGATGAGGTAACCAAAACCTCTTTTCCTTATTTCAAAATTACTTGATACATTTTTTATGAGTTATTTTTAAATTATTTAGTAAATAAAAAATATATATCATGCTTCTTTTTGTTAGGATCAAGAGCGCACTAAGAGGGGGGGGGGGTGTGTGTGAATTAATGTAGCGAAAAACTTTTACAATTTCAGAAAACTTATTACGATTAAAGCCGATTCAATAAGAATGGTTTCAACTCAATCCTTTTTGGAAGAACTTTGAACTTAAAACCTTTCGGGAAAGAGCAAGAGAATACTAAGATGATTTGCAACAATGCAAATCACACAAATGAGAAACGTTGATTTTGTAAAGTTTTCGTATGAGTAAAGTCGATTTCAGAAGATATTTATGTCAAAGCATAAGTAGACGTAGTTAAAGCATAGTAAGGAGTAGAGGCAGTTTGCTATAAAGGAAAGATGCTCAAAGTAAATGCAAACCAAGTTTTAGAGTGGTTTGGTCAATCGTGACCTACATTCACTTTCGGCTTCCTCCTCCGACAAGGTCACCGGTGTCCACTAGAGGCCTTCCTTCAATAGGCGAAGGCCAACCACCCTTTTATTAGCTTTTCTCCTTTTGTCGAGCTTAAGAGACAACCTTTACAAGTTTCACTCCTCTCTTGAATGATCTCAACACTTAGAAGAAAGAAGGAGGAGAACTTTAGCTTTTACAATACTTTTAAGGCCTCAAAGACTCAAGATAATGTCAAGTTTTCGTTGCCCTTTCATGCAGGAAAGGGTGGGGTATTTATATACCCCAATGAGTTCAAAAATGGAGCCTAAAAGTGTCCATTCCTAGATTTTTAGGGTCCTGGTGGTACCACCGCTATTACTGGGTGGTACTACCGCCTATCATCTGACACTGGGCGGTACTACTACTTGACAGCGCTTGAAGATCGAGCTCTAGCGGTACCACCGCTGGCAGTAATAACTGTCGGCGGTACTATTGCCTGACAGGGGCGGTACCACCGCCCAGAGCTCTTGGGAGACCGAGTCTCCCAGGTGGTGCCATCGTCGGCCAAGATTTCAGGGCTCGAATGGGCTGTTCCATTCGGCCCAATTTAGGTCTGTTAAGGGCCCAGTTGGCCCCTGATTAAGTTAGTGGGATCACCTCCCAATCCTAACTTAATCTTCACTCTAACTACGATAATTAAGATATCATTACTACAATTCATGTTCTGATGCATCAATCGCTTCTTCCGGCGAGCTTTCGGCGCATTTCCGGTGAACATCCGACGAACTCTCAGCGATGCTCCGATGGACTCTCGGCAAGCTCCTGGATTTCGCGATGATCTTCTTGGTGTGTTCCGACGAGCTTCTATGGCAAGCTCCTGAACTTCTCGGATGGTTCCCTAGAACTTCCGATGAACGTCCGGACTTCCGACGAACTCTCAAACTCCCAATGTGATCTTGGTCTTAACTCCGGCATAACACTTGCTACATGTCTTACTGCCATCATAGTTAATCCTACACACTTTTCTCAATATATAAATTAGATCAACAAATGATAATTGACTTCATCATCAAAATCCGAGATTCAACAATCTCCCTCTTTTTGATGATGACAATTAATTGATGACGGAATTAACCATAACTCCCCCTATCTATATGCCATACCTGAGAAAAGTCATTCTTGAATTCAAAGCTTTTGAATTCAAGAGATATATTGATAAGTTAAGTTCATTTAAACTTATCAATACACCCATCATGATTCTTATCATGATGTAACTTTTTGAAAATGATGTCAAGGCATGACATCCATTTTCAAGTCTTATATTTCAAATATGAAGGATAACAATCATAGCAATTCATTCTATGATAAGATATCAATTTGTAATGTTTTAAATTAAGCTCTAGATATCTTATCATAATACAAACATTTCAAGTGTAAAATTGCATACATTTATCATCAATTTACCACATATTTCTCCCCCTTTGTCATCAACAAAAAGGAGAACGATTCAACAATATATGTAATTGTGGTAAAAATTTATGTCATTTTTTAACTTGTAAAGAAATTCATACCAATTATTTTTCAAGCATTTATGACATGATATCATTCATTAACTTCTTTCCTTTTACTTATCATCAAAACTTTGCATGAAGAAGGAAAGAAGGAAGGTAAAAACCATTGAGAACCAACTTTAAATGAAGTTAAAATTGAATGAAAAAGTTTTATTAAATCATGCTTCATTTTTCACAAGGATCAAGATATACATATGAAATTAAATCCTTGCAAGTGTTCATCTAAAAAAAATTCTTCCTTCATCAAGAAGGAATTCATGTGAAAGAATCATCATATCAAATCCATTTCTCAATTTAAAAATTTACAAGAGATAAATCCATGAGAGATGCATTTGTCATAAGAGATAAATCCATGACATAGGCTCATGAAAGCTCCATTCAAGAAATACATTAAGTCTGGAAGAGAAATATAACAAATTCATGCATTCGGACAATGTTTTGTCATAGCTTTTCAATCACAATCATGAAGGTAAACAAGATATTGCATGATCATAGAACCTTTTAGCATCATGGCACACAATTTTTAACATAGAATTTAAGTGAGTGATCAAAGATTCAAGAAAGTCCGAAAACAAAATTTAACAAATTCAAGCATTCGGACAAATCAACATTCCTAAATGTCTTCTAATAAAATCAAATTGTTCTTTACTTAAAGGTTTTATAAAAATATCGACCAATTGATGTTTTGTATTAATAAACTCTAGGATTACATTATGATTAGTGACATGATCTTGTATAAAGTGATGCCTAATGTCAATATGTTTTATTCTAGAGTGTTGAATGAGATTCTTTGTTAGACATATTGCACTTGTATTATCACATTTTATGGGGATATTTTTAAGATGAATCTTATAGTCCTCTAAATTGTTTTTCATCCACACAACTTGTGCATAGTATACACTAGCTGCAATGTACTCAACTTCGGTTGTAGATAGTGCAATCGAGTTTTGTTTCTTGGATGACCAAGAAACAAATGCGTTTCCCAAAAATTGATATGTTCTTGATGTGCTTTTCCTATCTAATCTACATCCAACAAAATCCGCATCAGCATAAGCAATTAACTCAAAATTCTCGGACTTTGGATACCATTGTCCTAGATTTGTGATTCCTTTTAGATATCTAAGTATTCTTTTAACTGCTTTGAAATGAGATATCTTAGGATTAGATTGAAACCTAGCACATAGTCCTACACTAAACATAATATCCGATCTAGCTACAGTGAGGTAAAGTAAACTTCCTATCATACCCCTATAAGCTTTTTGATCAAAGTTTTCTCCACTTTCATCAATTTCTAACTTAGTGGAGATGCTCATAGATGTGTTGATAGCTTTTAAGCTATCTATATTAAACATTTTTAGCAAATCTAAAGTGTATTTTGTTTGACTAAGAAAGATGTCATTACTTAGTTGTTTGATTTGAAGCCCAAAAAGAAAGTTAATTCCCCCATCAAACTCATTTCAAATTCAAGACTCATACTTTTAGCAAATGATTTACAAAGAGATTCATTCGTTGAACCAAAAATAATATCATCAACATAAATTTGAATAATAAAAAAATTATTTTTAAAATTTTTGATAAACAATGTAGTATCGACCTTGCCTTTAGAGAAATCATTTTCAATAAAAAATGAACTAATTCTCTCATACCAAGCCCTTAGGGCTCGTTTTAAACCATAGAGAGCTTTAGTCAATTTAAACACATGATTAGGGAGACTATTGTTCTCAAATCTAGGAGATTGTTCAACAAAAACTTCTTCAAAAATAAAGCCATTAAGAAAAGTACTTTTAACATCCATTTGAAATAACTTAAATTTATTACTACTAGCATAGGCAAGGAGTATCCTTATGACTTCTAATCGAGCTATAGAAACGAAAGTTTCTTCATAATCGATACATTCTTCTTAGTTGAAGCCTTTGGCCACTAATCTAGCCTTGTTTCTAACCACGATACCAGATTCATCTTGCTTATTTCTAAAGACCCATTTAGTACCAATAACTAAATGGTCATTTGGCCTAGGAACAAGCTTCCACACCTCATTTCTCTCAAATTGATTTAACTTATCTTGTATTGCGATAATCCATGAATCATCTTTCATAACTTTGTCAATACATTTTGTTCAATTTGGGAGAGAAAAGCGGCGTTGACACAAAAATTTTTAAGAGAAGAACGTGTTTGAACCCTTTTAGATGCGTCTCCTATGATTAACTCATTAGGATGAGCATCTACATACTTCCAATCCTTGGGTAAGGATGTTTCGGAAGTGGATGCATCTAAGTTGCTAGTTGGAGAAAGGGTTTCATTTAAATTCAAAGTATCAAAATTAACATCATCATCAAAATCATTTTTCTTAATTTCGGAAACCTCATTAAAAATAATATGAATGGATTCTTCTATAATCAAGGTTCTTTTATTAAAGATACGAAATGCTTTAGAAATCAAAGAATAGCCAAGAAAAATTCCTTCATCGGATTTAGCATCAAAATTTTCTAAGGTATCTTTTTCATTCAAGATAAAACACTTATACCCAAAAACTTTAAAATATGAAACATTGGGTTTTTTGTTGTTCCACAACTCATAAGGAGTTTTTGGTAAGTAAGGGTCTTACTAGAACTCTATTCATGACATAGCATGCCGTATTTACGGCTTCAGCCCAAAAATATTTGGGTAGGCTTTAGTTATTGCCATTTCTTATAAATTTCTATTCTTTTTTTCTACTACTCCATTTTGTTGAGGATTTCTTGGAGTAGAGAAGTTGTGGTTATATCCATTAGATTCACAAAATTCTTAAAAATCACAGTTTTAAAATTCACTACCGTGATCACTTCGAATTGACGAAATCATAAAACCCTTTTCATTTTGAACACATTTACAAAACTTAGAGAAATACCTAAAGCATTCACTTTTGTGTGCCAAAAAATATGTCCATGTGTATCTACTATAATCATCTACAATGACAAAAGTGTATTTGCTATCTCCTAGGCTTGATATAGAAATTGGTCCGAACAAGTCCATATGGATCAATTGCAAAGGTCTAGAGGTACTTATTTGATTATTAGGTTTGAAGTTACTTTTTATTTGTTTTCCTAATTAACAAACATCACACACATTTTCTTTAATGAACTTGATATGAGGAATTCCTCTTATAAATTCTTTAGATGAGATTTGTGTTATTAGCTTCATGCTAGCATGACCCAATCTCCTATGCCAAAGCCAAGCATCATCATTCAAAACTGAAAAACATATTTAATTGCAAAGATCATCAATGTTAATGGTGCATATGTTATTTTATTTTAATGCAATCATAGATGTGTTTCTATGTGGTTTTTCAATAATGTAAGCATTAGATTCAAATTTAACAATATATCTTTTATCACATAATTGACTAATGCTCAAGAGGTTATGTTTTAAACCATCAACTAATAGAACGCCTTCAATAAAGAAGTTGGATTTATTACCTATGGTTCCTTTGCCAATGATTTTACCCTTGTTGTTATCTCCGAAGGTGACATATCCTTCGTCTATGCTAGTGAGCTAAGAGAATTGAGATGGATCTCCGGTCATATGCCTTGAGTATCCACTATCAAGATACCATCTCTTGCTCCTAACTTGTGATGGTATATGTTTCTATAAAAAAGGATGATTTTTAGGTACCCAATTGACCTTGGGTGCCTCAAAAACCGATCTAAATTGCTTATCATATTGCATGAAATTCTTTACGGTTCCTTTAGGAACCCAAATCAATTTGTTTGGACTACACTTTTTAAACGGACAATGGTAAGCTTTATGCCCACGTTTGCAACAAAAGTTGCATTTGTTTTGAGGCGAAATATGTAAGATAGGGCCTTCAACGAAGGTGGTTGGATTTTGGTGAGAGCTTCTCACAAATCTGATTCCACTTCTTTTATGAATGTGACCCTTATTAGTAAAGATCATGTTCAAGGACTTGCTACCAACCTCAAATTTCTTCAAGGTATCATTGAGTAGCAAGTTCTCCTTTTGGAGTATTTCTAAATCATGGCATTTCTTACATGGAGCTAAACTATCATTATACTTAATTTTTAATTTGTCAAAATTACTAACAAGTGAATCATGCTTCTTTTTTAATAATTTATATTTTTTACTAATAGTTTTACAGTCATCAAATAAATCATAAAAAGCATTTAATAATTCTTCAAATGATAAATTTGCATCATTTGAACTTGATACCTCCTTTCCAATGGCCATTAGTGCATAGTGAGCAACTTGCTTAGTGTTGGGCTCCTCTTCTTTGGATGCGCTTGAGTCATCCCATGTTGCATTAAGTGCCTTCTTCTTTGGTGTCCTCTTCTTGGCTTAGGGATATTCACTCTTGTAGTGTCCCACTTTCTTGCGTTCGTAGCAAATTACTTATTCTTTCTTGGGTTCAAATTTATTTTTAGTGTCATTTTTAGATTTGTTTCTTTTAATAAATTTTTTAAATTTCCTTGTTAAAAGTGCCAAGTCATCATCAAAGTCCTCATCACTTAAGTTTTCTCTCAAGTGGTTTTCTTGTGTTCTAAGTGTCATATCCTTCTCGTTCTTTAGAAGGGTGTCCTCAAGCTCTTTATGAGCTTTGCATATCATTTCGTAGGTCATTAGTGACCCAATTAATTTTTCAAGAGGAAAGTTATTTAAATCTTTGGCCTCTTAAATGACCATGACTTTAGGGTCCCAACTCTTTGGAAGGGATCTTAAAACTCTATTAACGAGCTCAAAATCTAAAAAACTTTTGCCAAGTCCTTTTAGACCATTGGCGACATCTGTAAAATGGGTGTACATGTCTCCAATGGTCTCCCTCGGTTTTATTCGAAATAATTTATAAGAATGTACTAAACGGTTGATTTTTAACTCTTTCACTCTACTTGTGCCTTCGTAAGTCACTTCGAGTGTATGCCAAATATCAAAAGCCGTTTCACAAATCGAAACATGATTGAACTCGTTTTTATCTAGTGCACAAAATAAGGCATTCATAGCCTTTACGTTTAAAGCGAAAGTCTTCTTCTCCAATTCATTCCAATCGATCATTGGAAGAGAAGACTTTTGAAATCTATTTTCGTTAATGTTCCAAAGCTTAAAATCTATAGAAATTAGGAAGATTCTCATTCTAGTCTTCTAATAGGTGTAATCCATCCCATTGAACATGGGCGAATGTGTAATTGAGTGACCCTCTTGGTTTCCGACAAATGCTATCTCTCTTGAGTTTAATCCAACTAAGAGTGAACCTTGTTCTGATACCAATTGTTAGGATCAAAAGCGCACTAAGAGGGGGAGGGGGGTGAATTAGTGCAGCTGAAAACTTATATGATTTCAGAAAACTTATTGCGATTAAAGCTGATTCAATAAGAATGGTTTAAACTCAATCCTTTTCGGAAGAACTTTGAACTTGAAATCTTTCGAGAAAGAGCAAGAGAAGACTAAGGTGATTTGTAGCAATGTAAATCACACAAATGAGACACATTGATTTCGTATAGTTTTCGTACGAGTAAAGCCGATTTCGGAAGATGTTTACGTCAAAGCGTAAGTAGACGTAGTTAAAGCACTGTAAGGAGGAGAGGCAGTTTGCTATAAAGGAAAGATGCTCAAAGTAAATGCAAACCAAGTTTTAAAGTGATTCAGTCAATCGTAACCTACATCCACTTTCGGCTTCCGCCTCCGACGAGGTCACTGGTGTCCACTAGAGGCCTTCCTTCAATAGGTGAAGGCCAACCACCCTTTTACAGTTTTTCTCCTTTTGCCGGGCTTAGGAGACAACCCTTACAAGTTTCACTCCTCTCTTGAATGAGCTCAATACTTAGAAGAAAGAAGGAGGAGAACTCTAGCTTTTACAATACTTTTAAGGCCTCAAAAACTCAAGATAATGTCAAGTTTTCGTTGCCCTTTCATGTAGGAAAGGGTGGGGTATTTATAGACCCCAATAAGTTCAAAAATGGAGCCTAAAAGTGTCCATTCCTAGATTTTCGGGGTCCTGGTGATACCACCACCATTATTGGATGGTACTACCGCTTGTTATCTGACACTAGGCGGTACCACCGCCTGATAACGCTCGAAGATCGAGCTCTGGTGGTACCACCACCTGATAGGGGCAGTACCACTGCTAGCAGTAATAATTACCGACGGTACTACCGCCTGATAGGGATAGTATCACCGCCCAGAGCTCTTGGGAGACCGAGTCTCCCAGGCGATGCCACCGTCGACTAGGATTTCAGGGGCTGAATGGGCTATTCCATTCGGCCCAATTTGGGTCTGTTAAGGGCCCAATTGGCCCCTGATTAAGTCAATGGGATCATCTTCCAATCCTAACTTAATCTTTACTCTAACTACGATAATTAAGACATCATTACTATAATTCATGTTCCGGTGTGTCAATCGCTTCTTCCGGCGAGCTTCTGGCGTACTTCCGGCGAACGTCTGATGAACTCTCGGCGATGCTCCGATGGCCTCCTGACAACCTCCCGGATTTCAGGATGATTTTCTTGGCGAGTTCCGATGAGCTTCTATGGCAAGCTCCTGGACTTCTCGGATAGTTCCAATAGAACTTCCGACGAACGTCCGGACTTCCGACGAACTCTCGAACTCCCAATGTGATCTTGGTCTTAACTCCAGCATAACACCTACTGCATGTTTTACTACCATCGTAGTTAATCCTGCACACTTTTCTTAATATATAGATTAGATCAACAAATGACAATTGACTTTATCATCAAAATCTGAGATTTAACACTTTTTCTAGTTAATTTTAAAAATGATAATGATAATTGCATGATTTATGAAAATACAACAAAATATTAGATTTAAATCTAATTATTAATCTTATGTATGTTTTTAAGAAAAAATAATAATGTGTATCTAACTTGATGATTTTCGATTTTGATTGAAAATACTTTATGAAATCATGTTTGATTATATCATACTTAATGAGGTTATAGTTTGAAATTGTGCATGTTATACCTTGAAAACTTGAAACCATGTTTTGATGTCATGCCCAAAGTAGTGATGTATAATGATCATGCTTAATAAGTTTATATTTCAAAATTATGCATGATGAATTTTGTGATTCATGGCTTATTGATCTTTGTCGCAATGAAAGTTAATTTTTCTGTTTTAAATAAAATGGATGGTTTTCATATGAAAAACTTGAGCATATTTATATGAAATATAAAATGAAACACATAAAATAGAAAATGTATGATCATTGAAATTAAAATGATAAATCAAATCTCTTGTTTAAAGAAGCCATATGTTTAACGTGTCATATTTTTGGTCATGATGATGAAATTTATTTTTTCAGTTTTAAACAATGATGTATCTTTTTATTTGGCATAAAAAAGATAAAAGCATGCTTGTATGAAATAAACAACTTAAAATGAAATATCTCTATCTTATTGATTTTTCGATAAAAGATTTATAAATCTATGTATATTATGTTTTTGTGAATCTCTTGGACTATGAAAATGAATTTGAATGAGTTTTATCGAAATCATAATTTCTTGAGATTGATAACATGAAATATTTTATGAATCAAAATCTTTTATTTAATCTCTTATGTTTCTCTTTGCCATTTACTAAAGAGGAAAATAATTCAATTCATGATCTTGATTTCTCGATATTTGATACTTGAAATCTTTCTATGAATTAAGATCATGTTCTCCTTATTTCTTTTTGCTATTCACAAAAAAAAGGGAGACTTATCCTAACAAACCATGATATGCTACTTGACATTTTGAGAATTTATGACTTTTGTTATATATTTCTTCCCTTCTTCGTTCTTATTTACAATGACAAATGGGAGAAAGAAAATCACTAGCATCTCAAGAGATTGATAAATCAATTAATGTCATTTTGAATCTCTTATGATTTTGATGATTTAAATCTAAATAAGATTTTTTAATCGAATCATGAACCTTCTCTCGATTTGTTAACTTGAGATTTTCTTTTATGAATCAAGATTTCATACTCTTTATTTTCATATGATTCTTGCATTTTGTTTAAGAGAAAATTTTCTATATGAATCATATCTTTGGTATTCACATGATCTTATCTTTCATGATATGATTTTTATGATTCCTTGTATTCATGAAGTACATCTCAACACCAAAATTCTCTTGATATTCTTCATGTGATGATATGAAATTATGCATGAAATACTCATGAATTTATGTTATCATACAAATGAGAAGTTATGATCATGCATGATACGATTTAATGTAATTTGACATTTTGATACCATCATGATTTGAATTATTTATGATTTGGAAAGATGCATGCAATACTATGATTTGTTGCTAAAATGATACATCATGAATGCTTGAGTATCATGTATGATATGCCCATAGTGATGATTTATTTTTGATATCATGCATGAAGTAAGGATGAAATGTAATGTTTTGAAATTGTGCATAGTTTAATTTGAAACTATAATGATGCATAAATATACTGAAATAAGATTGATACTTTACCTTTATCATGATTTAAAAATTATTATAAAGGGAAAAAGAATTATAAAATTATTTTCTTCCCTTCTTTTTGACAATGACAAAGGGAGAGAAAGAACTAGCTTGCATGTTCTAAAATGATGTAAAATTTGTTAGCTTGCTTGATGTAAAACTTGCTATCTTACTAGCTTACATATCCCAAGTAGAAGCAAAATTACTAACTTGCACTTCTTAAAATAGAAGAAAGAACTTGCTATCTTGAACATCACCAAAAATTGCTAGCTTACCTATCTTAAGAAGCAAAAGTGCAAACTTTACAATCTTGCACATCTTTAAAATTAATAAAGATTTGGTGATTAGGGATGTTGTAAAGTGATAAACAATTTGCTAGCTTGTATGTTACAAAACTTACATATCTCTAAAACTTGCTAGTTGTACTTCTCCTTTTTGTTGATGATAAAGGGGGAGAAGTTATGTTAATGATCATGCATGGAATGATGTATTAAAAATTTGATTATGCATGATTTTATGATCACATGTTGTAAATATTCATGATGAAATATTGCTTTGACTTGAATTCAATTTGAATTCAAGGTTCTATCAATATGGCATATTGATAGGGAGAGTTAAGGTTAACTCTATTATCAATTGGTTGTCATCATCAAAAAGGGGAAGATTGTTGAATCTCAGATTTTGATGATGAAACCAATTGATAGTGTTTATGATTTGATCTGTGTTTTGAGTAATGCAGAAAGCTTCGATTAGGGAGAGATAATTAAAGCAGAAAGAAATCATGTTGGGCCAGAGTGGAATATGTTAGAAGATTGGACGTTGAGCCGGAGGATCGGTTATTGTATTGGCAGAAGGTTTCGAGCCATGAGTTTGGGCATTGGGCCAAGGAGAGCGAAAATTGTGCCAAGGAAATCAGAGTTGCGGAGGTCAACTGGCCGATTGGGCAATAGGCCGCAAGAGAGGATGATGCACCAAAGAATCGGATGAAGCGTCGATGAACCAATGATATGCCGGACAACATGATTCAAGCTTTGTAAAAATTATCTATATTGAAGTAGGTTTTAAGTGTACAGGATTAACTACGTAGCAAGACATAAAGTAAAATGAAGTCCCAGAGTTAAGAATGAGACTTCGTTGGGAGTTTGATGTTAGGAAAAGGGTCGCTACTAAGAGTGGGGGTGAATTAGTACAGCGGTAAAATAACGTCTTAAAAAATATTTTGTTTCGATAAAACCAGTTTCGTAAAGATGTTAACTTAAAATTTTACGAAAATGTAGCGAAAGAGGAATTCAGTTTGCAATAAGACAAATAGCAGGAAGTAAATGCAAACCAAAGAACACGCCAATTTTATAGTGGTTCGGTCATCATGACCTACATCCACTCCGCCAATTCCTCCTCCGTTGAGGCCACCGACGTCCACTATTGATCTTCCTTTAATAAGTGAAGATCAACCTCTTTCTTACACCCCTCTTCTCCTTTTACCGAGTTTTGGAGACAACCCTTACAAGCACTCACTCTCCTCTCTAAACAAAAATCTAAGTTTAAGCTAGAGGAGGGATTTTTCAAGTGATTTCTATAGCATTTCTTCACTTTTAAACTCTTTGTGCTTGTGTGCTTTAACTAGGGATGAGAGGGGTATTTATAGGCTTTAAGTTGATTCAAACTTGGAGCCTAAAAATATCTCATCCTTGGTTTTCCGGGCATGGGCGGTACCACCGCCATTGTTAGTCTGACACTGACACTACACTGTGCGGTACTACCGCCTGCAACCTCTCAGAGGCTGTGTCTAGGTGGTACCACCACCTAGACTGACGGTACCACCACCTGACACAGTCTCGGAGACTGTGCCATGATAATATTGTTAGGATCAAGAGCACTAAGAGAGGGGGGGGGGGGGGGGGGGGGGGGGGGGCGTGGTGGTGAATTAGTGCAGCAGAAAACTTTCGACGATTAAAACTACGTTCGTACATTGAAATCTAATTCCAACGTAAAAGTCGTTTCATGCAGATAATAACTTTGAAAGCTTACGGAAACGTATTTGAAGTAAAGTCAGGAAGGCAGTTTGCAATTAAGATAAATAGCACAAAGGAAATGCAAACCAGATTTTAGAGTGATTCGATCAAACGTGACCTACATCCACTTTTGGCTTCCTCCTCCGATGAGGTTACCAGCATCTACTAGAGGCCTACCTTCAATAGGCAAAGACCAACCACCCTTTTACAGTTTCACTCCTTTTGAGGGCTTAGGAGACAACCCTTACAGAATGTTCACTCCTCTCTTGAATGATCAAAACTTGGAAGAAAAGAGGGAGGAGAACTTTTGGCCTTTACAACACTTTTGAGCTCTAAAATCACAGAGTAAGATCAAGCTTTCGGTGCCCTTTCATGCAGGAAAGGGTGGGGTTTATATAGGCCCAAAACTGGTTTGAATTTGGAGCTAAAAAATATCATCTCCCGGATTTTTGGGGTCCTGGTGGTACTACCACCATAACTGGGTGGTACTATCGCTCGGAAATCGAGCTTAGGCAGTACCACCACCTGATAGGGCTGGTACCACTCCCTGGCTTCGCTCGGAGACCGAGCTCAAGCGGTACCATCGCCTGACAGGGACGGTACCACCGCCCAGTCTTGCTCGGAGACTGAGCCCAAGCGGTACCACCGCCTGACCTGGGCGGTTGCACAACCCAGGCGGTGCCACCGTTGGCCAAGATATCTAGGTCCGAATGAGCTGATCCATTCGGCCCAATTTGGGTCTATCAAGGGCCCAATTGCCCCTAGATTAAGTTAATGGGATCACCTCCCATTTCTAACTTAATCTATATGCTAACTATGATATTTCTTAAGACATTTACTGCAACTTGCTTTGGTGCATCAATCGCTTCTTCCGGCGAGCTTCCGGCTAACTTCCGGCGAACATCCGATGAACCCTCGATGATGCTCCGGTGGACTTCCGGCAAACTCCTGGACTTGCGACGATCCACTTGGCGAGTTTCGACGAGCTTCTTTGGCAAGCTCCTGGACTTCTCGGATTTGTTCCCGCAGAACCTCCGAACTTCCGTCGAACCCTCGAACCCCCAACGTGATCATAGTCTTGACTCCGGCTCAACTCCTACTGCATGTCTTACTTCCATCGTAGTTAATCCTGCACATGTAAAACAAATTTCAATCTAGACAATTAATACTAAGCATTAATCAAGTTATTTGGTATGTTATTGGTCCCTTGACGCTTCGTCCGATTCTTTGACGCATCGTCCTCTCCTACGACCTATTGCCTAATCGGCCAGTTGACTGCGTAATGCCCGAATCCATGGCCTGAAGCCTTTTGTCGATATGTCGACCGATCCACTGGCCTGACGTCCAATCTTCTAATATGTTCCTCCAGCCCAACATGATTTTTCCTGCTTTAATTGTCTCATCATGATCGAAGCATCCTGTGTCACTCAAAACGTAGATTAAAACATAAACACAATTACCAATTGGTTTCATCATCAAAATACGAGATTTAACAGATGTCACCTCTTGGGGCACTGTTTATGCCTCTCATTAGGCCCAACACAGTCCTTACATAGGCCCAACTGGCCCCTAATTGGGTTGGCCCAAATTCAAACCCAATTACGTGCTAACTACATTTCCTAAGACATATTCTAAGTTAAACAAGTCCGTAAGTCTAGTTTCTTCCGGCGAGCTTCCAACGATTTTCCGGCGAACTTCCGACGATCTCTCGACAGTGTTCCAGCGGACTCTTGGCAAGCTCCTGGACTTCATGATGATCTTCTTGGTGAGTTTTGATGAGCTTCTCTAGCAAGCTCTGAGATTGCTTGGCTGGTTCCGACATAACTTCCGACGAACGTCCGGACTTCCGATGAACTCTTAAACTCCTAACGAAATTACGTTCTTGACTCCAGGACTTCATTTTGCTTCATGACTTGCTATCATAGTTAATCCTGCACATATAAAAACACACTTCGATCTAGATAATTAATACTAAGCATTAATCATGTTGTCCGGCATGTTATTGGTCCTTCGACGCTTTGTCCGATTCTTCGGCGCATTGTCCTCTCTTGTGGCCATTGCCCAATCGACCAGTTGACTCCGTAACTCCGATATTCTTGGTCCAATATCTGCTCTTCTTGGCCCGATGCCCGAATCCATGGCCCGAAGTCTTCTGTCGATACGTCGACCGATCCTTCGGCTCGACGTCCAATCTTCTGACATGTTTTTCTCCGACACAACATGATTCTTTCTACTTTAATTATCTCATCCTGATCGAAGCATCCTGCATTACTCAAAATACAGATTAAATCATAAACACTCATTAATTGGTTTCATCATCAAAATCCGAGATTCAATAATCTCCCGCTTTTTGATGATGACAACCAATTGATGACGGAGTTAATTAAACTCCTAGAGTTTAAACAAACTCCCCCTGTCAATATTTTATATTGATAGAGACTCTTGGATTCAAAAATCCAAGCAAATATATTATGATTAAAATCATGCATAACATCAACATACTTCTCCCCCTTTGTCATCAACAAAAAGGAGAAGCGTAACTTTCATTTGTTTGCGATACAAGTTCAATATCATTGCATAATAAATCTCAAGTTTTAATAATTAAAGATGTGTAAGTTCAACATATTTGCTTTTCTTGAGATAGCAACTGTTTGCTTCTCTTTAGATTATAAGCTAACAATTTTTATGATATGCAAGTTTTACAACATAGAAGCTAGTAAATTACTTTACAACATGCATAATCACCAAATCATCATTAATTTTAAAGATGTGCAAGATTGCAAATTGTGCAAGTTTGTATTTTTTGCTTCTTAAGATAGCAAGCTAGCAAGTTTTGGTGATGTTCAAGAAGGCAACTTTTGCTTCTTGAAATATGCAACTTAGCAATCTTTGCTTCTCTTTTGAGATGAGCAAGCTAGCATCTTTTTACATCTTCTTGACTTGTACAAGCTAGCTAGCAAGCTAGATTTTATCTCCCCCTTCGTCATTGTAAAAAAGAAGGGAAGAATACAATTTTGTATCTCTTTATCCCTTTACATCAATTTCTAAATCATGACAAATGTAAGTATCAATCTTATTTGTGCATCATTATATTTTCAAATTATAACATGTATAATTTCAAAACCTTACATTTCATTTTTCATGCACGATACCAAAAAATAAATCAATCATCATTATGAGCATATCAAACATGATACTAAAATATTAAAAATTTAAAGTATTTATTAACATTTTGATCATGATACCAAACATTCATCATTTAAAGTATTCATGATACCAAACATTAAATCAACATTTATAATACATCATTTTAGCAACAAATCATAGCATTTTTAATCATGATGGTATCTAAATGTCAAATTACATTGCATCCCATATTTCATGCATATTTTTTATTTCATCACATTCATTTCATCTTATCAAGAAAAATTAATTGGGTAATGAATACAAGGAGTTATACAAAAATAAATCATATCATGAGAGATAAGATCATGTAAATACCAAAAGACATGATTCATATGTTAAATCTCCTCTTAAATAATCAAAATGACCATTAAAGGAAATCTCATGTTATTCCAAGAAATCAAGATCATGATTTTGATAAAACTCATTTCTAATTCAAATTATCAAAATCTCAACATTACTTTCAAGAGATTCAAAATGGCATAAATAATTCTATTGATCTCTTAGTGAAAAATCGATAAGGTAGGGATTTGAGAAGTTTTCAAGAAAAATGCTTTCCTCTTTTTGATTCAACTTATTGATTGATTTCATACATGCATGTTCTTTTCTTTTATGCCAAATCTATGCATCATTCATTAATGCCGAATTTGTGTTCTTCTTCTTGCATTCAAAGCAAGTAGTTATGTTCTTTTTGTTCTTTAATTTTTGATTCATGAACTTTTTAAATTTATTAGTGAGGAGTTCAAGTTCATCGTCACTTCAGCTTATGCTCAAGTGGTCTTCGATTGTTTTTAGTCTGAAATCTTTTTTGTCCTTTGGAAGGTAGTTCTCATATTCGTCAAGTGTCATATTAGTCATTTCATAGGTCATCAAAGATCCAATTAGTTCTTCAAGTGGTAGGTTGTTTAGGTTTTTAGCCTCTTGTATTATGGTTACTTTTGAGTCCCAAGTTTTAGAAAGTGAGCGTAAAACTTTATTGACAAGTTCAAAATTTGAAAAATATTTGCCAAGTTCTTTTAAACCATTGACGACATCCGTAAATCAGGTATACATGTCAACAATGGTTTCTCTAGGCTTCATTCGAAAAAGTTCAAAATCATGCAATAAAAGATTGACTCTAGACTCTTTAACTCCATTTGTGCCTTCGCGTGTGATTTCGAGAATGTGCCAAATATCGAAAGCCGTTTCACACAAAGAAACTCGATTGAATTCATTTTTATCTAAGGTACAAAATAGGGTATTTATAGTCTCTATTAGGATCGAAGCGGCACTAAGAGGGGGGGGGGGTGAATTAGTGCAGCAGTAAAGTACGACAAACTTTTGACGATTTAAACACTTTTGGAAACTTCGTACGATAAAAGCAACGTTTCATTTGAAACCGTTTCGATTGCATTTTAACTTGAAGGGATACGTAAGAAGGAGACAAAGAAGTAGAGCATCAAAGTGAAGATGGTTTGCAGTAATATAAATGACAATAAGATAAATGCAAACTGATTTATAGTGGTTCGGTCATGCGACCTACATCCACTTGCGAAGCCTTCTTCGATGAGGCTCCCAACTTCCACTAGCAAATCACTTTGAAGAGGAAGGACAAATACCCCTCTTACAACCTTTTACAAGTGGTTCACTCTCACAAATTTTCAAAGAGAAAGAAGGAGGTGAACACTCAAGCAATTGAAAACAAAAACTTGCTAAAGACTTTGCTAAGACTTTTATCTCAATCTCTTGCTTCTCAAAGGTTGTATTCTCAGCTGAGAATTGAGGGGTATTTATAGGCCTCAAGAGGATTTAAATTTGGGCTCCAAAATTTGAATTCTCTTTGGTTCCCGATGCTAGCGGTGCCACCGCCTGTCAGTGTTTGACACTGACAGTGTACTGGCGGTGCCACCGCCCAACCAAGCGGTGCCACCGCTTGGCTCTCGGGTGCTGGGCGGTGCCACCACCCAGCCAAGCGGTGCCACCATCTGGCTCTCAGGTTCTAGGTGGTGCCACCGCCTAATTTGGCGGTGCCACCGCCTACACTATTTCAGCTCACTGGTTGGGCTTCAAACTTGGCCCAAACCAGTCCGAACTCGGGCCCAATTGGCCCCTACTTGGGTTATAGGATTAACACCTAATCCTAACCCTAATTAACGTACTAACTACGAATTTAAAGGCATTTCCTAAGCTATTACAAAGTCCGCAAGTCAAGACTTTTTCCGGCGAACTTCCGGCGATCTTCCGACGAACTCTTCGAAACCATTCTGCGGACTCCCGGCAAGCTCCTAGACTTCACGATTTGATCTTGGCAAGTTCCAACGAGCTTCTTTGGCAAGCTCCGATCTTTCTCGGCGAGCTCTGTGAACTTCCAACAAACCTTCCAGCGAGCTTCCGAAAAACCATTCGGCAAGCTCCCTACTCATTCTCGGCTAGTTCCGGCAGCATTCTCGACGAACCTTCGGACTTCCGTCGAACTCTCGAACTCGTAAAAAATCCATCGTGCTTGACTCTGACACTTTGTTTCGCTTTATGTCTTCATCGTTATCATAGTTAATCCTGCACACACAAGCCAAAACTCTACTCCGATCTAGACAATTATTATAACGCGAATTGACATTCTGTTGCCTGGCACGTCATTGATTGGCGCTTCGTCCGATTCTTCAGCGCATCGTCCTCTCTTGTGGCTTGTTGCCCAATCGGCGGTTGACCTCTGCAACCCCGATATCCTTGGCGTAATTCCGCTCTTGGCCTGATGCCCGACATCCGAAGCCTTCTGCCATCCAATATCCTAATGTGATCTCCTCCGGCGCAACGTCAATTCCTCCTGCGTTAACTGTCTAATCCTGATCGAGTAGACCTACATCACTCAAAATGCAGTTAAACATCTAAACACAATCAATTAGTTTCATCATCAAAATCCGAGATTCAATAGTCTCTATATTTAGAGAAAAAGTCTTCTTCTCCAAATCATTCTAATGGTTCATTGAAAGAAAAGACCTTTGAAAAACAAATTCAATTATGTGTCATAAATCGAGATTCAATGAAAGCAAGAAAACTCTCATTCGAGTTTTCTTGAAAAAAGGAGGACGAATGAGAGAGTGACCATCTTGAAAGCCAAAAAGAGCCATTTCTCTTAGGTATTAAACCAAATAAGAAATCATGAGGCTCTGATACCAATTGTTAGGAAATGAGTTGGCACTAAGAGGGGGGGGTGAATTAGTGCAGCAGTAAAATAATATCTTAAAAAATATTTCATTTCGATAAAACCAGTTTCATAAAGATGTTAACTTAAAATTGGAAGGAAACGTAGTGAAGGAGGAATTCATTTTGCAATAAGGTAAATAGCAGGAAGTAAATGCAAACCAGAGAACACGTCAATTTTATAGTGGTTTGATTGTTGTAACTTACATCTACTCCGCCGATTCCTCCTTCGTCGTGGCCACCGACATCCACTATCGATCTTCCTTTAATAGGCGAAGATCAACCTCCTTCTTACACCACTCTTCTCTTTTTACCGGGTTTAGGAGACAACCCTTACAAGCACTCACTCTCCTCTCTAAACAGAAATCTAAGTTTAAGCTAGAGGAGGGATTTCTCAAGTGATTTCTATAGCGTTTCTTCACTTTTAAACTCTCTATGCTTGTGTGCTTTAACCAGGGATGAGAAGGGTATTTATAGGCTTCAAGTTGATTTAAACTTGGAGCCTAAAAACATCTCATCCCGGGTTTCTCGAGCATGGGTGGTACCATCGCCTGCGCTGGGCGGTACCACTGCCAACGTCAGTCTGATTCTGACACTACACTAGGCGGTACCACTGCTTGACACTGGGCGGTACCACTGCCCAGACTGGCGATACCACCGCCTGTAGGCTCTCGGAGGCTATGTTTGGGCGGTATCACCGCCTGACATAGTCTCGGAGACTATTCTATGACGGTATCACCTCTTGGGGCACTATTTGAGCCTCTCATTATGCCCAACACAGTCCTTACATGGGCCCAACTGGCCCCTAATTGGGTTGGCCCAAATCCAAACCCAATTATGTGCTAACTACATTTCCTAAGACATATTCTAAGCTAAACAAGTCCGTAAGTCTAGTTTCTTCCGACGATCTTCCGGCGAACTTCTGACGATCTCTCGGTAGTGTTCTAGCAGACTCCTGGCAAGCTCCTAGACTTCATGATGATCTTCTTGGCAAGTTCTGACTAGCTTCTCTAGCAAACTTTGAGACTTCTTGGCTGGTTCCGATAGAACTTTCGACGAATATTCAGACTTCCGACGAACTCTCGAACTCCCAACGAAATCGCGTCCTTGACTTCGAGACTTCATTTTGCTTCATATCTTGCTATCATAGTTAATCTTGCATATGTAAAAATACACTTCGATCTAGATAATTACTACTAAGCATTAATTATGTTGTCCGGCATGTCATTGGTCCCTTGACACTTCGTCTGATTCTTCGGTGCATCGTCCTCTCTTGTAGCCTATTGCTCAATCGACTAGTTGATTCTGCAACTCCAATATCCTTGGTGTAATATCCGCTCTTCTTGGCTCGATATCCGAATCCATGGCCCGAAGTCTTCTGTCGATACGTCGATTGATCCTTCGGCTCGACGTCCAATCTTCTGACATGTTTTCCCCTAGCACAACATGATTCTTCCTGCTTGAATTGTCTCATCCTGATTGAAGCATCCTGCATCACTCAAAATGCAGATTAAATCATATTCACTCATCAATTGGTTTCATCATCAAAATCCGAGATTCAACATTCGAGAGTTCATCAGAAGTCTAGACGGAAGTTCTATCGGAATTGATTGAGAAGTCTAGGAGCTTGCTAGAGAAGCTTATCGAAACTCACTAAGAAGATTGTCGTGAAGTCTAGGAGCTTGTCGGGAGTCCGTTGGAATATTACCGAGAGATCATCGGAAGTTCGCCGGATGAAACCTAGACTTATAGACTTATTTAGCTTACTAAATGTCTTAAAATTTGGAGTTAGAACATAATTGGGTTAGAATTGGGCCAACTCAATTAAGGGCAAATTGGACCGAGTTTGGGTTATGTTGAGCCAAGTGAAAAGGCCCAAATAGTGACCCAACAGGTGGAATCGATATGGCACAATCTCCAAGACTATGTCTGGCGATGGTACCACTAGTCTAGATGGTGGTACCACCCAGACTCAATCTCTGAGATTGTTAGGTGGTGGTACCAGCAGTCTGGGCAGTAGTACCACCTAATGTCGGGTTGCAAGCAATGGTACCGCCCGTACCCCGAAATTTCGAGGATTTAAATTTTGACTCCATGTTTTGAAGACATTTTGGGTCTATAAATATCCCAGCTATTCCTGCATAGAGCAGTAAGAAAGGTGATAAAAAACTCTATGTTTCTAAAGTTGAAAACCCTTATAAAGTGTAGAGTCCCTCCTTCTAAAATTTAGAGACCATTCTAAGGGAGAGTATGAGGGAAGCTTTATTAAAAGGGGTTGTAAAGGTTCTCTCCTGAACCTATCAAAAGGAGAATTAAGTTGTAAGGGTAGTTGATCTTCGCCCATTGAAAAAAGATCATTAGTGGATGCAGGTGGCCTCGACGGAAGAAGAATCGACATAGTGGATGTAGGTCACGATGACCGAACCTCTATAAAAATTTGGTTTGCATTTATTTCTTGCCATTTACCTTTATTGCAAATGGAATTATTTCTTTCACTACACTTCTGCATGTTTTCAAGTTAAGCATTTCCGAGATCGGATTTTATCATACCAAGAAATTTCAAACAACGTTTTTATTCATTGCACTAATTCACCCCTCCCCCCTCTTAGTGTCGACTTGTTCCTAACACCCTATGTGTCAACTTAACAATACCTTGGTCTTCCAGCATCCTACTCTTTCACCTTTGTAGGTCGAGATGTCTTTTCTTTCTCACACCAGCTCCTCTTGATTTTAGGGCCATCGAGCAATCAAGGAGGTCAACGCTCCATCCTTGGACAACCTAAGGACGAAGAAAGTTAATGGTTATTCTTATGACCCAAAGGTTATTCAAGAGTTATAGTATATGAAAGCCACATACGATAAAAACTTAATGGTGAGTGCACAACTCCTATTTCACTTACATAATAGGTATTCAATCCCGATCAAGTTTGATATGCAAATCCCTCAACCTGGTCATCATCCATTCAACCCGACATTCAAGTTATTTTGTTTGTCTTTTAATGCTCTAGAGGCAAGGCTTCATTTTCTCCTCTATTCGACGATAGTGTTTTGCTAGTTACAGGTGCTCTACAAGCCAATCACATGTGTGATGACACTTATAATTCCTGCATAATCTATTTTGGTTAACATTAGTGATGATATTTTCTCACTCTATATTGCATAATAAATATATATTATTGTAGGGAAATCTAGGGGCGACATCACGTGTCATGGAAGAACCAAAAATAAAAATCTCAAATTTCTCAAAAAGGTGTTCGACGTCGTACAAAGATTGGTGCACAAAAATCCATGAAACTTAAATCCACATGTGAGATAATTATATTATCTGCAAATCTGTAGGAGAGGATGAAGGAGGTCAAACGCCCTCCTCTCTAGCGGTGATCCACATAGTATGGCTGCGACGATGCGCTCCTCAAATCACTACTTAAATCCCCACACCCGCTATTTGAGGAGGAGAAGGGAAGAAGAGAATAGGAGGTGGAAACTAAAAAGCCTCTAGCATATGGGTCTTTGGTTCCCTCCTATTTATGGAGGCCCCTTGTTAACTTAACCCTACTGGATCTTGCCCTATTGGGTATTTGATCTCCAACCAACTACCAAGCCTTTTAGATTAGTAGATCTCTATCCAATAATCTCTTATTGGCTCTTATTAGTGTTGAATCTCGAATTTTGATGATGAAACCAATTGATAGTATTTATGATTTGATCTGCATTTTAAGTGACACAGGATGCTTCAATCAGGGAGAGACATTTAAACCAGGAAGAATTATGTTGGGCCAGAGAAACATGTCAAAAGATTAGACGTTGCACTAGAGGATCGATCGATATATCGATAGAAGGCTTCGGGCCATGGATTCGGGCATCGAGCCAAGAAGAGAAGATATTGTGCCAAGGATATCAGAGTTGCAGAGGTCAACTAGCTGATTGGGCAATAGGCCGCAAGAGAGGATGATGCACCGAAGAATCGGATGAAGCGTCGATGGACCAATGACATGTTGGACAATATGATTCATGCTTAGTAATAATTGTCTAGATCGAAGTATGTTTTATGTGTGCAGGATTAACTATGATAGCAAGGCATAAAGCAAAATGAAGTCCCGGAGTCAAGAACGCGATTTCGTTGGGAGTTCGAGAGTTCGTCGGAAGTTCGGACGTTTATCAGAAGTTCTACTGGAACCAACCAAGAAATCCAGGAGCTTGCCAAAGAAGCTCATCGAAACTTATCAAGAAGATCATCGTGAAGTCCAGGAGCTTGTCGAGAGTCCGCCGGAATATTGCCGGGAGTTTGTCGGAAGCTCGTTGGAAGAAATTGGACTTATTTTGCTTAGAATGTGTCTTAGAAATCATAGTTAGCACATAATTGGAGTTGGGATTGGGAGGTAATCCCATCAACTCTATTAGGGGCCAATTGGGCATAAAGTTAGGCTGGTTTGGGCTAGATTCAAGGCCTAACCAAGATGTTGAAAGCTTGGCCGACGGTGGCACTGCTTGGGAGACTCAATCTCCCAGGTGGTCTAGGCAGTGGTATTGTTGGTAGTAAATACTGCCAGCGGTGGTACTGCTGTTAGGATCAAGAGCACTAAGAGGGGGGGAGGGGGGGGTGAATTAGTGCAGCAGAAAACTTTCGACGATTAAAAAGGTGTTCGCACGATAAAAGCGATTTCGGTAGAAAAGCCGATTCGTAAATCTCTTTAACTTGTAATCAAGCGAGATGTAGTTAAAGGAAATCTATGAAGGCAATTTGCAGTTATGATGAAAGTTAAAATGTAAGCGCAAACTGAAATATGATGTTCGTACGATAAAACTGATTTACGTCTAAACGCCAATTCAGAAAATACTGAACTTTAAAACACGATCGTAAATGTGCATAAGGCAATAAGCTATTGAGGAGGTTTGCAGTAAGGATAAGATGCTCAAAGTAAATGCAAACCGAGATTTAGAGTGGTTCGGTCAATCTTGACCTACATCCACTTTTGGCTTCCTCCACCGACGAGGTCACCAACGTCTACTAGAGGCCTTCCTTCAATAGGCGAAGGCCAACCACTCTTTTACAGTTTCACTCCTTTTGACGGGCTTAGGAGACAACCCTTACAGAATTTTCTCTCCTCTCTTTAAAGATCAGAACTTGGAAGAAAAGAGGGAGAATAACTTTTGGCCTTTACAACAATTTTGAGCTCTAAAAATCACAGAATAAGATTAGGATTTCGGTGTGTTTGAGTGCCCTTTCAGTGCTGAAAGGGTGGGGTATTTATAGGCCCCAACCTAGTTTGAATTCCGAGCTCAAAACTGTCAATTCTTGGAATTCCAAGATCTGGCGGTTGCACCGCCTGGCAGAGCTCAAAGACTGAGCCTCTGGGCGATGCCACCTCTTGTCAGGGGCGGTTGCACCTCCTGCCAGAGCTTGAAGACCGAGCTCAGGCGGTGCCACCGCTTGACTGAGGCGGTTGTACCTCCTGCTAGAGCTCGAAGACCGAGCTCAGGCGGTGCCACCTCCTGTCAGGGGCGGTTGCACTGCCTAGTCTCGCTCGGAGACTGAGCCCAGGCGGTGGCACCGCCTGGCTGGGGCGGTTCAACCGCCTGACAGAAATCAGGGTCCGAATGGGTTGATCCATTCGGCCCAATTTAGGTTTTTCAGAGGCCCAATTGCCCCAAGATTAAGTTAATGGGATCACCTCCCATTTCCAACTTAATCATTGTGCTAACTATGATATTTCCTAAGACATTTACTGCAACTTGCTTCGGTGCGTCAATCGCTTCTTCCGGCGAGCTTCCGGCGAACTTCCGTCGATCATCCGATGAACCCTCGGTGATGCTCCTGCGGACTTCCGGCAAACTCCTGGACTTGCAACGATCCACTTGGCGAGTTCCGACGAGCTTCTTTGGCAAGCTCATGGACTTCTCGGATTTGTTCCCGCAGAACCTCCGACGACTGTCCGAACTTCCGTCGAATTCTCGAACTCCCAACGTGATCATTGTCTTGACTCCGACGCAACTCCTGCTGCATATCTTACTTTCATCATAGTTAATCCTGCACACTTAAAACAAAACTTCGATTGAGACAATTAATCCTAAGCAATTAACCAAGTTGTCTAGCATGTCATTGGTCCCTCGACGCTTCGTCCGATTCTTCGGCGCATCGTCCTCTCCTGCAGCCTATTGCCCATTGGCCAGTTGACTCCGCAACTCCGATATCCTTGGCACAATACCCGCTCTTCTTGGCCAGATGCCCGAGTCCACGGCCCGAAGCCTTCTGTCGATACATCGACCGATCCACCGCCCCGACGTCCAATCTTCTGACATGTTCCTCTAGCACAACATGATTTTCCTGTTTTAATTGTCTCATCCTGATCGAAGCATCCTGCGTCACTTAAAACATAGATTAAATCGTAAACATATATCAAGTAGTTTCATCATCAAAATACGAGATTCAACAATCTCCCCCTTTTTGATGATGCAACCACTTGATGACGGAGTTAAACTAACTCCCGGAGTTTAAACAAACTCCCCATATCAATATGCCATATTGATAGAATCTTGAATTCAAACTGAATTCAAGTCATTGCAATATTCATCATGAATACTTGCAACATGTCATCATGAACTTATGCATAAACTTATGCATAACATCATACTTCTCCCCCTTTGTCATCAACAAAAAGGAGAAGTCCAACTATTCTTGTGTTTGGAATATTAGTTTAACTTATTGTATGAAAAACATAATATCAAGTTTTATCATCATGCAGTTTTGAAGCCAGAAAATTTAGCAAATGTTACATCATGCTTAGAACATTCAAGCTATCAAGTTTTAGATATGCAAGTTTTACAGCATACAAGATAGCACTTTTAGAACATGCAAGCTAGCAATGTTACAACATTTTAAAACTTACAAGCTAGCAATTTAGAGATGTTCAAGAAGATAACTCTTGCTTCTTGAAATATGCAAGTTGCAAGCTAGCAAATTTTTGCTTCCTTTGCAATGTTTGAGCTCGCAATTTTGCTTCCATTGCAAGGTGTAAGTTTAGTATGTTTAATTTTCTTGAGATAGCAACTATTTGCTTCTCTTTATACTACAAGCTAGCAATTTTTACGATATACAAGTTTTACTACATACAAGCTAGCAAAAATTTTGAAAGCAAATGCAAGATAGCTTTCTTGTGTAAGCTTATGATTCTTGCTTCCTATTGCAATGTGCAAGTTGCAAGTTTTGCTTCTTGAGATAGGCAAGATAGCACTTTTGCAATTTTTGTTTGGCAAGCTTGTGATGTTCAAGATAACAAGCTCTTTCTTCTTTTTTGAGAAGTGTCATTTTTGCTTTCTTTGCAAAGTGCAAGCTAGCAAAATGCCAAACTAGCAAGAGATAATGTTTTACATGAGGCAAGCAAACAATTTGGCAAGTGTTACATTTGCATCTTCTCTTTAGAGGAGTGTAATTTTTGCTTTCATCTTGAATTGTGTAAGCTAGTTAGTTTGCCTCTTTTCATGATGTTCACGCTAGAAATTCTTGCTCCTCCTTTGTCATTGTCAAAAAGAAGGGAAGACCCTTTTTTCAATTTTCAGATTATGACAAAGGTAAGTATCAATTTTATTTGTGCATCATTATATATTCAAATTAAAACATACACAATTTCAAAAACCTTATTTTTCATGCACGATACCGAAAAATAAATCAATCATCATTAATGGGTATATCATACATGATACTCAAACATTAAAATTTTTAAGCATTTATCAACATGTTGATCATGATATCAAACATTCATCATTTAAAGCATTCATGATACATATCATATGCAATACATTATGTACATCATTGTCATAAGTATTGCATGCATCATTTCAAATTCATGAATATTTCATCATTGCATGCATCATGCCAAATCATAAAATATACAATCATCATTAATGCATGATTCCTAATCATCATTTATTTTGTAACATGATGGTACCAAATTTGTCAAATTACATTCTGCCATACATGATCGAAACTTCTTATTTGTATACATCAAAACAAATTAATGAATATTTCATGTATTCTTATCATCACATAAGGAATATCAAGAAGAATTATTAGGTAATGAGATAAACATTTCATGAATACAAGGAATTGCATAAAAATCATATCATGAAAGATTAGAACATGTGAATACCGAAAGACATGATTTCTTTTTGAAAAACCTACTCCATAATTAATCAAAAGAAAATCTTAGGAGAACGATTAATGAAAAAATCTTGATTCATAATAAATCTTAATTTGTAAATATCACGGAACCAAGATCATGATTTTGGATAAAACTCATTTAAATTCAAATCACCAAAAATCATTTTTATGGTTCACAAAATTCGTAACATAAGTAGATTCATGATTTCATTGATAATATATTTTCTCCTTTTTTAAGTATTTCATTTGAAGTGATTGATTTCATGTTAGCATGCTTTTTCATTTATGTTAAACATGCATCAACGTTTAGGATGAAAAAATGAATTTCATCATAAAACCATCAAGATCAATAGATTCTCAAAAATGAACTATTATGATTAAGAAAATCCGAAAATGAAATTTAACACTTTCATGTATTCGGACAAGGTTTTGCTATAGATTTTCAAGTTCAATCATGAAGATAAAACATGCTCATGATCATAAAAAATTTTGTATCCAAAACACATAATTTCCAACATGTTATTAAGGCATGTAATAGTATAAAATCATCATAGCAATTAAGTGATTTGAACATTGAATCAAGAAAGTCCGAAAAATAATCTTAACAAGTTCATGCATTCGTGCACATTTTTGCCATAGTTTTTCAAATACACTCATGAAAATAACACATGCTTATCATCATGTATAGCTTAAAATCTCATGCATAAAATTGTTAATCAAAATATTTAATATTACATCATTATGCATTTCTTCAAATCAAAAATAATTTTTTTTAATCAAAATGGAAATCAACGTAATACACATTATTACTTCTTAACCATGATTTCATATTTTCAATCAAAATCATTTTATTTGTTTATCATAAAATATGCAATATTATCATTTTCAAAATTACTTAGCATGATCATAATTTTTTTTTAAAACATGTAATTTTTAAGAAAATTAATTCTAAACTAAAAAAGAAAATACATCATGAGAGCATCAAGTAATTTCAAAATAAATTAGGGGGATTTCGATTATCTCATCATTGAAAGCGGTTAAGGCGTAGTTTGCCACCTCGCCTTTCTTGATTTTCTTCTCGTCTTCGGAGGAGCTCGATTCATCCCACTTTGTGTTCTTCTTCTTTGGCCTCTTCCTTCATTCAAGTTTATTATTTATTTTAGATTTTTATTTAATAAACTTATTAAGATTTAGTGTTCGAAGTTCAAGTTCATCATTGTCCTCATCACTTGAGTCATCGCTCAAGTGGTATTCATTTGTCCGGAGTTCCAAATCCTTCCTGTTCTTTGGAAGGTGATTTTGTTCATCATGTTCATCATGTGCATTGTGCACTATTTCATATGTCATCAACGAACCAATTAGTTCTTCAAGTGGTAAGTTGTTTAGGTTTTTAGCTTCTTGTATTGCAGTTACTTTTGAAATCCACTTCTTAGAAAGAACGCAAAATCTTGTTTACGAGTTCAAAATCCGAAAAATATTTTCCAAGAGCTCTTAAACTATTGACGACATCCGTGAAACGGGTGTACATGTCGCCTATAGTTTCGCTTGGTTGCATTCGAAAAAACTCAAAATCATGCAATAAAATGTTAACTTTCGAGTCTTTGACTCTACTAGTTCCCTCGTGCATGATTTCAAGTGTTCACCAAATGTCAAAAGCTGTTTCGCACTTAGAAATTTGATTGAACTCATTTTTGTCCAAAGCGTAAAATAAGGCATTCATAGCCTTTGCGTTTAAAGAAAAATACTTCTTCTCCAAATCCGACCATTCGTTCATCAGTTTAGAGGGACGTTGAAAACCGTTTTCAACGATATTCCATAAATCCAAATTCATAGAAATCAAGAAAACTCTCATTCAAGTTTTCCAATAAGTGTAATCCAATCCGTTAAATAACGGTGGACGAACAACCGATAAACCCTCTTAAAAGTCATGAAGAGCCATTTCTCTCGGGTGTAAATCCGAAATGAGAAATACCGAGCTCTGATACCAATTGTTAGGATCAAGAGCACTAAGAGGGGAGGGGGTGAATTAGTGCAACGAAAAACTTTCGACGATTAAAAAGGTGTTCGTACGATAAAAGCGATTTCGGTAGAAAAGCCATTTCGTAAATCTCTTTAACTTGTAATCAAGCGAGATGTAGTTAAAGGAAATCTATGAAGGCAATTTGCAGTTATGATGAAAGTTAAAATGTAAGCGTAAACTGAAATATGATGTTCGTACGATAAAACAGATTTACGTCTAAATGCCGATTCGGAAAATACTGAACTTTAAAACACGATCGTAAATGTGCAGAAGGCATGAAGCTATTGAGGAGGTTTGCAGTAAGGATAAGATGCTTAAAGTAAATGCAAACCGAGATTTAGAGTGGTTCGGTCAATCTTGACCTACATCCACTTTTGGCTTCCTCCACTGACGAGGTCACCGACGTCTACTAAAGGCCTTCCTTCAATAGGCGAAGGCCAACCACCCTTTTATAGTTTCACTCCTTTTGACGGGCTTAGGAGACAACCCTTAAAGAATTTTCTCTCATCTCTTTAAAGATCAGAACTTGAAAGAAAAGAGGGAGAAGAACTTTTGGCCTTTACAACAATTTTGAGCTCTAAAAATCAAAAAATAAGATCAGAATTTTAGTGTGTTTGAATGCCCTTTCAGTGTTGAAAGGGTGGGGTATTTATAGGCCCCAACCCAGTTTGAATTCCGAGCTAAAAACTGTCAATTCCCAGAATTTCGGGATCTGGCAGTTGCACCGCTTGACTGAGGCGGTTGCACCGCCTGGCAGAGCTCGAAGACTGAGCCTCTGGGCGGTGCCACCTCCTGTCAGGGGCGGTTGCACCTCCTGCCAGAGCTCGAAGACCGAGCTCAGGCCGTGCCACCGCCTGACTGAGGCGGTTGCACCTCTTGCCAGAGCTCGAAGACCGAGCTCAGGCGGTGCCACCTCCTGTCAGGGGCGGTTGCACCACCCAGTCTCGCTCGGAGACTGAGCCCAGGCGGTGCCATTGCTTGGCTGGGGCGGTTCAACCGCCTGGCAGAAATCAAGGTCCGAATGGGTTGATCCATTCGGCCCAATTTGGGTTTTTCAGGGGCCCAATTGCCCCAAGATTAAGTTAATGGGATCACCTCCCATTTCCAACTTAATCATTGTGCTAACTATGATATTTCCTAAGACATTTACTGCAACTTGCTCCGGTGTGTCAATCGCTTCTTCCGGCGAACTTCCGTCGATCATCCGATGAACCCTCGGTGATGCTCCTGCGGACTTCCGGCAAACTCCTGGACTTGCGACGATCCACTTGGTGAGTTCCGACGAGCTTCTTTGGCAAGTTCATGGACTTCTTAGATTTGTTCCCGTAGAACCTCCGATGACTGTCCGAACTTCCGTCGAACTCCCAACGTGATCATTGTCTTGACTCCGGCGCAACTCCTGCTGCATATCTTACTTTCATCGTAGTTAATCCTGCATACTTAAAGCAAAACTTTGATTGAGACAATTAATCCTAAGCAATTAACCAAGTTGTCTGGCATGTTATTGGTCCCTCGACGCTTCGTCCGATTCTTCGGCGCATCGTCCTCTCCTGCAGCCTGTTGCCCAATCGACCAGTTGACTCTGCAACTCCGATATCCTTGGCACAATACCCACTCTTCTTGGCCCAATGCCCGAGTCCAAGGCCCGAAGCCTTCTGTCGATATGTCGACCGATCCACCGGCCCGACGTCTAATCTTCTGACATGTTCCTCTAGCACAACAGGATTTTCCTACTTTAATTGTCTCATCCTGATCGAAGCATCCTGCGTCACTCAAAATGCAGATTAAATCATAAACATATATCAAGTAGTTTTATCATCAAAATACGAGATTCAACAACTACCACTGTCAAGCGATGGTACCACCAGAGCTTGGACTCCGAGCTTTGTCAGGCGGTGGTACCACCTAGTGTTAGGATGCCAAGCGGTGGTACCGCCTAGTATAGGCGGTGGTACCGTCCGTACCCAGGAAACCAGGGATGAGATATTTTTAGGCTCCAAGTTTGAATCAACTTGAAGCCTATAAATACCTCTCTCATCCCTGGTTAAGACACACAAGCACAGAGAATTGAGAAAGGGAAAAATGCTGTAGTAATCTCTTGTGAGAATCCTCCTCCTCTAGTCTAAATTTTAGAATAGTTTGAGAGAGGAGTGAATGCTTATAAAGGTTGTCTCCTAAACTTGTGAAAAGGAGAAGAGGGTTGTAAGAAGGAGGTTGATCTTTGCCCATTAAAGGACGATCGATAGTGGATGCTGATGGCCTTGACGAAAGAGGAATCGACGGAGTGGATATAGGTCACGACGACTGAACCACTATAAAATCTGGTTTGCATTTTATCTTAAGCAATTTACTTTAATTGCAAACCTCATTACTTACTTACTGCTTTCAATATATTTACGAACATATTCCAAGTTAAGATCTTTACGAAATAATTTTCATCGGAATCAGTTTTAATCGAAATGAAACGATTTGAATCCGTGATTTTACCACTGCACTAATTCACCCCCCCTCTTAGTGCTGACTCGTTTCTAACAGTTAGTATCAGAGCCACGTTCGTTTCTCATTTGGTTTAACACCCAAGAGAAATGGCTCTTTTTAGCTTTCAAGAGGGTCACTCTCTCATTCGTCCTCCCTTGTTCAATGGGACGGACTACACATATTAAAAAACTCGAATGAGAGTTTTCTTGCTTTCATTGGATTTAAATTTATGGAATATTATTAAAAATGGATTTCAAAGGTCTTCTCTTCCAATGAACCATTGGAATGATTTGGAGAAGAATACTTTTTCTTTAAATGCGAAAGCAATGAATGTTTTGTTTTGTGCTTTGGATAAAATTGAGTTTAATCGGATTTCTACTTACGAAATGACTTTCGATATATAGCACACTCTCGAAATCACACATGAAGGCACAAACAAAGTTAAAGATTCGAAAATCAACTTGTTAATGCATGATTTTGAACTTTTTCAAATAAAACCAAGTGAAACTATTGTTGACATGTACACCCATTTTATGGATGTTGTCAATGGTTTAAAAGCACTTGGTAGAAGTTTTTTGGGATTTTGAACTTGTAAAGAAGATTTTATGTTCTCTTAATAAGAGTTGAGATTCAAAAGTAACGACTATTTAAGAATAAAAAAATTGAACCATTTACCAATTGAAGAACTTATAGGGTCTTTGATGACCTATGAAATGATGTGCAATGCATGTGAAGAACTTGAGAACCACATTCCAAAGAACAAGAAGGATTTCGAACTTAGAACAATTGAAGACCACTCGAGAATAAGTTCAAGTGATTGTGAACTTGAACTCCTCACTATGAAATTTAAAAAGTTCATGAAATAAAAATTAAAGAATAAAAAGAATTTAACTACTTGCTCTGAACGTAAGAAGAGGGAAGTACTTTGGGATGAATCGAGGTCCTCTGAAGATGAGGAGAAAATCAATAAAGGCAAGGTGGCAAACTACACCTTAATAACTTTCTACAATGAGGTAACCAAAACCCCTTTGTCTTATTTCGAAATTACATAATTCTTTTCATGAGTTATTTTAGTTTAGAAAAATTATTTTTCTTGAAAATTACATGTTTAGTAATATAATGAAAATGCTAAAAAATTAGGATCATGCTTATCTTTCTAGTAATTTTGAAAATGATTATAAAAATTACATGTTTTATGATAAATGAACAAAAATATTAGACTTAAATCTATTGATAATCCTATTATGTTTTTAAGAAGCATTAATGTGTATTATGTTGATTAATTATATTGTTTCTCAATTTTGATTGAAGATGATCTATTTATTCATGAAATCATGTTTGATTTGAAGTAATGATTTGATATCATGCTTAATGAGTTTATCTTTCAAAATTATGCATGATGATTTGAAGTAATAATGATTTTTGGGTGATTTATGGATTATCGATCTTTGCCGTTATGAAAGTTCTTTTTTGGCTTTAAATGTTGATGCATATTTTTGTTTGACAAAAAAAGACAAAGGTATGCTTGTATGAGATTAAATCACTTATATTAAAATAAAAAGGGAGAATGCATATTTTTTCTTGAAAATACCTCTAAAGCTTTTTGATTTTTCAACAAGTGATTCTTAGTGATGAATCTATCTTATGTAATCTCTTGAAAATGATCTTGATTTGATGATTTGAATTTAAATGAGCTTTATCTTGATTTTTCAAAATTTATAACTTGAGATTTCTTATGCACAAATCAAGATATTATATCATTTGATCTCATGTGTTTCTTTTATCCACTTATAAAAGAAGAGATTTATTGAAATAAATCATGTCTTATGGTATTCATGAAAAATTGAGACATTATGCATGAATTGAGTTCTCATGAGAATCTATTTACGTTGCCTTCATTGAATTTTTTTGAAAAGATTTTGATTATTTTGCCTATATCATGATTTTGATTCCTCGGAATTACTTGAGATTTGAATTTGAATCATAAAATTTCTTATGCATGAATTGCAACATTTTTTCCTATGTTTCTTTTTGTGATTTACTAAAGAGAATATCTTTTTCGAAATTCATGACTTAAAATTTCTTTTGAATATCCTTTATTATTTGATCTCCTAAGACTTTCTTTTAATTATTTAAGAGGAGATTTGTCACTGAATCATGTCTTTTGGTACTCACATGATATCATCTTTCATGATATGATTTTTTGGCTTTGTATAATTCATTATATTCTTGAAGAATATCTCATCACCTAATTCTTCTTGATATTCTTCATTTGATGATATGAATGTAAGAAATACTCATGATATCGTTTTGATGCTCTAAAATGATATAAATTTGCTAGCTTATGAGTATCATGTATGATATGATGATTGATTTATTTATAGTATCATGCATAGAGTAAGGATGATATGTAATGTTTTAAAATTGTGCATGTTGTAAATTGAAACTATAATGATGCACAAACATATTGAAATAATGATCGGAATATTGATATAATTATAAATGATGATTTAGTAATATACATGTAATACTTTAACTTATGATAATGATGCATGCAATGATGAATTATTTATGATGAAAAATTGTTTTGACATTCATGACTTGATTTTTCATCTATGTTATTTACCTTTGTCATGATTTAAAAATTATTGTAAAGGAAAAAAGAGATACAAAATTATATTCTTCCCTTCTTTTTGATAATGAGAAAGGGGGAGATAGTTAGTTTGCACAAGTTAAGAAGATGCAAAACATGCTAAACTTGCACATCTAGCAAAATTTACAAACTTGCAAAACTCAAGAAATATTACTAGCTTGCATGATGATATATGGAGAAAGAATTGCTAGAAATGCAAAAATTCTAGTTTGCACGTTTGAAGTAGATGCAAAGACATGCTATCTTGAATATATCAAAAGGTGTAAAAAGTTTGCAAAAAAAAGTAAAAACTCACTAGCTTGCATAATGCAAAACTTGTTAGCTTACTTCATGTAAAACATTGTATCTTGTTAGCTTGTTATCTTGCATTATTTTTCAAAAACTTGCTAGCCTTCATACTTCAAAGAGAAGTAACACTTGCCAAATTGCTATCTTGCATGTTGTAAAATAATGTAAAATTTTGCTAGCTTGCACTTTGCAAAGGAAGCAAAAATCGCACTTCTCAAAAGAGAAGAAAGAGCTTGCTATCTTGAACATCACAAAAAATTGCTAGCTTGCCTATCTTAAGAAGCAAAAATACAAACTTACAAAATTTACAATCATGCACATCCTTAAAATTAATGATGATTATGCATGTTGTAAAGTGATATAAAAACTCTAGCTTACACACTTCAATAAGAAAGCTATCTTGCATTTGCTTTCAAAATTTTTGCTAGCTTGTATGTTGTAAACTTGCTATCTTACTACCTTGCATATCTAAAACTTGATAGCTTGTATGTTCTAATATGATGTAACACTTGCTAAATTTTCTAGCTTACAAATTGTATGATGATAAAACTGAATATTATGTTTATTATGCAATGATTTGATATTATATCTCAAACACTTGATAGATGAAACTTCTCCTTTTTGTTGATGACAAAGGGGGAAAAGTATGATGATGTTATGTATAAGTTTATGATAACACATTGCTTTGATTTTTGAATATAAGAGTTCTATCAATATGACATATTGATAAGACGAGTTTGTTTAAACTCCGAGAGTTAAGATTAATACCGTCATCAATTGTTTGTCATCATCAAAAAGGGGGAGATTGTTGAATCTTGGATTTTGATGATGAAACCAATTGATTGTATTTATGATTTAATCTGCGTTTTAAGTAATGCAAGATGCTTCGATTAGGGAGAGATATTTAAAGCAGGAAGAATCATGTTGGGCCGGAGAAACATGTCAGAAGATTGGACGTCATGTCGGAGGATCGATCGACGCATCGACAAAAGGCTTCGGGCCATGGATTTAGACATCGAGCCAAGAAGAGCAGATATTATGCCAAAGATACCGGAGTTACAGAGGTCAACTGGCCGATTGGGCAATAGGCAACAAGATAGGACGATGCACTAAAGAATCAGATGAAGCGTCAATGGACTAATGACATGCCAGACAACATGATTCATGCTTAGTAATAATTGTCTAGATCGAAATGTGTTTTATGTGTGCAGGATTAACTATGATAGCAATGTATAAAACAAAATGAAGTCCCGGAGTCAAGAACGTGATTTCATTGGGAGTTCGAGAGTTTGTCAGAAGTCCAAACGTTCATCAGAAGTTCTGCCGGAACCAACCGAGAAGTCCAGGAGCTTACCAAAAAAGCTCAATGGAACTCGCCAAGAAGATCGTTGTGAAGTCCAGGAGCTTACCGGGAGTCCATTGGAACATTGCCGGGAGTTCGTCGGAAGTTCACCGAATGATCGCTGGAAGCTCGCCAAAAGAAACTGGACTTATTTTGCTTAGAATATGTCTTAGGAATCATAGTTAGCATACAATTGGAGTTGGGATTGGGAGGTAATCCCATCAACTCTGTTAGGGGCCAACTAGGCCCAAAGTTAGGCTGGTTTGGGCTGGATTCAAGGCCCAACCAGGATGTTGAAAGCCTGGCCGAAAGTGGCATCGCCTGGGTGACTCAGTCTCCCAAGTGGTTTGGGCGGTGGTACTGCTGACAGTAAATGTTGCAATGGTGGTACCGCCTAGTGTCAGGATGCCAAGCGGTGGTATCGCCGAGCACAAGCGATGGTACCACCCGTACCTAGGAAACCCAGAATGAGACATTTTTAGGCTCCAAGTTTGAATCAACTTGAAGCTTATAAATACCCCTCTCATCCTTGGTTAAGACACACAAGCACAGAGAATTTCAAAAGGAAAAAACGCTATAGTAATCTCTTGTGAGAATCCTCCTCCTCTAGTCTAAGTGTTAGAATAGTTTGAGAGAGGAGTGAATGCTTATAAAGGTTGTCTCCTAAACTTATGAAAAGGAGAAGAGCGGTGTAAGTGTCACGCCCCCCCCCCCCTCCGAATTTTGTTCTCATTTAGGAGGTGTGAACCTAATTCAAGATTGATAAAATTTAATTCAACAAACAATCCAGGATCCAATCACACCTTTGAGGTCACTAAGAAAAACATTCAAGTCATTCACCTCTACAATCCACAATTCACAAAACCTGTATAGTCTATAATCATACATCATGTCACTAGATGATTCTTAAAATCCAAAAGCAACTTAACTAAACCATAACTATATCATAAATCCATAAGCGCGGTAATTAATGCAATCACAAAACCAACATGTACTACATGTTTATATCAGTACACAGTTTAGACTTAACATTTCCAAAAATCCTGACGTAAGAGGTACTTATCAAATATTTACAAGATACATCAATCTAGATTTGTCATTGATATTTCATTACACCCAAAAAAAACTTATACAACATCAACCTATCAAGTACAAAATATTTGCCCCAAAATCTTCTAGTCTTCCACTGCCTCAACCCAATTTACACATTTTAGTAAGCGATAAGTTATCCTGAAAAATTTATATAGCAACGGGGTGAGCATATAAAGCTCAGCAAATGACTAACATATCCATAGCAAAGAGGATAGTTTTCAAACAAATGAGGTATCAAAATACGAAGCAGAGATACAGGATGAAACAGTAGCATGTTTTGTTTGAATGCAGAATTTCAATATCATATCGTTCGAAGCACGTTTTATTCATACAATCGAGGAAAGGTAATTGGAGCATATCATTGGCATAAGGAGCATATCGATGACATATGGTAGTTTTCAAGGTATAACAAAGACTTATAACATTTCATAAATATATCAAAGAACAAAACATGAATAGAAGCTCAAATGTCACATGATGATGCATTCATTTCATTCTTATCCGAAGCATGCATAGAAACATAGCCAAAGATTTGGATATCATATCAAACACATAGAAGGTGAAGTGGGATCATAACATAATATGGTCCATCCATTTCTGAATGACCAACAAACATAAGTCTCCCACGTCTGGGAACTCTATCCACCCACGTCTGAGTGAAGTCATAGGGGACCGGCAGAGCATCGCGGGCTCTAATCATAACTCCCTTTACCATTTCTGGCAAAGGTTCACATTTATCCCACAAACACCAGAGTACAAAGGGACAGTATGAATAATGAAATTAGTATATATTGGAAGCACATGCGGAACAACGAAATGTACATATGCCTTTCGAGTCAATACGATACAAACATAATCTTTCATAAATGTATTTAGATTTGAAAGGAAACAAAAGCGAGGGCATACAAGGATTTCAAGAAATCACATATAGCTCAATTGAAATAAGAAAGTTAGATAAATTCAATGTCCAAAGAAATGAAATTGGAAGAGGCACATATCGAAAGCAAAATGCGGAACAATGGGATGCATGTGCCGAATCATTACGATGCAAACAAGAACTTTAGATGATAGCTGCTGATATACAAATAAATAAAGGACAAAAGTATACAGGAATTTAAGGTAATAATGTAAAGCTTAACTGAAGTAAGAGTTTTTGCCAAAATCGATTTCCAAAGGGAAGTAACAAGGAAAGCCGAAATCGACCAAAGCTCGATTCTGGCAGAATTTGATAGGAACATTGTATGAACTATTTGGATAACCAATTATGCTCCAATTTATACAAAATAAGAAAGCTTTGTCAATCTAGTTTTAGGCAAATTAAGTTTTACAAGATTTGGAATTTACAACAGGGAGTTACAGATAATTTCGTAGCGAAAGGTCTGAAAATACTAGCTCTGTTTTACTGAATCCATAGGGTCGATGAAAGCAGATGTTTCAGTTAGCAATTGTACTCCAAAAATTTCAAATAAGGTATATGCAGAAAGAATTTTGAGTCTAACTTCGAATAAAATATACTTTGTATGAATCTGAGTTCACAACAGAAAGTTATAAGTAGTTAAGCAACAAGAGGTCAGAAATTTCAGTCCCTGTTTTGCAGAATCTGTAGGGTTAATTTAAACAGAAGTCTTAGTAGGCATTTAAACTCCAAATCATTCGATCTTTATATCAAAATAAATATTTTCTTGTCTACTTTCAAATGGAATAGGTTTTGTCTAAATCAGAGTTTATTACAAAATGTTATGATCAAAACATTGCATAGAGGTCAGATTACCAAAAAATTACAGATTCATAGCTTTATATCAAAACGAAAGAAGGTCTAGTTCTCAGTTGAAATCTTTCAAATTTTGCAGAATAAAATTGGAAATAGAGATTAAGGTTACTGTGGGATTGGGTTAGAACACTTGCCTTCAAATTATCTGAATCCCAAATGTGAGAAAATTGATGAAAAACCTCAAGCTCTTCTTCTTCTTCTTCTTCTTCTTCTTCTTCTCTCAAACTCACGTTGGCTGCAACTCTTCAGGTTTGTTTTCTTTAACCTTTCATCTAATTATTTAGGTTTTGGCTAATACAAAAGTTGTAAGGTGTCATGCATGCATGAAAGGGGCTAGGTGTCATCTTTAGAGCAAAGATAAGTGGCACCAACCTTATGTTAGTTAGTGACACATGTCTACTATATATATATATATATTTTCTAACTTAAATCTGACTCTTTCATAAATTATATCAAACTTCTAATATTTACTCTTAGGTCCCTAGCCATAAACCTTTAATATAATATCATTTAATATAAAATAATTATTAAATAATCCTTATTTTTAAAATAAACCTTTTACTAAATTTTTAAAAATGGGGGATGTTACACTCTCCCCTCCTTAAAAAAAATTTAGTCCGCTAAATTTATCATACCTCATTCGACAAAAAGATGAGGATAAGCTTTCATCATTTCTTCCTAAGCTCCCAAGTTGTTTCCTCTCTAGAATGATATCTCCAGATCACTTTAACTAGAGGGATAACCCGATTCCTCAAGATCTTTTCTTTTTTATCAATAATTTGAGTGGGCTCTTCCACATAAGACAAGTCTTTATCAATCACCATCGACTCATACTTAATGATATGAGAGGGATCAGGTATATACTTTCTGATCATTGAAACATGAAATATATCATGGATATGACACAATGATGGTGGCAAGGCAATCCTGTAAGCGACAGAACCAACCCTCTCAAGAATCTCAAAAGGTCCAATAAATCTTGGGCTTAACTTTCCTTTCTTCCCAAATCTTACAATGCCTTTAGAAGGGGAGACCTTCAGGAATACAAAATCCCCGATTTGAAACTCAATATTTCACCTTCTGTTATCAGCATAACTCTTTTGACGACTCTGAGCAGTCTTTAACCTTTTTCTTATAAGTTGAATTTTCTTAGTAGTCTCTTGTACTTTTTCTGGTGCTAATAACTTTCTGTCGCCAATTTCTTCCCAACATATAGGCGTCCTGCACTTTCGCCCATATAAAGCTTTATAAGGAGCCATCTAAATACTTGAATGATAACTATTATTGTAAGTGAACTCAATAAGAGAGATATCTTTATCCCATTCACATTTCCAATCCATTACATAGGCTCGAAGCAAATCCTCAAGTGTTTGAATGGTTCTTTCTGATTGACCATCAGTTTGAGGGTGATAAGCAGTGCTAAACTTGACTTTAGTACCAATAGATTCCTGTAACCTTCTCCAAAATCTAGATAGAAATCTGGAGTCTCTGTCAGAGATTATCTCCTTTGGAACACCATGAAGTCTTACTATTTCATTTATATATAAATCTGCAAGCCTATCAAGAGAATAAGTCATATTGATCGGTAGAAAATGTGCAGATTTCGTTAACCTATCAATGATAACCCAAATAGCATCATGCTTTCTAGAAGTTCGGGGTAGTCCTGAAATAAAGTCCATGGTAATACATTCGCATTTCCATTCAGGAATATCTAAAGGTTGCAACAAACCTCCAGGTCTTTGGTGTTCTGCTTTGATTTGCTGACAAGTCAAACACTTTGAAACATATATTGCAATATCCTTCTTCATGCCTTCCCACCAATAATGACTTTGGAGATCTCTATACATCTTAGTGCTACCAGGATGCATGGTGTACTTTGAATTATGACCATCCCTCAGGATTTGATCTTTGATATCTGAGTCATTTGGAATACATATTCTATCCTTAAATCTCAATAGGCCATCCTCTGAAACTCGAAAATTCACTTTCAATCCCTTTTTTACTTCATTCCTTAAGCAGATCAAGCGTCGATCTTGTAGTTGTCCTCCTTTAATTTAATGAATGAGATCAGATTGCACTTGGATGGAGGCCATTAATATCATTGAGTCTTGCCCTTTTCTCATAACATTTGAATCATAATTCTCTTCTAATAACTTCAATTGCTTCACAACCAAAGTCACCATAAAACTTGTAGATTTTCTACTAAGGGCATCTGCTACAACATTAGCTTTACCCGGGTGATAACGAATGGTACAATCATAATCCTTTAGAAGTTCTATCCATCTCCGTTGTCTCATGTTTAACTCTTTTTGAGTAAAAATATACTTTAAACTCTTATGATCAGTAAAGATTTCAAATGTTCGTCCATACAAGTAATGCCTCCAAATCTTTAGAGCAAAAACAATTGCTGCCAATTCCAAATCATGTGTTGGATAATTCAGTTCATAACTCTTTAGTTGTCTAGAAGCATAAGCAATCACTTTCCCTTCTTGCATCAAAACACATCCAAGGCCCTTTCTTGAGGCATCAGTGTAAACCATAAATCCCTCATCACCACTTGGAATAGTGAGAATAGGGGCACTAGTCAATCTCCTTTTTAACTCTTGAAAACTTTGCTCACAATCATCACCCCATACAAATTTCACATTCTTTTGAGTGAGTTTGGTGAGAGGTTGAGCGATTCGAGAAAATCCCTCCACAAATCTCCTATAATAACCTGCCATGCCCAAGAAGCTTCTAACTTCTGTCACATTTGTTGGTACTTCTCACTTAACAACAGCTTCCACTTTCTTTGGATCAACAGATATACCCTTCCCTGAAATCATATGGCCTAAGAAAGCAATTTCATTCAACCAAAATTCACATTTGCTGAACTTTGCATACAACTTCTTTTCTCTTAGTATGGATAATATATTTCTCAAGTGTTCCTCATGCTCCTGATTACTCCTTGAATATACTAATATGTCATCAATGAATACAATCACACAATCGTCCAAGAATGGCTGAAATATCCTATTCATCAGTTCCATAAAAGCTGCAGGGGCATTAGTTAAACCAAAAGGCATCACTAAGAATTCATAGTGACCATATCGAGTTCTAAAAGCTGTTTTTGGAATATCCTCCTTCATGATCTTCAACTGATAGTAACCTGACCTTAAATCAATCTTGGAGAATACTTGTGCACCTTGCAATTGATCAAACAAATCATCAATTCTGGGTAGGGGATACTTGTTTTTGATGGTCACCTGATTCAATTGTCTATAATCAATACAAAGTCTTAACGTTCCATCCTTCTTCTTAACTAATAGCACTGGAGTACCCCATGGTGAAATATTGGGTCGAATGAAACCCTTATCTAATAGTTCTTGTAGTTGCTTTTTCAATTCCTCTAGCTCGAGTGGTGCCATTCTATAAGGAGGCTTAGATATTGGGATTGTCCCAGGGACCAAATCAATAGTAAATTCACCCTCTCTATCTGAAGATAAACCAGGCAAATCATCTGGAAATACATCAGGGAACTCTTTGACCACTGTAATTTCATTTAGGTGAGTTTCTTGATTTGAATGCTCCTTTACACACACCATATAACAAAAACAATCCTTCTGCATAAAATGATAAGCTTGAAGTGCTGATATCAAGCAAGGAGGCAAATCATGCCTAATACCCTCAAAGTAAAATATAGGCTGATCTGGTATGCAGAAAGTAATTATTTTTGTATAGCAATCAACACTAGCATGATAGGAAGATAGCCAATCCATGCCAAGTATAATATCAAAACCCTGGATCTCTAGGAGAATCAAATCAGCAAGAAGTTCACATTCTCCAATAGAAATCAAACAAGATGGATAAACCAAGTTTGTTGTCAAGGAATCCCCAATAGCAGTAGTTACATATAACATATAATCCAAGGGTCTAGGTTCAATGCCCAAGTAACAAGCAAAGTGTTGTGAAACAAAAGATAAGTTGGAACCAGGATCAAATAAAACTTTTGCATTTCTTTTAGAAACATGAAGAATACCTTTAACCACTAATTTAGAGGCTCTGGAATCTTGTTCAGTAATAGCATATACTCTAGCATGGGCTATTGACTTAAGAGGCAGTGACTCTTTCTTCTTGTTCAATGGGCAATCTCTTACTTGATGATCTAATTTCCCGCAAGCAAAACAAGCTCCAGTCGTCCGAAAACATTGACTTGTTTCATGATTTAATCCACATTTAGCGCATGAATGAGTCCTCTATGGTGGTTTTTCTTTCTCAAATCTGGACATCTTGACCCTCTTATAACTTGTTTCAGATTCATTCCCTCTCTTACTTTTGCTGATAAACTTCTTATCTTTCTTGTCCCTGATTTCTTGAATTTCCTCCAAGTCTCTTTCAATTATCAAAGCCCTTTCGACCACATCGGGATAAGCTTGGAGTTTTAATGCTGATATTCGACTTCTTATAGCTGGCCTTAGACCCCTTTCAAATTTCTTTGCTTTTCTAATTTCATCATCAGTTATATAAGTGGCAAATCTGGAGAGCTCAGTGAATTTGGATTCATACTTTGCAACTGTCAAATTTCCCTGGATGAGATCCAAGAACTCCAATTCTTTCTGCTCTCTAATACAATCTGGAAAATATTTATCGTTGAACTTTTCTATGAATGCCTTCCATGTGATTGGCTCATGTTTGATTTTAGAAATCCTTTTAATCATTCTCCACCAGTGCTCAGCCTCTCCTTCCAACATAAAGGCTGCAAGAGAAACCTTTTGGTTTTCAGGGCAATTTAAGACATCAAATATTTTTTCTATCTGCATCATCCATCGTTCTGCTGTCATTGGATCAGGCTCACCACTAAAACTAGGAGGACTAAGCTTCTTAAATTGTTTAATTCCCAACCCAGTATGGTTTGATGCTCCCGTTCTATTATTTTCTCCTTGTTGGACTTATTGTTGCATCACTTGTGTCATAGTCTCCAGAGTTCTCATAATTCCACTTAATTGATCAGCAGTAGATGCAATAGGAGAACTAGATGTCCTCATCATCCTCGCTTCCTAAAACAACAAAAGAATTTTTTTTTTTTTATCAATATCTGAATAAAATTCACTAAACCACCAAATTCTTTTTGTGTATCTAGCATAACAAAATAATAAAAATAATAATAATCTTAGTGATCCTCAAATCATGCTCTGATACCACTCTGTCATGCCCCCCCCCCCCCCCCCCCCCCCCGAATTTTGTTCTCATTTAGGAGGTGTGAACCTAATTCAAGATTGATAAAATTTAATTCAACAAACAATCCAGGATCCAATCACACCTTTGAGGTCACTAAGAAAAACATTCAAGTCATTCACCTCTACAATCCACAATTCACAAAACCTGTATAGTCTATAATCATACATCATGTCACTAGATGATTCTTAAAATCCAAAAGCAACTTAACTAAACCATAACTATATCATAAATCCATAAGCACGGTAATTAATGCAATCACAAAACCAACATGTACTACATGTTTATATCAGTACACAGTTTAGACTTAACATTTCCAAAAATCCTGACGTAAGAGGTACTTATCAAATATTTACAAGATACATCAATCTAGATTTGTCATTGATATTTCATTACACCAAAAAAGAACTTATACAACATCAACCTATCAAGTACAAAATATTTGCCCCAAAATCTTCTAGTCTTCCACTGCCTCAACCCAATTTACACATTTTAGTGAGCGATAAGCTATCCTGAAAAATTTATATAGCAACGGGGTGAGCATATAAAGCTCAGCAAATGACTAACATATCCATAGCAAAGAGGACAGTTTTCAAACAAATGAGGTATCAAAATACAAAGCAGAGATACAGGATGAAACAGTAGCATGTTTTGTTTGAATGCAGAATTTCAATATCATATCGTTCGAAGCACGTTTTATTCATACAATCGAGGAAAGGTAATTGGAGCATATCATTGGCATAAGGAGCATATCGATGACATATGGTAGTTTTCAAGGTATAACAAAGACTTATAACATTTCATAAATATATCAAAGAATAAAACATGAATAGAAGCTCAAATGTCACATGACGATGCATTCATTTCATTCTTATCCGAAGCATGCATAGAAACATAGCCAAAGCTTTGGATATCATATCAAACACATAGAAGGTGAAGTGGGATCATAACATAATATGGTCCATCCATTTCTGAATGACCAATAAACATAAGTCTCCCACGTCTGGGAGCTCCATCCACCCACGTCTGAGTGAAGTCATAGGGGGCCGGCAGAACATCGCGGGCTCTAATCATAACTCCCTTTACCATTTCTGGCAAAGGTTCACATTTATCCCACAAACACCAGAGTACAAAGGGATAGTATGAATAATAGAATTAGCATATATTGGAAGCACATACGGAACACCGAAATGTATATATGCCTTTCGAGTCAATACGATACAAACATAATCTTTCATAAATGTATTTAGATTTGAAAGGAAACAAAAGCGAGGGCATACAAGGATTTCAAGAAATCACATATAGCTCAATTGAAATAAGAAAGTTAGATAAATTCAATGTCCAAAGAAATGAAATTGGAAGAGGCACATATCGAAAGCAAAATGCGGAACAATGGGATGCATGTGCCGAATCATTACGATGCAAACAAGAACTTTAGATGATAGCTGCGGATATACAAATAAATAAAGGACAAAAGTATACAGGAATTTAAGGTAATAATGTAAAGTTTAACTAAAGTAAGAGTTTTTGCCAAAATCGATTTCCAAAGGGAAGTAACAAGGAAAGCCGAAATCGACCAAAGCTCGATTCTGGCAGAATTTGATAGGAACATTGTATGAACTATTTGGATAACCAATTATGCTCCAATTTATACAAAATAGGTGTCATTAGAAAGCTTTGTCAATCTATTTTTAGGCAAATTAAGTTTTACAAGATTTGGAATTTACAACAGGGAGTTACAGATAATTTCGTAGCGAAAGGTCTGAAAATATTAGCTCTATTTTACTGAATCCATAGGGTCGATGAAAGCAGATGTTTTAGTTAGCAATTGTTCTCCAAAAATTTCAAATAAGGTATATACAGAAAGCATTTTGAGTCTAGCTTCGAATAAAACATACTTTGTATGAATCTGAGTTCACAACAGAAAGTTATAAGTAGTTAAGTAACAAGAGGTCAGAAATTTCAGTCCCTATTTTGCAGAATCTGTAGGGTTAATTTAAACAGAAGTCTTAGTTGGCATTTAAACTCCAAATCATTCGATCTTTATATCAAAATAAAGATTTTCTTGTCTACTTTCAAATGGAATAGTTTTTTTCTAAATCAGAGTTTATTACAAAATGTTATGATCAAAACATTGCATAGAGGTCAGATTACCGAAAAATTACAGATTCATAGCTTTATATCAAAACGAAAGAAGGTCTGGTTCTCAGTTGAAATCTTTCAAATTTTGCAGAATAAAAATGGAAACAGAGATTAAGGTTACTGTGGGATTGGGTTAGAACACTTGCCTTCAAATTATTTGAATCCCAAATGTGAGAAAATTGATGAAAAACCTCAAGCTCTTCTTCTTCTTCTTCTTCTTCTTCTTCTCTCAAACTCACGTTGGCTGCAACTCTTCAGGTTTGTTTTCTCTAACCTTTCATCTAATTATTTAGGTTTTGGCTAATACAAAAGTTGCAAGGTGTCATGCATGCATGAAAGGGGCTAGGTGTCATCTTTAGAGCAAAGATAAGTGGCACCAACCTTATGTTAGTTAGTGACACATGTCTACTATATATATATATATATTTTCTAACTTAAATCTGACTCTTTAATAAATTATATCAAACTTCTAATATTTACTCTTAGGTCCCTAGCCATAAACCTATAATATAATATCATTTAATATAAAATAATTATTAAATAATCCTTATTTTTACAAACAAACCTTTTACTAAATTTTTAAAAATGGGGGATGTTACAGTAAGAAGGAGGTTGATCTTCGTCTATTAAAGGAAGATTGATAGTGGATGCCGGTGGCCTCGACTAAAGAGGAATCGACGGAGTGGATGTAGGTCACGACGACTGAACCACTATAAAATCTGATTTACATTTTGTCTTGAGCAATTTACTTTAACTGTAAACCTTGTTACTTGCTTACTATTTTCAATACATTTACAAATGTGTTCTAAGTTAAGATCTTTACGAAACGATTTTTGTCGGAAACAGTTTTAATCGAAATGAAATGATTTGAATCTATGATTTTACCGCTACACTAATACACAATCCCACACCCCCCCCCTCTCTTACTGCCGACTCGTTCCTAACAATTAGATCTCATCAATAGGATCTAATAATTTAGGGGCTTATTGGATATCCAATAAGATAGGGGCTCTGGTGGATATTGTTGAATATCATATTTTGATGATGAAACCAATTGATAGTGTTTATGATTTGATCTGCATTTTGAGTGACACAGGAAGCTTCGATCAGGGAGAGATAATTAAAGCAGGAAGAATCATGTTGGGCCGGAGTAGAACATGTCAGAAGGTTGGACATCGAGTTGGAGGATCGGTCGATGTATCGGCATAAGGCTTCGGGCCATGGGTTTAGGCATCGAGCCAAGAAGAGCAAAAATTATGCCAAAGAAATCGGAGTTATGAAGGTCAACTAGTCAATTGGGCAATAGGCCACAAGAGAGGATGATACGTCGAAGAATTGAATAAAGCATCGATGAACCAATGACATGTTGGACAACATTTGGTTCAAGCTTTGTAATAATTTTCTAGATCGAAGTAGGTTTTAAGTGTGTAGGATTAACTACGATAGCGATTAAGGCATAAAGCAAAATGAAGTCCCTGAGTCAAGAATAAAATTTCGTTAGGAGTTTAAGAGTTTGTCAGAAGTCTAGACATTCGTCAAAAGTTTTACCGGAATTGATAGAGAAGTCCAGGAGCTAGCCGGGAGTCTGTTGGAAAATTACCGAGAGATCATCGAAAGTCCACCGGAAGTTCGTTGGAAGCTTGACGGAAGAAATCTAGATTTATCAGACTTATTTAGCTTAGTGTATACCTTAAAATTTATAGTTATCACATAATTGGGTTAAATTGGGTGAACTCAATTAAGGGTCAACTGGGCCCAAGTTTGGGCTATGTTGGGCCAAGTGAAAAGGCTCAAATAGTGACCCAATAGGTGAAACCATCGTGGTATAGTCTTTGAGACTATGTCAGGCAGTGACACAGTCTCTAAAAGACTATCAGGCGGTGGTACCACCAGTTTAGGGGATGGTACCACCCTGACACAGTCTTCTAGGCAGTGGTACTACCAAACTGGGTGGTGGTACCACCCAGTGTCAGTGTTGTAGGCAGTGGTACCGCCCAGTACAGGACCCATGAAATGGGGGATGAGACCTTTTTAGGCTCCAAGTTTGAATCCACTTGAGACCTATAAATACTCTTCTCATCCTTGATTAACATACATAAGAAAGTTAAACAAAACTCTATAATTCTAAAGTTGTAAACCCTATTAGAAAGTTGAGTTCCCTCCTCCTAAAACATAGAGAGAGTTCTAAGGGAGGAGTGTGAGGGATACCTTATAAAAGAGGATTATAAAATCTTGTCTCCTAAACCTATGAAAAGGAAAAGATGGGTGTAAAAGGGTAGTTGATCTTCGCCCGTTAAAAGAAGATCATTAGTGGATGCCGGTGGCCTCGACGGAAAAGGAATCGGGAGTGGATGTAGGTCATGACGACCGAACCACTATAAAATCTGGTTTGCATTTCTGCTTTGCTATTTGTATTTATTGCAAATTGCCATACTTTCTCATTACTCTACTTGCACACTCTTATAAATGTGTTTCAAGTTAACATCTTTATGAAATTGATTTTAATCGAATGAAAGAATTTTTGAACCGATATAATTTTTATCGCTGTAGTAAATCATTCTCCCCCCCTCTCTCTTAGTGCCGACTCGATCCTGACAGTTGGTATGAGAGCCAAGTTTTTCTCATTTGATTTAACATAAGAGAAATGGCTCGTTTCGACTTTCAAGAGGGCTTTTCTATCATTCATCCTCCAATGTCCAATGGGACAAATTACACTTATTAGAAAACTCAGATGAGAGTTTTCTTGCTTTCGTCGAATCTTAATTTATGGAATATGGTCAAATTAGGTTTTCAAAAGTCTTCTACTCCAATGTATGAATAGAATTATTTGGAGAAGAAAACTTTTTCTTTAAATGCTAGTGCTATGAATGCTCTATTTTGCACCTTAGACACAAATGAATTCAATTGGGTTTCTACTTACGAAATGACTTTTGACATTTGGCATACACTCGAAATCACACACGAAGGCATAAGTAGAGTTAAAGACTCTAAAATAAATATTTTGATGTGTGATTTTGAATTATTTTGTGTGGAACCAAGCGAAACTATTGGAGACATGTGCACTTATTTTATGGATGTCTTAATAGTCTAAAAGCTCTTGGTAAAAGTTTTTTGAATCTTGAACTTATGAATAAAGTTTTACGATCACTTTCTAAAAATTGGGATTCAAAAGTAACGACAATATAAGAATCAAAGGACTTGAACTATTTTCTGATTGAAGAACTTATTGGGTCTTTGATGACCTATGAAATGACTTATGTGTCACTTGAGAAACTTGAGAACAACCTTCCAAAGAATAGGAAGGATTTGATATTTAGAACAAATAAAGACCACTCGAGCGAAAGCTCAAGTGATAATGACTTTGAACTCTTAACTATAAAGCTTAAAAAAATCTTAAAATAAGAATCAAAGAACAAAAATGAACCTAAAAAGAAGAAGGTATAAAAGAAGAAGAAAACACTTAAGGTAGCTTTGGACGAATCGAATTCATTTGAAGATGAAGAAAAAACCAACAAAGGTGAGGTGGCAAACTATGCTTTAACGACTTTCGACACCGAGGTAACCAAAACCCCTTTGCTTTATTTTGAAATTACTTGATACATTTCATGAGTTGTTTCTAAATTAGTTTAAAAATATATGTAAATTATTAATAAAATAAAAAAAATAAAAATAAAAAATTAGGATCATGCTAGTAATTTTGAAAATGATAATGACAATTACATGTTTTATAAAAATATAAAAAATATTAAATATAAATCTAATGCTTGTACACCTAATAAGATTAATCTTATGTATGTTTTTAAGAAACAATAATGCGTATCTTGATTATTTCCGTATTGGTTTTCTGATTGAATATGCCTTATGTTCAATGAAACCATGCTTGATGTTTTAATGAAAATGGTAAGAGGTTTGATATCATGCTTAATGAGTTTATTGTTTGAAATTGTGCATGTTATACCTTGAAAACTTGAAACCATATTTTGGTATCCTGCCCAAAGTAATGATGATTTTCCTTTGTGATTTATGGCTTATTGATCCTTGTCGTGTTGAAATTTACTTTTTCCGTTTTAAACGATGATGCATGTTTTTATTTAGTAAAAACATGCTTGTATGAAATAAAAAGGGAATATATTTCTTTAAAATTTCTCAATCTCTATCTTATCGAGTTTTCATCTTAGAGATCCTTATTAATGAATCTATTTATGTTATGAATTTTGTGAACCATGAAATTGATTTTGATGATTTGAATTTAATGATTTTTATTGAAATCAGGATCTTGATTTCTCGAGATTTGTAACTTGAAATCTTTTATGAATCAAGATCTCTTGCTCTTTATTCTCATATGATTCTTTCATTTTGTTTAAGAGAAAATTTTCTATATGAATCATATCTTTTGGTATTCAAATAATCTTTGATATTATATCTTTCATGCCATAATTTATTTATGATATTCCCTTATATTCATAAATTGTATACCTCATCACATTTGATTTAAATTTATCTTTGTCATGGTGTGAAAATTGATGTAAATGGAAAAGAATTACAAAATTGTATTCTTCCCCTCTTTTTGACAATGACAAAGGGGGAGATAAAATTTTCTTGCTTGTACAATTTAAGAAGAAGCAAATTACGTTAGCTTGCTCATCTCAAAAGATGTAAAAAATTTGCCAACCTTCATATATGAAAAACTTGCTAGCTTGTATGTTCTAAACTTGCTATTTACTATCTCAAATTCTTTTTAAAAAATATACTAGTTTGAATATCATAAAGTAAAGCAAACATGCTAACTTGCATATCTAGCAAACTTTATAAACTTGCAAAACTCAAAATCATTGCTACCTTGCATGTTGTAAAATGATGTAAAATTTTACTTATTTGCACTATGCAAAGGAAGCAAAAATTGCTAGCTCAAACATTACAAAGGGAGTAAAAAATTGCTAGCTTGTACTTCTCAAAAGAGAAGAAAGAACTCACTAGCTTACATGTTCTAAAGTGATGAAAAATTTGCTAAATTGCTAAGCTTTCATATATCTAAAATTTGATAGTTGCACTTCTCCTTTTTGTTGATGACAAAGGGGGAGAAGTCAAGATGACAATCATGTGTGGGATGTAATATACTTTGATATTTTGATACCATGATGATTTGAATGATGCATGCAAAAAGATGATTTGAATGATGCATGCAATGCAATGATATGCATGTGTTGCAAATATTCATGATTAAATTTGCTTTGACTTGAATTCAATTTGAATTCAAGGTTCTATCAATATGGTATATTGATAGGAGGAGTTAAGGTTAACTCCGTTATCAATTGGTTATCATCGTAAAAAAGAGAGAGATTATTGAATCTTAGATTTTGATGATGAAACTAATTGATAGTATTTATGATTTGATCTGCATTTTGAGTGACGCAAGAAGCTTCGATCAGGGAGAGATAATTAAAGCAGGAAGAATCATGTTAGGCCGAAGTAGAACATATCAGAAGATTGGACGTCGAGCCGAAGGACTAGTCGACGTATTGGCAAAATGTTTCGGGCCATGGGTTCGGGCATCGAGCTAAGAAGAGCAAAAATTACGTCAAGGAAATCGGAGTTACGAAGGTCAACTAGCCGATTGGGCAATAGGCCACAAGAGAGGACGATGCGTCAAAGAATCGGACGAAGCGTAGATGAATCAATTATATGCCGAACAACATTAGATTCAAACTTTGTAATAATTTTCTAGATCGAAGTAGGTTTTAAGTATGCAGGATTAACTATGATAGTGATGAAGACATAAAGAAAAATGAAGTCTCAGAGTCAAGAACGAGATTTCGTTGGGTGTTCAAGAGTTCAATCGAAGTCCAGATGTTGTCAGAAGTTCTGTCAGAATTGACTAGAAGTCCATGAGCTTGCCAAACAAGCTCATCGGAACTCGCTAGGAAGATCATCGTGAAGTCCAGGAGCTTGTTGCAAGTTCATTGGAACATTACCGAGAGATTGTCGGAAGTTTGTCGAAAGATCGCCGGTAGCTAGACGGAAGAAACCTTGACTTACCGAACTTATTTAGCTTAGTGTATGCCTTAAAATTCATAGTTAGCACATAATTGGGTTGAATTGGGCCAACTCAATTAATGACCAATTGGGCCCAAGTTTGGACCGTGTTGGGCCAAGTGAAAAGGCCTAAACAGTGACCCTATAGGTGAACCATCATGGTACAGTCTTCGAGACTGGGTTGTCAAGCGATGGTACCACCCAAACACAATCTCCGAGATTGTGATGTTAAGCGGTGGTACCGCCCAAACATAGTCTCCGAGAGATTATCAGGTGGTGGTATCGCTAGTCTGGGTAGTGGTACCACTTAAACATAATTTTCTAGGCAGTGGTAATGCCAGACTAGGTGGTGGTACCACCCAGTTTCAGTGCTACAGGCGGTGGTACTGCTAGGACCGAGGAAACCCGAGATGAGACCTTTTTAGGCTCCAAGTTTGAATCCACTTGAGGCCTATAAATCCCTTGTCATCCCTAGTTAACATACACAAGAAAGTTGAGCAAAACTCTATGATTCTAAAGTTGTAAACCCTATTAGAAAGTTGAGTTCTCTTCTCCTAAAGCTTAGAGAGAGTTCTAAGGGAGGAGTGTGAGGGATACCTTGTAAAAGAGGGTTATAAAAATTGTCTCCTAAACCTTTATAATTGAGAAGAGGGGTCTAAAAGGGTAGTTGACCTTCGCCCATTGAAAGAAGATCATTAGTGGATGCCGGTAGCCTCGACGGAAGAGGAATCGGGAGTGAATGTAGGTCACGACGACCGAACCACTATAAAATCTAGTTTGCATTTCTACTTTGTTATTTATATTTATTGCAAACTAACATAAATCCTCATTACTCTAGCTGCATACTCTTACAAACGTGTTCTAAGTTATCATCTTTCCGAAATCGATTTTAATGGAACGAAAGAATTTTTGAACTGACGTAAATTTTACCGCTGCACTAATTCACACCCCCCCCTTAGTGCTGACTTTATCCTGACAATTGATATCAGAGTCATATTTTTCTCATTTGGTTTAACACATAAGAGAAATGGCTCTTTTCGACTTTTATGAGGGCTTTTCTATCGTTCGTCCTCCCATGTTCAATGGGACAAATTACACTTATTGGAAAACTCGGATGAGAGTTTTCTTGCTTTCGTTGAATCTCGATTTTTGGAATATAGTCGAGTTCGATTTTCAAAAGTCTTCTACTCCAATGAACGAATGGAATGATTTAGAGAAGAAAACCTTTTCTTTAAATGCTAGAGCTATGAATGCTCTATTTTGCACCATAGACAAAAATGAATTTAATTGGGTTTCTACTTGCCAAATGACTTTTGACATTTGATACATACTCGAAATCACATACGAAGGCACAAGTAGAATTAAAGACTCTAAAATAAATATTTTGATGTATGATTTTGAATTATTTCATATGGATGTCATTAATTAGTCTAAAAGCTCTTGGTAAAAGTTTTTTAAATCTTGAACTAGTGAATAGAGTTTTACGATCATTTTCTAAAAATTGAGATTCGAAAGTAACGACAATACAAGAATCAAGGGACTTAAACTATTTCATGATTGAAGAACTAATTGGGCATTTGATGACCTATGAAATGACTTATGTGACACTTGACGAACTTGAGAACAACTTTCCAAAGAACAAGAAGGATTTGACACTTAGAACAAATGAAAACCACTCGAGCGAAAGCTCAAGTGATGATGACTTTGAACTCTTAAATATAAAGCTTAAAAAATTCTTAAAACAAGAATCAAAGAACAAAAATGAACCTAAAAAGAAGAAGCTACAAAAGAAGAAGAAAACACTCATGGTGGCTTGGGACAAATCGAGTTCATCCGAAGATAAAGAAAAATCCAATAAAGGTGAGGTGACAAATTACGCCTTAACAGCTTTCGACAACGAGGTAACCAAAACCCCTTTGCTTTCTTTTGAAATTGTTGAATCTCAGATTTTGATGATGAAATTAATTGGTAAATTATTTGACCTAATCGATGTGTTGAGATAAGTGTGCAGGCTTAACTACGATAGCGATAAGGCGTAAAGTAGATGATGGGCCGGAGTCGAAGATTCAAACGATATACCGGGAGCTTGTCTGAAGATCACCGAGAGCTCGTCGGAAGATCGCCAAGAGTTCATCGCAGAAAGCTCGTCGAGAGAACGCCGAGAGTTCATCGGGAGATCGCCGAGAGTTCGTTAGGAGATCGCTGGAAGTGCACCGGAAGACTCACCCAGAAGTGTTGAATCTCGAATTTTGATGATGAAACCAATTGATAGTATTTATGATTTGATCTGTGTTTCAAGTGACGTAGGATGCTTCAATCTGGGAGTGACAATTAAAGTAGGAAGAATCATATTGGGCCGGAGGAAAACATGTCAAAAGATTGGACATTGGGTTAGAGGATTGGTCAACGCATGGACAGAAGGCTTCGGGCCAAGAAGAGAGGATATTATACCAAGGATATTGGAGTTACGGAGGTCAACTGGCCGATTGGGCAATAGCTGCAAGAGAGAACGATGCGCCAAAGAATAAGACGAAGCGTCAATAGGACCAATGACATGCCGGACGACATGATTCATGCTTAGTAATCATTATCTAGATTGTAGTGTGTTTTTATATGTGCAGGATGAACTATGATAAAAAGGCATAAAGCTAAATGAAGTTCCGGAGTCAAGAATGCGATTTCGTTACGAATTTAAGAGTTCATCGAAAGTCCTAGCGTTTATCGAAAGTTCTACCGGAACCAACCAAGAAGTCTAGGAGCTTACTAAAGAAGCTCATCAAAACTCGCTAAGAAGATCATCGTGAAGTCCATGCGCTTGTCGAGAGTCCGTCGGAACATTACCGAGAGATCGTTAGAAGTTCGCCGGAAGCTCGCTCGAAGAAATCAAACTTATCTTGCTTAGAATATGTCTTAGGAATCGTAGTTAGCACATACTTAGAGTTGGGATTGGGATATAATCCTATCAACTATGTTAGGGGCCAATTGAGCCCGAACTTGGGCTGGTTTGGCCCGGTTTCAAGGCCCAACCAGGGTGCTGAAAGCTTGGCCGGTGATGGCACCGCTTGGGGAACAACACCCCAGGAATTCTAGGCGGTGGTACTGCCGGTAGTGAATGCTGCCAGCAGTGGTATTGCCCTTGTCAGGCGGTAGTACCGCCTAGTGGCAGATCCTACAATGGTAGTACCGCCCAAGAACGACGATGGTACCGCCAGTACCCAGGAAACCTAGGATAAGACCTTTTAAAGCTCCGAGTTTGAATCAACTTGAAGCCTATAAATACCCCTCTCATCCTTGGTTAACTTAAACAAGCACAAAGAATTTAAAAAGGGAAAAACACTATTATAATCTCTTGTGAGAATCCTCCTCTTCTAGTCTAAGTGTTAGAATAGTTTGAGAGAAGAGTGAGTGCTTGTAAAAGTTGTCTCCTAAACCTATGAAAAGGAGAAGAGGGGTGTAAGAAGGAGGTTGATCTTTGCCTATTAAAGGAAGATCGATAGTGGATGCCGATGGCCTCGATGGAAGAGGAATTGGCAGAGTGGATGTAGGTCACGACGACCGAACCACTATAAAACTCGGTTTACATTTCTATTTGAGCAATTTATCTTTACTGCAAACTTTACTTGCTTACTACTTCCAATACATTTATGAACATGTTTCAAGTTAAGATCTTTACGAAATGATTTTCGTCGGAATCAGTTTTAACATATGAAGATTTTTGAACTGACGCAATTTTTACCGCTGCACTAATTCACCCCCCCACTTAATGCTGACTCATTCCTAATAGTTGGTGTCAAAGCCTCGTATTTCTCATTTAGTTTAACACCTAAGAGAAATAGCTCATTTCAGCTTTCAAGAGGGTCACTATCTCATTCGTCCTCCCTTGTTTAATAGGACGGACTACTCATATTGGAAAACTCGAATGAGAGTTTTCTTGCTTTCGTTGGATTTGAACTTATAGAATATTGTCGAAAGCAATTTTCAAAGGTCTTCGCTTCTAATGAACCATTGGAATGATTTGGAAAAGAAGACTTTTTTCTTAAATGCTAGAGCTATGAACGCTCTATTTTACGCTTTGGATAAAACTGAGTTTAATCGGGTTTCTACTTACGAAATAACTTTCGAAATATGACACTCTCTCGAAATCACACACGAAGGCACGAGTAGAGTAAAAGATTCTAAAGTCAATCTTTTAATGCTTGATTTTGAACTATTTCATCTGAAACTAAGCAAAACCATTGGTGACATGTACACCCATTTTACGAATGTCGTCAATGGTTTAAAAGTACTTGGTAGAAGTTTTTCGGATTTTGAACTCGTTAAAAAGATTTTACGATCACTTTCTAAAAATTGGGATTCGAAAATAATGACAATACAAGAATCAAAGAACTTGAACCATTTTCCAATTGAAGAACTTATAGGGTCTTTGATGACCTATGAAATGACATGCAATGTACGTAAAGAACTTGAGAATCACCTTCTAAAGAATAGGAATGATTTTGGACTTAGAACAATTAAAGACCACTCGAGCATAAATTCAAGTGATGGTGAACTTAAACTCCTCATGAAATTTTTAAAACAATAATAAAAAATTAATAATGAATGTAAAAAGAAGAAGAATGCGACTTTGGACAAATTGAGCTAATCCGAAGACAAGAAGAAAATCAACAAAGGCGAGATGACAAACTACGCCTTAACGGCTTTCTACAATGAGGTAACCAAAACCTCTTTGCCTTATTTCAAAATTATATAATGCTTTTCATGAGTTATTTTAGTTTGGAAAAATTATTTTTCTTAAAAATAACATGTTTAATAATATAATGAAAATGCTAAAAAATTGGGATCATGCTTATCTTTCTAGTAATTTTGAAAATGATCATGAAAATTACATGTTTTATGATAAATGAATAAAAATGTTAGACTTAAATCTAATGATAATCCTATGTATGTTTTTAAGAAGCATTATTGTGTATTATGTTGATTAATCATATTGTTTCTTAATTTTGATTAAAGATGATCTATGATTAGTGAAATCATGTTTGATTTGAAGTAATGATTTGATATCATGTTTAATGAGTTTATCTTTCGACATTATGCATGATGATTTGAAGTAATAATGATTTTTGGGTGATTTATGGGTTATCGATCTTTGCCATTATGAAAGTTCTTTTTCGGCTTTAAATGTTGATGCATATTTTTGTTTGGCATAAAAAGACAAAGGCATGCTTGCATGAAATCAAATCACTTAGATTAAAACAAAAAGGGGGAATACATATTTTTCTTGAAAATACCTCTAAAGCTTTTCGATTTTTCAACAAGTGATTCTTAGTGATGAATCCATCTTATGTAATCTCTTGAAAATGATCTTGATTTGATGATTTGAATTTAAATGAGCTTTATCTTGATTTTTTAAAATTTATAACTTAAGATTTCTTATGCACGAATCAAGATCTCCTATGTTTCTTTTATCCACTTATAAAAGAAGAGATTTATTGAAATAAATTATGTCTTATGACATTCATGAAAAATTGAGACATTATGTATGAATCGAGTTCTTATGAGAATATATTTATGTTGCCTTCATTGAATTTTCTTGAAAAGATTTTGATGATTTTGATTATTTGAATTCAAATGAGTTTTTACCTATATCGTGATTTTGATTCCTCGGAATTACTTGAGATTTGAATTTGAATCATAAAATTTCTTATGCATGAATTGAAATCTTTTTCTTCTACGTTTCCTTTTGCAATTTACTAAAGAGAATATCGTTTTAAGAATTCATGACTTAAAATTATTTATTATTTGATCTCCTAAGACTTTCTTTTAATTATTTAAGAGGAGATTTGTCAAAATGAATCATGTCTTTTTGTATTCACATGATCTCAAGATATGATTTTTTGGCTTTGTATAATTCACTATATTCTTGAAGTATATCTCATCACCTAATTTTTCTTGATATTTTTCATGTGATGATATGAATCCATGAAATACTCATGATATCATTTTGATGATCTAAAATGATATAAATTTGCTAGCTTATGAGTATCTTGTATGATATGATGATTGATTTATTTATAGTATCATGCATAGAGTAAGGATGATATACAATGTTTTAAAATTGTGCATGTTGTAAATTGAAACCATAATGATGCACAAACATATTGAAATAAGATTGATACTTTATCTTTGTCACGCTTTGAAAATTGTTGTAAAGAGAAAAGAACTACAACATTGTATTCTTCCCTTGTTTTTGACAATGACAAAGGGGGAGATAAAATTTTGCTAGCTTGCACTTTGCAAAGGAAGCAAAAATGACACTTCTCAAAAGAGAAGAAAGAGCTTGTAATCTTGAACATCATAAAAAAAATTGATAGATTGCCTATCTTAAGAAGCAAAAATGTAAACTTGCATAATTTGCAATCTTGCACATCTTTAAAATTAATGATGATTTGGTGATTATGCATGTTGTAAAGTGATGAAAAATTTACTAACTTGCATGATGTAAAACTTGCTAAATTTTCTATATTACAAATTGCATGATGATAAAACTTGATATTATGTTTTTTATGTAACGTTTGACATTATATCTCTAAACACTTAATAGTTGCACTTCTCCTTTTTGTTGATGACAACAGAAGAGAAGTATGTTGTTATGCATAAGTTTATGATAACTTGTTGCTTGGATTTTTGAATCCAAGAGTTCTATCAATATGGCATATTGATAGGGGGAGTTTGTTTAAACTCCAAGAGTTAAGGTTAACTCAGTCATCAATTGGTTGTCATCATCAAAAAGGGAGAGATAGTTGAATCTCAGATTTTGATGATGAAACCAATTGATAGTATTTATGATTTGATCTACATTTTGAGTGATGTAGGATGCTTCAATCAGGGAGAGACAATTAAAGCAGGAAGAATCATGTTGGGCCGGAGGAAAACATATAAGAAGATTGGACATTGGGCCGGAGGATCGGTCGACATATCGACAGAAGGCTTCGGCCCAAGAAGAACGGATATTACACCAAGGATATCGGAGTTGTAGTGGTCAACTGGCCGATTGGGCGATAGGTTGCAAGAGAGGACGATGCACGGAAGAATCGAACGAAGCGTCGATGGGCCAATGACATGCCGGATGACATGATTCATGCTTAGTAATAATTGTCTAGATCGAAGTGTGTTTTCATGTGTGTAGGATTAACTACAATAGCAAGGCATAAAGAAAAATGAAGTTCCAGAGTCAAGAACGCGATTTCGTTGGGAGTTCGTGAGTTTGTTGGAAATCTAGACGTTCGTCGGAAGTTCTGCCGGAACCAACCAAGAAGTCCAGGAGCTTGCCAAAAAAGCTTATTAGAACTCATCAAGAAGATCGTCATGAAGTCCATGAGCTTGTCGGGAGTCTATCGGAACATTACCGAGAGATCATCGAAAGTTCGCCAGAAGATCACCAGAAGCTCGCCAGAAGAAATCAGACTTATATTACTTAGAATATGTCTTAGGAATCATAGTTAGCATATAATTAGAGTTGGGATTGGTAGGTAATCCCATCAACTCTGTTAGGGGCCAATTGGGCCTAAACTTGGGCTAGTTTGTGCCAGATTCAAGGCCCAACCAGGGTGCTGAAAGCTTGACCGATAGTGGCACCGCTTGGGGAACAACACCCTAGGAATTTTGGGTGGTGGTTCCACTGGCAGTGAATGCTACCAGCGGTGATACCACCACTGTCAGGTGGTGGTACCGCTCAGTGGTAGATCCTACGGCAGTAATTCCACCCAGGAACGATGGTGGTACCGCTAGTACCCAGGAAACATGGGATGAGACCTTTTTAGGCTCCAATTTTGAATCAACTTAAAGCCTATAAATACCCTTCTCATCCCTAGTTAACTTACACAAGCACAAAGAATTTAAAAAGGGAAAAGCGCTATTGTAATCTCTTGTGAGAATCCTCCTCTTCTAGTCTAAGTGTTAGAATAGTTTGAGAGAAGAGTGAGTGCTTGTAAAAGTTGTCTCCTAAACCTATGAAAAGGAGAAGAGGGGTGTAAGAAGGAGGTTGATCTTCATCTATTAAAGGAAGATCGATAGTGGATGCTGATGGCCTCAACGGAAGAGGAATCGGTAGAGTGGATGTAGGTCACGATGACTGAACCACTATAAAACTCGGTTTGTATTTTTATTTGAGCAATTTATCTTTACTGCAAACTTTACTTGCTTACTGCTTCCAATACATTTACGAACATGTTTCAAGTTAAGATCTTTATGAAATAGTTTTAGTCGAAATCGGTTTGAACGTACGAAGATTTTCGAACCGACATAATTTTTACTATTGCACTAATTCACATTATAAATTAGTGTCGACTCGTTCCTAACAAGAAGTTCGCCGGAGGATCACCGAGGGAAAGATCAACATATCGGACTAATTACTTGCCTTAAGCATATTTAGAATCGTAAATTGAGTTAGGATTGAGAGATGATCCCACTAACTCAGTTAGCGGCTAAGTGGGCCCTACATAGGGCTGAATTGGGCTAGATTGGATAGCCTATTCAACATCTGAATTCATGGCTAGCGGTGGCACCGCCTGGTGACCTAATCTCTCAGGCAGTCTGGGTGGTGGTACTGCCCAGATTGGGCGGTGGTACCGCCCAGATTGGGCAGTGGTATCTCTAGCAATCAATGTTGCTAGTGATGGTACCGCTCATGTCAGGCGGTGGTACCGCTAGAACTCGGTCTCCGAGCTCTATCAAGTGGTGGTACCACTAGTATCCCAAAATATAAGAATTTAAATTTTTTGGCTCCAACTTTTGAAGCCATTAGGGCCTATAAATACCCCACCCTTTTCTACATGAAAGGGTAACAAAGTGCTATTATATGTGTGAAAAATTCTAAGTGTTTGGGGTGTGAAAAGTGTTATAAAAGTGAGAAGAGTTCTTGTCCTCCTTCTAATAGCCTTGTAACCATCCAAGAAAGAGGAGTGAGGCTTGTAAAGGTTGTCTCCTAAACCCGACAAAAGGAGAAAGCATTGTAAAAGGTGGTTGGTCTTCGCCTATTGAAGGAAGGCCTTTAGTGGACATTGGTGACCTCGATAGAAGAGGAATCCGAAGTGGACGTAGGTCTTATTGACCGAGCCACTCTAAATTCTGGTATGCTTTTCCTTTTGTATAATTCACTTTACTGCAAATCTCCTTACATTCTTACAAAATTTTTAAGTTCAACATCTTTCTAAAATGATTTGAATCGAGATGAACTTTATATGAAATCGAAGAATTTTCCACTACACTAGTCCCCCCCCCCCTTTTAGTGCCACTCTTGATCCTAACAATTGGTATCAGAGCAAGGTTCACTCTTATTTGGTTTGAAACCCAAGAGAGATGACATTTGCTAGCAACCAAGAGGGTCATTTAATTACACATCTACCCATATTCAATGTGACAGATTACACATATTAGAAGACTAGAATGAGGATCTTCCTAATTTCAATAGATTTCGAATTATGAAATATTATTGAAAATGGGTTTTAAAAGTCTTCTCTTCCAATGAATGATTGGAATGAGTTGGAGAAGAAGACTTTCGCTTTAAACACCAAGGCTATGAATGCCTTGTATTGTGTTTTAGATAAAAACGAGTTCAATTGTGTGTCTATTTGTGAAACCACTTTTAATATTTGGCACACACTCAAAGTGACTCATGAAGGCACTAGTAGAGTGAAGGAGTTGAAAATTAATCTTTTAGTGTATACTTATAAGTTGTTTCGGATGAAACCGAGTGAAACCATTGGAGACATGTACACCCGATTTACGGATGTCGTCAATAGTCTAAATGGACTTGGTAAAGGTTTATTAGATTTTGAACTTATTAATAAAATTCTAAGATTCCTTCCAAAGAGTTGGTACCCTAAAGTCACGGTCATTCAAGAGGCCAAAGATTTAAATAACTTTCCTCTCGAAGAACTAATTGGGTCACTAATGACTTATGAGATGACTTATAATACTCATGAAGAGCTTGAGAGCAACATTCCAAAGAATAAGAAGGATATGGCATTAATAACTCAAGAAGATAACTTGAAAGAAAATTCGAGTGATGAGGACCTTGATGATGACTTGGCACTCTTAACAAGAAAGTTTAAAAAATTTATAAAAAAAATAAATTTAGAAATGACATAAAAAAATAAATTTGAACCTAAGAAAGAACAAGTGATATACTATGAATGCAAGAAGCTGGGATACTTCAAGAGTGAATGTCCCTAAGCAAAGAGGAAGCAACCGAAGAAGAAGAAGACTCTTAAATCAACTTGGGATGACTCAAGTGCATCCAAAGAAGAGGAGCCAACAAACACTGAGCAAGTTGCTCACTATGTGCTAATGGCTATTGGAGATGAGATGAGTAGTTCCTTTGATGCAAATTTATTTGATGAACTATTAAATGCTTTTCATGATTTATTTGATGAATATAAATTAATTAGTAAAAAATATAAATTGTTAAAAAAAGAGAACATGCTTTGTTAGGATCAAGAGTAGGCACTAAGAGGGGGGGGGGGGGGGGGGTGAATTAGTGCAGCGGTAAAAATTATGTCTTAAAAAACTTTCATTCGATAAGAACTGATTTCAATGTTGAAAATCGATCTCGGAAATATAACTTGAAAGCATACGTTTATGAATTAAAGACAGTAAGCACTTAAAGAGGTTTGTAGTAAGGTAATAGCAAGAATAAAATGCAAACTAAAGAACACGACAGTTTTAGAGTGGTTCGATCAACGTGACCTACATCAACTTTTGGCTTCCTCCTCTGATGAGGTCACTGGCATCCACTAGAGGAATTCCTTCAATAGGTGAAGGCCAATTACCTTTTACACCCCTCTTCTTCTTTTACTGGGTTTAGGAGATAACCCTTACAAGAACTCTCTAAATAGAAATCTAACACTTAGACTTAGAGGAGGGAATTCACTTATGATCGCAATAGCATTTTCTCTCTTTTAATCTCTCTGTGCTTGTGTGCTTTAACCAGGGATGAGAGGGGTATTTATAGGCTTCAAGTTAATTCAAACTTGGAGCCTAAAACTTTCCCATCTCGGGTTCCCCGGGCATGGGCGGTACCACCGCTTGCGCTCGGCGGCACCACCACCCAGTGTTAGTCTTATTGACACTGCCCTGGGTAGTATCATTGCCTGGGGGTAGTGCTAGGCGGTACCATCACCCAGACTAGCGGTACCATCGCCTGGCACCCTGCTAGAGGTGGTACAACCGCCCAAATTAGTGGTACCATCGCCTGACATAGTCTCGAAGACTGTGTCACGGTGGTGAGACTTCCTGGGGTACTGTTTGGGCTTCTTATTGGGCCCAACATAGTTCTTACATGGGCCTAGCTAGCCCCTAATTAGGTTGGCCCAAATCCAATCCCAATTACATGCTAACTGCGAAATCCTAAGACATTTGCTAAGCAAAATAAGTCCCTATGTCTATATTTTCGACGAGCTTCCGGTGAACTTTCGGCGAACTCCTGGACTTCACGATGATCTTCTTAGTGAGTTCTGATAAGCTTCTCTAGCAAGCTTCGAGACTTCTCGGCTGGTTCCTCCAGAACTTCCGACAAACGTCCGGACTTCTGATGAACTCTCGAACTCCCAACGTAATCGCGTCCTTGACTCCGGGACTTCATTTTGCTTCATGCCTTGCTATCGTAGTTAATCCTGCACATGTAAAAATACACTTCGATCTAGATAATTAATACTAAGCATTAATCAAGTTGTCCGGCATGTCATTGGTCCCTCGACGCTTCGTCCAAATCTTCGGCGCATCGTCCTCTCTTGTGGCCTATTACCCAATCAGCCAGTTGACTTCGCAATTCTGATATCCTTGGCGCAATATCTACTCTTCTTGGCCCAATGCCCGAATCCACGGCCCGAAGCCTTTTGTCGATACGTCGATCGATCTACCGATCCGACGTCTAATCTTCTGACATGTTCCTCTGGCCCAACATGATTTTTCCTGCTTTAATTATCTCATCCTGATCGAAGCATCCTTTGTCACTCAAAATGCAGATTAAAACATAAACACTTATCGATTGGTTTCATCATCAAAATCCGAGATTCAACAATCTCCCCCTTTTTGATGATGACAACCAATCGACGACGGAGTTAACCTTAACTCCCAGAGTTTAAACAAACTCCCCCTATCAATATGTCATATTGATAGAGACTCTTGGATTCAAAGATCCAAGCAAATATGTCATGATCAAATCATACATGACATCAACATACTTCTCCCCCTTTGTCATCAACAAAAAGGAGAAGTACCACTACCAAGTTTGTAAACATAGGAGTTCAAATCATTGCATAATAAATCTCAAGTTTAATCATGCAAGCTAGCAAATTAGAGATATTCAAGAAAGCAACACTTGCTTCTTGAAATATGCAAGTTTTACAATATACAAGCTAGTAAATTTAAAGAAATGCAAGTTGGCATATTTGCTTTTCTTTACGATGTGCAAGATAGCATATTTTTGTATTTTCTTGAGATTTCAAGCTAGCAATTCTTGGTGATGTTCAAGATAGCAATTTCTTCTCTTTTGAGAAGTGCAATTTTTGCTTTCTTCTTGAATTGTGTGAGCTAGCAAACTTGCTTTCTAGCATGTTTTGCTCCCCCTTTGTCATTGTCAAAAAGAAGGAAAGACCCTTTACATTAATTTTCAAATTATGACAAAGGTAATTAGCATAGATGAAAATTCAAGTCATGAATTTCAAAACAATTATTTTATCATGAATATTTTATCATTGCATGCATTATTATCATAAGTTAAAATATTACATGCATAATACCAAATCATCATGTATATAAAATCATCATTACATGCATGATTTCCAATCATCATTCTAGAGTATTATTTCAAAAAAATGATAATTATTGATTTTTATATTATTTCAAAAAATCATAGTGTTGCATGCATTTTTATCTAAGGAAAAAATCATAGTGTTGCATGCATCAAAATAATATCATGAGTGTTTCAAGCATAATTTTATATCATCATATGAAAAATATCAAGAGAATTTTTGGTGATGAGATGCATAAATAGCGAGCATAAATTTTGAATATCAAGAGACATATTAATATTCTTTTTGAATAACTCAAATAGTGAAAAGAAAGAATCATAATAGACAATCTTGATTTATAAAAAGGATTTTCAAGTTATAATTCTTAGAAATCAAGATAAAAATCATGGTTAGATGAAACTCATTCAAATCATCAAAATCATCGAAATCACTTTCAAGAGATTCACAAAAAGATGATCAAATAGATTCATCAAAGTCAATAAGATAGAGAAAAAGAATTTTCAAGAAAAATACTTTTCTCTTTTTAGTTGTTTCAATTCATGTGATTTACTTCATTCAAGCATGCCCCCTTTTTTTTATTTATGCCAAATAAAAACATGCATCAACATTTAGGATCGAAAAATAAATTGTCATAAAAACCATTCATCTTGTTTATAACCAAAAAATTCATTTTTATTACCATAAAAATCAATAATCCATAAATCACAAAAATCATCATGCATCATTTCGAAAGAAAAACTCATTAAGCATGATCATTATGCATTACTTCAAATCAAACATGATTTCATTTATTTTTAAAATATTCATCATGAGAGGACATACAAGCCAAAGAAATCATTAAACATAAAGCATATTCATCAATTATGGTTTCATTGAGCATAAGGTATTTTCAACCAAAATCATTTTGTTTATCATAAACATGTAATTTTCATGATTATTTTCAAAATTACTAGAATGATAAGAATGATTCCTAATTTTTCCATTTTCATTATTAAACATGTAATTTTCAAGAAAATTAATTCTAAACTAAATTAAAAAAATGTATCATGAAAAGCACCATGTAATTTCGTAATAAATTAAAGGAGTTTTGATTACCTCATCGTTGAAAGCGGTTAAACGTAGTTTTTCACCTCGCCTTTGTTGATTTTCTCCTTGTCTTCGGAGGAGCTCGATTCATCCCAAAGCGTGTTCTTCTTCTTACGTTCAAAGCAAGTAGTTGCATTCTTTTTGTTCTTTAATTTTTGTTTCATGAACTTTTTAAATTTCATTTGTAGTTCAAGTTCATCATCACTCGAGCTTATGCTCGAGTGGACTTCAAATGTTCTATGTCCCAAATCCTTCCTATTCTTTGGAAGGTGATTCTCAAGTTCTTTACGTGCCTTGCATGTCATTTCATAGGTCATTAAAGACCCGATAAGTTTTACGATAAAAAAAGTATTTAAATTTTTTGATTCTTGAATAGCGATTACTTTTGAATCCCAATTCTTAGAAAGCGATCATAAAATCTTGTTAACGAGTTCAAAATTTGAAAAATATTTGCCAAGAGCTTTTAAACCATTGACAACATCTGTAAAACGGGTATACATGTCAACAATGGTTTCGCTCAGCTTCATTCGAAATAGTTTAAAATCATGCATCAAAAAGTTGATTTTCGAATCTTTAACTTTGCTAGTGCCTTCGTGTGTGATTTCAAGAGTGTACCATATGTCGAAAGTCGTTTCGCACATAGAAATTTGATTAAACTCCGTTTTATCTAAGGCACAAAATAAGGCATTCATAGCCTTTACATTTAGAGAAAACGTCTTCTTCTCCAAATCATTCGAATGGTTCATTGGAAGAGAAGACATTTGAAAACTGGCTTCGACTATATGTTATAAATCAAGATTCAATAAAAGCAAGAAAACTCTCATTCGAGTTTTCTAATAAATGTAGTCCGTCCCATTGAAAAAGGGAGGACGAATGAGAGAGTGACTCTCTTGAAAGCCAAAAAGAGCCATTTCTCTTGGGGGTTAAACTAATTGAGAAATCATGAGGCTCTGATACCAATTGTTAGGATCAAGAGTCAGCACTAAGAGGGGGGGTGAATTAGTGCAGTGGTAAAAATTACATCTTCAAAAACTTTCATTCGATAAGAACTGATTTCGACATTGAAAACCGATCTTGGAAATATAACTTGAAAGCATATGTTTATGAATTGAAGATAGTAAGCACTTAAAAGAGGTTTGCAGTAAGGTAATAGCAAGAATAAAATGCAAACTAGAGGACACGGTAGTTTTAAAGTGGTTCGGTCAACGTGACCTACATCCACTTTCGGCTTCCTCCTCCGATGAGGTCACCGGCGTCTACTAGAGGCCTTCCTTCAGTAGGTGAAGGCTAATCACCTTTTACACCCCTCTTCTCCTTTTACCGGGTTTAGGAGATAACCCTTATAAGCACTTCTCCTCTTTAAACAGAAATCTAACACTTAGACTTAGAGGAGGGAATTCACTTATGATCGCAATAGCATTTTCTCTCTTTTAATCTCTTTGTGCTTGTGTGCTTTTGTTAGGATCAAGAGCACTAAGAGGGGGGGGGGGGTGGTGAATTAGTGCAGCGGAAAACTTTCGATGATTAAAACTACGATCGTACGTTGAAGTTTGATTCCGATGTAAAAGTCATTTCATGCAGATAATAACTTTGAAAGCTTATGGAAACATATTTAAAGTAAAGTAAGGAAGACAGTTTATAGTTAAGATAGAAATCAGAATGTAAGCGCAAATTGAACTATGATGTTCGTACGATAAAACAGATTTCTGTCTTAACGCCGATTCAGAAAATACTTAACTATGAAACACGTTCGTAAATTAGCAGAAGGCAGTAAGCTACTGAGGAGGTTTGTAGTAAAGATAAGATGCTCAAAGTAAATGCAAACAGAGATTTCGAGTGGTTCAGTCAATCTTGACCTACATCCACTTTTGTCTTCCTCCACCAATGAGGTCACTGACGTCCACTAGAGGCCTTCCTTCAATAGGCGATGGCCAACCACCCTTTTATAGTTTCACTCCTTTTGATGGGCTTAGGAGACAACCCTTACAAACTTTTCTCTCCTCTCTTGAAAGATCAAAACTTGGAAGAAAAGAGGGAGGAGAACTTCTAGACTTTACAACACTTTTGAGCACTAAAATCACAGAGTAAGATCAAGCTTTCAGTGCCCTTTCATGCAGGAAAGGGTGGGGTATATATAGGCCCCAAACTAGTTTGAATTTGGAGCACAAAAATGTCTTTTCCTGGATTTCCGGGGTCCTAGCGGTACCACCTCCTGACTGGGGCGGTACAACTGCCTGGCAGCTCGGAGACTGAGCCTCTAGGCGGTGCCACCGCTTGGCAGGGGCGGTTGCACCGCCTGGCAAAGCTCAAAGACCTAGCTCAGGCGGTTCCACTGCTTGTCAAGGGCGGTTGCACGACCCAGTCTCGCTTGGAGACTGAGCCCAAGCGGTGCCACCGCTTGCCTAGGGCGGTTGCACTGCCCAGTCTCACTCGGAGACTGAGCCTAGGCGCACCCGCTTGACCTAGGCAGTTGCACCGCCCAGCTTTCTTGGGAGACCCTCTCCTGGGTGGTGCCATCACTGATCCTGGCGGTGCCACCGCTTGGCAAGAATTTTGGTCCGAATGGGTTGATCCATTAGGCCCAATTGCCCCCAGATTAAGTTAATGGGATCACCTCCCATTCTTTACTTAATCTACATGCTAACTATGACATTTCTTAAGACATTTACTACAACTTGCTCCGGTGCGTCAATCGCTTCTTCCGGCGAGCTTCCGGCGAACAACCGACGAACTTTCGGCGATGCTCCGACGGACTTTCGGCAAACTCTTGGATTTGCGATGATCCACTTGGTGAGTTTCGACGAGCTTCTTTGGTAAGCTCCTGGACTTCGATCGAGACAATTAATCCTAAGCAATTAACCAAGTTATCCGGCATGTCATTGGTCCCTCGACACTTCGTCCGATTATTCGGCACATCGTCCTCTCCTGCGGCCTATTGCCCAATCAGCCAGTTGACTCCTCAACTCCGATATCCTTGGCACAATACCCGCTTTTCTTGGCCCGATGCCCGAGTCCACAGACCGAAGCCTTCTGTCGATACGTCGACCAATCCACCGGCCCGACGTCCAAACTTCTGACATGTTCCTCCGGCACAACATGATTTTTCCTGCTTTAATTATCTCATCCTGATTAAAGCATCCTGCGTCACTCAAAATGCAGATTAAATCATAAACATATATCAAGTGGTTTCATCATCAAAATACGAGATTCAACAATCTCCCCCTTTTTGATGATGACAACCACTTGATGACGGAGTTAACTTTAACTCCCGGAGTTTAAACAAACTCCCCTTATCAATATGCCATATTGATAGAAACTCTTGGATTCAAAAATCCAAGCAACATGTCATCATATACTTATGCATAACATGTCATGTCATCAACATAACATCATACTTCTCTCCCTTTGTCATGAACAAAAAGGAGAAGTCCAACTATTCTTATGTTTGGAATATAAGTTTAACTCATTGCATGCAAAATATAATATTAAGTCTTATCATTATGCAGTTTTGAAGCTAGAAAATTTAGCAAGTGTTACATCATGCTTAGAACATTCAAGCTATCAAGTTTTAGATATGCAAGTTTTACAACATACAAGATAGCATTTTTGCTTCTTTTGAGATAGCAACTTCTACATCATGCAAGCTAGCAAATTAGAGATGTTCAAGAAGGCAACTCTTGCTTCTTGAAATATGCAAGTTGCAAATTTTTGCTTCCTTTGCAAGAGCTCGTAATTTGCTTCCGTTGCAAAGTGCAAATTTAGCATGTTTAGCTTTTCTTGAGATAGCAACAGTTTGCTTCTCTTTAGACTACAAGCTAGCAATTTTTACGATATGCAAGTTTTACTACATACAAGCTAGCTTTTCATCACAACATATAAGCACAAGAGCATAGCAAGATTCTTAAGTTCAATCATGGCAATTCAACACTTGTTTCTTGTGCAAGATTGCACTTTGCTTTTCTTTGCATGTTTTGACTAGCAAAAGCTTTCTCCTCTTTGTTTTTGTCAAAAAGAAGGGACGAGTACAAGCTAGCCAACATTTGCCTTGAGCTAGCAATCTTTCTCCCCCTATGTCATTGCCGAAAAGAAGGAGAGGAATCAATGATTTAGACTTTTACATAAACTATGAATTTGCATCAATCAATATTTCAATCATCACATGATACATACAAGACAACAATGCAAAGAAATCATGTCATGAAGGACATCAGTTGTTAAACATGATATGTTAATAGTCTCAAATTCAAATCATCAAAATCATTTTTATGGTTCACAAAATTCATAACATAAGTAGATTCATGATTTCATTGATAATATATTTTCTTTTTTTTAAGTATTTCATTTTAAGTGATTGATTTCATGTTAGCATGCTTTTTCATTTATGTTAAATAAAAACATGCATCAACGTTTAGGATCGAAAAATGAATTTCGTCATAAAACCATCAAGATCAATAGATTTTCAAAAATAAATTGTTAGGATCAAGAAAATCCGAAAATGAAATTTAACCCTTTCATGCATTCGGACATGGTTTTGCCATATGTTTTTCAAATACACTCATGAAAATAACACATGCTTATCATCATGTATAACTTAAAATCTCATACATAAAATCGTTAATCATAGTATCAAAACATTTAATATTTTCATTACATCATTATGCATTACTTCAAATCAAACATGATTTCATTTAATCAAAATCGAGAAACAACAATGGAAATCAACATGATACACATTATTACTTCTTAACCATATATAGCATGATTTCACAAGGCATTTTTTAATCAAGTTCATTGTAGTCATACATTTTTCTTTTTAGATGAATCTAACTTTTCATGCTTCGTTTTTCATAAAATAGCCATACATCATCATTAAGCATGATATTAAATTTCTTAATATTTTCATTAAGACATCGTTTTAATCAAAATCGGAAATCATCAAAATACACATTTTTCTTCTCAAGAAAAACATACATGTGATCATTAGATTTAAATCTAACATTTTATTCCATTAACATAAAACATACAATTTTTAAGAAAAATAATTATTCTAAAAAGGAAAATGCATCATGGAAAACATCAAGTAATTTTAAAATAAATTAAGGAGGTTTCGATTACCTCATCGTTAAATGCCATTAAGGCGTAATTTGCCACCTCGCCTTTCTTGATTTTCTCTTCGTCTTCGGAGGAGCTCGATTCATCCCACTTTATGTTCTTCTTCTGGTGTTCAAAGCAAGTAGTTCCATTCTTTTTGTTCTTAAATTTTTGTTTCTTAAATTTTTTAAATTTCTTAGTGAGTAGTTCTTTTTCACCATCATTTGAGCTTATGCTCTAGTGGTCTTCAAATGTTCTATGTCCCAAATCCTTCTTGTTCTTTGGAAGGTGGTTTTGTTCATCATGTTCATCATGTGCATTGCGCACCATTTCATATGTCATTAATGAGCCAATAAGTTCTTTAAGTAGAAAAATATTTAAATCTTTTGTTTCTTGTATTGCTATTACTTTTGATTCCCAAGCTTTAGAAAGTGATAGTAAAACTTTACTAACAAGTTCAAAATTCAAGAAATATTTGCCAAGAGCTTTTAAACCATTGATGACATCCGTAAAATGGGTGTACATGCCAACAATGGTTTCGCTCTGCTTCATTCGAAAAAGCTCAAAATCATGCAATAAAATATAAACTTTCGAGTCTTTGACTTTACTAGTTCCCTCGTGCGTGATTTCAAGTGTTCGCCAAATATCAAAAGTCATTTCGTACATAGAAACCCAATTAAACTCGTTTTTATCTAAGGCATAAAATAAGACATTCATAGCCTTTGCATTTAAAGAAAAATACTTCTTTTCCAAATTCGACCATTCGTTTATCAGTTTAGAGGGAAGTTGAAAACCGTTTTCAATAATATTCCATAAATCCAAATTCATAGAAATCAAGAATACTCTCATTCGAGTTTTCCAATAAATGTGGTCCAATCCATTAAACAACGGTGGACGAACAACCGAAAAGCCCTCTTGAAAGCCATAAAGAGCCAATTCTCATGGGTGTAAATTCAAAATGAGAAATACCAGGCTCTGATACCAATTGTTAGGATCAAGAGTACTAAGAGGGGGGGGGTGAATTAGTGTAGCGAAAAACTTTCGACGATTAAAACTGCGTTTGTACGTTGAAGTCCGATTCCGACGTAAAAGTCATTTCATGCAGATAATAACTTTGAAAGCTTACCGAAACTTATTTGAAGTAAAGAGGAAGGCAGTTTGTAGTTAAGATAGAAATCAGAATGTAAGCGCAAACTGAAATATGATGTTCGTATGATAAAATCGATTTCCATCTTAACGCCGATTTGCAGAAATACTTAACTATGAAACACGTTCGTAAATTAGCAGAGGACAGTAAGCTACTGAGGAGGTTTGCAATAAAGATAAGATGCTCAAAGTAAATGCAAACTGAGATTTAGAGTGGTTCGATCAGTCTTGACCTACATCCACTTTTGGCTTCCTCCACCAACGAGGTCACCGACGTCCACTAGAGGCCTTCCTTCAATAGGCGAAGGCCAACCACCCTTTTACAGTTTCACTCCTTTTGACGGACTTAGGAGACAACCCTTACAAACTTTTCTCTCCTCTCTTGAAAGATCAAAACTTGGAAGAAAAGAGGGAGGATAACTTCTAGACTTTACAACACTTTTGAGCTCTAAAATCACAGAGTAAGATCAAGCTTTCGGTGCCCTTTCATGTAGGAAAGGGTGGGGTATATATAGGCCCCAAACTAGTTTGAATTTGGAGCTCAAAAATATCTTTTCTGGATTTTTGGCGTCCTAGCAGTACCACCTCCTAACTGGGGCGGTACAACCGCTTGGCAACTCAGAGACTGAGCCTCTAGACGGTGCCACCACCTGACAGGGGCAGTTGCACTACCTGGTAGAGCTTGGAGACCGAGCTCAAGCAGTTCCACCACCTGTTAGGGGCGGTTGCACCACCCAGTCTCGCTCGGAGACTGAGCCCAAGCGGTGCCACCGCCTGCCTGGGGCGGTTGCACCGCCCAGTCTCACTCGGAGACTGGGCCTAGGCGGTGCCACCGCCTGACCTGGGTGGTTGTACCGCCTAGCTTTCCTAGGAGACCCTCTCCTGGGTGTTGCCACCGCCGACCCTAGCGGTGCCACTGCCTGGCAGGAATTCTGGTCCGAATGGGTTGATCCATTCGGCCCAATTTGGGTCTATCATGGGCCCAATTGCCCCCAGATTAAGTTAATGGGATCACCTCTCATTCCTAACTTAATCTACATGCTAACTATGACATTTCTTAAGACATTTATTACAACTTGCTCCGGTGCGTCAATCGCTTCTTCCAGTGAGCTTCCGACGAACTTCCGGCGAACATTCGACGAACCTTCGGTGATGCTCCGGCAGACTTCCAGCAAACTCCTGGACTTGCGACGATCCACTTGGCGAGTTCCGACGAGCTTCTTTGGTAAGCTCCTAGACTTCTTAGATTTATTCCCATAAAACCTCCGATAACCATCCGGACTTCCGTCGAACTCTCAAACTCCCAACGTGATCATGGTCTTGACTCCAGCGTAACTCCTGTTGCATGTCTTATTTGCATCGTAGTTAATCATGCACACTTAAAACAAAACTTCGATTGAGACAATTAATCCTAAGCAATTAATCAAGTTGTCCGGCATGTCTTTGGTCCCTCGACGCTTTGTCCGATTATTCGGCGCATCGTCCTCTCTTGCGGCCTATTGCTCAATCGGCCAGTTGACTTCGCAACTCCGATATCCTTGGCACAATACCCGCTCTTCTTGGCCTGATGCCCGAGTCCACAGCCCGAAGCCTTCTGTCGATACTTTGACCGATCCACCGGCCCGACGTCCAATCTTCTAACATGTTCCTCCGGCACAACATGATTTTTTTCTGCTTTAATTGTCTCATCCTGATCGAAGCATCCTGTGTCACTCAAAACGTAGATTAAATCATAAACATATATCAAGTGGTTTCATCATCAAAATACGAGATTCAATAGCTTTAACTAGGGATAAGAGGGGTATTTATAGGCTTCAAGTTGATTCAAACTTGGAGCATAAAACTTTTCGATCCCGGGTTCCTCGGGCATGGGTGGTACCACCGCCTGCGTTGGGCGGTACCACCAGCCTAGCGTCAGTTTGCCTGACACTGCCCTGGGCAGTACCACCGCCTGGGGGGTAGTGCTGTGCGGTACTACCACCTAGACTAGTAGTACCATCTCCTGGCACTCTGCTAGGGGCGGTACAACCGCCCAGACTAGCGGTACCACCGCCTAACATAGTCTCGAAGACTATACCACGATAGTGAGACTTCTTGGGGCATTGTTTGGGCTTCTTATTGGGCCCAACATAGTTCTTATATGGGCCTAGCTGGCCCCTAATTGGGTTGGCCTAAATCCAAGCCCAATTACGTGCTAACTATGAAATCCTAAGACATTTTCTAAGCAAAACAAGTCCCTATGTCTATTCTTCCAACGAGCTTCTAGCGAACTTCCGGCGAACTCCTGGACTTCATGACAATCTTCTTGGCGAGTTCCGACGAGCTTTTCTGACAAGCTCTGAGACTTCTCGGCTGGTTCCTCCAGAACTTCTGATGAACGTCCGGACTTTTGACGAACTCTCGAACTCCTAATGTAATCGCGTCCTTGACTCCAAGACTTTATTTTGCTTCGTACCTTGCTATTGTAGTTAATCCTGCACATGAAAAAATACACTTTGATCTAGATAATTAAAACTAAGCATTCATCAAGTTGTCCGGCTTGTCATTGGTCCCTCGACGCTTCGTCCGATTCTTCGGCGCATCATCCTCTCTTATGGCCTATTGCCCAATCGGCCAGTTGACTTCGCAACTCCGATATCCTTGGCACAATATCCGCTCTTCTTGGCCCGATGCCCGAATCCATGACCCAAAGCCTTCTGTCGATACGTCGACTGATCCATTAGCCCGACGTCCAATCTTATGATATGTTCCTCCGGTCCAACATGATTTTTCCTGCTTTAATTGTCTCATCCTGATTGAAGCATCATGCATCACTCAAAACACAGATTAAAGCATAAACACTTATCGATTGGTTTCGTCATCAAAATTTGAGATTCAACATACTTCTCTTGTTAGTGATTTCGATATATTAAAAGTTGAGCACAATGATAGTTTAGCTCTATATACAAAATGTGATGAACTAGAAATACTTTAAAAGAAAAACTTGCTACTCAAAGAAATCTTAGAAAAATTTGAGGTTGGTAGCAAGTCCTTGAACATGATCCTTGCCAATAAGGGTCACGTTCATAGAAAAGGTGGAATTGGATTTGTGAGTAGCTCTCACCAAGATCCAACCACCTTTGTTAAAGGCCCTACTTTACATGTTTCATCCCGAAACAAATGCAACTTTTGTTGCAAATTTAGGCATGTAGCTTATCATTGTCCATTTAATAAATATAGTCCACAAAAATTGAATTAGGTTCCTGAAGGAACCATAAAGAACTTCGTGCAAAATGATAAGTTAAGCCGATCGATTTTTGAGGTACCCAAGATCAAATGAGTACCTAAAAATCATCCTTTTTTGTAAAAATGTTTACCATCATAAGTTAGGAGCAAGAGATGGTACCTTGATAGTAGATGCTCAAGGCATATGACCGGAGATCCATCTCAATTCTCTAAGCTCACTAGCCTAGATGAAGGATATGTCACCTTCGGAGATAACAACAAGGGTAAAATCATTGGCAAAGGAACCATAGGTAACAAATCCAACCTTTTTATTGAAGATGTGTTATTGGTTGATGGCTTAAAGCATAACCTTTTGAGCATTAGTCAATTGTGTGATAAAGGATATATTGTTAGATTTGAATCTAATGCTTGTATTATAGAAAAACTATACAAAAATAAATCTATGATTGCCCTAAAATAAAATAATATATACACTAGCAATATTAATGATCTTTGTAATGAAATATGTTTTTTGGTTCTAAATGATGATGCTTGGCTTTGGCATAGAAGATTAGGTCATGCTAGCATGAAACTAATCTCTCAAATCTCATCTAAAGAACTTGTAAGAGGAATTCCTCACATTAAGTTCATTAAAGATAATGTGTGTGATGCATGTCAACTAGGAAAACAAATATAAGGTAGTTTCAAACCAAAGAACCAAATAAGTACCTTTAGACTATTGCAATTGATCCATATGGACTTGTTCGGATCAATTGCTATATCAAGCCTAGGAGGTAGCAAAAACACCTTTGTTATTGTGGATGATTCTAGTAGATACACATGGACTTACTTTTTGGCATATAAAAGTGATTGCTTTAGGTATTTCTCTAAGTTTTGTAAACTTGTTCAAAACGAAAAGGGTTTTATGATTTCATCAATTCGAAGTGATCATGGTAGTGAATTTCAAAACCATGATTTTCAAGAATTTTGTGAATCCAATGGATACAAAAATAATTTCTTTACTCCAAGAAATTCTCAACAAAATGGAGCACTAGAAAGAAAAAATAGAAACTTACAAGAAATGGCAAGAACCATATTAATGAACATAACCTACCCAAATATTTTTGGGTTGAAGCCGTAAATACGACAAGCTATGTCATGGATAGGGTTCTAGTAATACCATTACTCTCTAAAACTCCTTATGAGTTGTGGAATAACAAAAAACCCAATGTTTCATATTTTAAAGTTTTCAGATGTAAATGCTTTATCTTGAATGAAAAAGATGCCTTAGGTAAATTTGATACAAAATCCAATGAAGAAATTTTTCTTGGCTATTCTTCTATCTCTAAGGCTTTTCGCATTTTTAATAAAAGAACTTTGTTATAGAAGAGTCCATTCATGTTGTTTTTAATAAGTTTTCAAAGTTAAGAAAAATAATCTTGATAATGATTTTAATTTTGATGCTTTGAATTTAAATGAATCCCTTTCTCCATCTAGCAACTTGGATGCATCTTCTTCCAAAACATCCTTACCTAAGGAATGAAAGTATATAGATGCTCATTCCAAAGAGCTAATAATAGGAGACACATATAAAGGGGTTCAAACTTGTTCTTCTCTTAAGAGTTTTTGTGCCAATGTTGCTTTTCTCTCCCAAATTGAACCTAAATGCATTGACGAAGCCTTAAAAGATGATTCATGAGTTATCACAATGCAAGAAGAATTAAATTAATTTGAAAGAAATAAGGGGTGGATGCTTGTTCGAAGGCCAAATGACCATTTAGTTATTGGTACTAAATGGGTCTTTAGATACAAGAAAGATGAATTTGGTATCGTGATTAGAAACAAGGCTAGATTAGTGGCCAAAGGTTTTAACTAAGAAGAAAGTATTGATTATGAAGAAACCTTCGCTCTTTTGGCACGATTAGAAGCCATAAGGATGCTCCTTACCTATGCTAGTAGTAATAATTTTAAGTTGTTTCAAATGAATGTTAAAAGTAATTTTCTTAATGACTTTATTTTTAAAGAAGTTTATGTTGAACAACCCCCTAGATTTGAGAATGATAAGTTCTCTAATCATATGTGTAAATTGACTAAAGCTCTCTATGGTTTAAAATAAGCCTTAAGGGCTTGGTTTGAAAGACTTAGCTCTTTTTTTATTAAAAATAATTTCTCTAAAGGCAATGTCGATACTACATTATTTATCAAAAATTTTGAAAATAATTTTCTTATTGTTCAAATTTATGTTGATGACATTATTTTTGGCTCTACAAATGAATCCTTATGTGAATCATTTGCCAAAAGCATGAGTGTAGAGTTTGAAATGAACCTAATGGGGGAACTAACTTTCTTTTTAGGCTTACAAATCAAACAACATAAGGATAATATTTTTATTAGTCAAACAAAATATGCATTAGACTTGCTAAAATGATTTAATATGGATAGTTCAAAGGCTATCAATACTCCTATGAGTACGCTGCAACTAGACCAGATATCATGTTTAGTGTAGGACTTTATGCTAGGTTTCAATCGAATCCTAAGATATCTCATCTGAAAGTAGTTAAAAGAATACTTAGATATCTTAAAGGAACCACAAATTTAGGATTATGGTATCCAAAATCCAAGAATTTTGAGCTAATTGCTTATGCTGATACGGATTTTGCTGGGTGTAAACTAGATAGAAAAAGCACATCAAGAACATATCAATTTTTGGGACATGCACTTGTTTCTTGGTCATCCAAGAAATAAAACTCAGTTGCACTATCTACAACCGAAGCTGAGTACATTGCAACTAGTGCATGCTGTGCACAAGTTGTATAGATGAAAAACACTTGAAGATTATAAGATTCATCTTAAAAATATTTCCATAAAATGTGATAACACAAGTGCAATATGTTTAACAAAGAATCTCATTCAACACTCAAGAACAAAACATATTGATATTAGACATCACTTTATACGAGATCATGTCACTAATCATGATGTAATTCTAGAGTTCATTGATACTAAACATCAATTAGCTGATATTTTTTACAAAGCCTTTTAAGTGAAGAATAATTTGATTTCATTAGAAGAGAATTAGGAATGTTGATTTGTCCAAATGCATGAATTTCAGGCTTTCTTTATTCTATGATCAATCACTTAAAAACTTAATTCTGAAAATATTATGATACAAAGTTTATATGATTATATGATTCAAAAGTTTCCATGATGATGAGCATGTTTTACCTTCATGATTGTGATTGAAGAGCCATAACAAAACTTTGTCCGAATGCATGATTTTGTACTTCTCTTCTGGACTTAATGTATTTCTTGAATGGAGCTTTCATGAGCCTATGTCATATCAAGTTTGTTTCATATCAATGCTCCATGATTTTTAACATATGAAATTAATTAACAAATGCATCTCTCATGGATTTACCTTGTGAAAAATTATTTTTAATCGAGAAATGGATTTGATGCAATGATTCTTTCACATGAATTCCTTCTTGATGAAGGAAGATTTCTTTTTGAGATAAACACTTACAAGGATTTAATTTCACATGTATATCTTGATCCTTGTGAAAATGAAGCATGATTTAATCTCTTATCGTTTTTAAACTTCATTCAAAGTTAGTTCTCAATGGCTTTCCTCCTTCATGCAAAACGTTAATGACAAATAAAAATGGAAGAAGTAATGAAGACTATCTCCTTAATGAACTTTTGAGTGATACCATGTCATGATCACTTGAAAAATAATTTGTATGAATGGTATCTTATCACTTATTGTTGAAAAATAATATGAATTTTTACCACACTTATTACTATGCTTGAAATACGCTTGAATCGTTCTCCATTTTGTTGATGGCAAATGGGGAGAAATATATGGTAAATTGATGATAGAATGAATTGCTATACACTTGAAATATATGCATTATGTTAAGATATCTAGAGCTCAATTTGTAATTTTACAATGTTGATATCTTGTCATATGATGAATTGCTATGATTGTCATATTTGCATTATGTTAAGATATCTAGAGCTCAATTTGCAATTTTACAATGTTGATATCTTGTCATATGATGAATTGCTATGATTGCTATATTTGCATTATGTTAAGATATCTATAGCTTACATTGTAATTTTACAATGTTGATATCTTACCATATGATAAATTGCTATAATTGATATCCTTCATGTTTGAAATATAAGACTTGAAAATGGATGTCATGCCTTGACATCATTTTCAGAAAGATACATCATGATAGAAATCATGATGGGGGTATTGATAAGTTTAAATGAACTTAACTTATTAATATGTCTCTTGAATTCAAAGGCTTTGAATTCAAAATGACTTATCTTAAGGATGACATATAGATAGCGAGAGTTAAGGTTAACTCCGTCATCAATTGATTGTCATCATAAAAAAGGGGGAGATTATTGAATCTCGGATTTTGATGATGAAGTCAATTGTCATTTGTTTATCTAATCTATATGTTGAAATAAGTGTGCAGGATTAACTACGATGGTAGTAAGACATGTAACAAGTGTTGAGCTAGAGTCAAGACCAAGATCATGTTGGGGGTTTGAGAGTTCGTCGGAAGTCTGGACGTTCTGTCACGGCCTTAGCTAGAATTGCCTAAGGCGTGATGCACCCTTGCGGTCAAGACGCGAACTTAGCTTGCGTTGCCTAAGTCACGAGGCACCCTTGCGGCAAAGACACGGACTTAGCTTGCGTTACCTAAGTTACGCTTCACCCTTACAATATTGCTCTGCAAAGATCAGCCCACTTGCAACCTCTCGCAGGTCCTGAAGGACCTATAAAAGAGAAAGTTGATTAGTTCAAAAGAACAAGCGACGGACAAGTCCCGACGTCTCGTGAAAAGGGGAAGCTTTATAAGCAATTCAGCGAGCACCTTGCATGCACAAGAGAAAAGAGGGAGGGGGAAAACAAGGACTTTAGAGGGTTGAATGAACAACTGCAAGTCCACAAATAGCTACTCACCGAGTGCCGGCCGCGACAACAAGTTCCCGTCAAGGTAACGTGCGAACTTGCGAAAGGTTGTTCAACGCCCGACACTATACCGAAGCCCCATCCAACCCTCTGCCACCCGGGGGGTTCAAAGGGGCTGAGATGGCTGACGTTTTGGTGAGTGGAGGTGGGCTGTAGAAAACAGCCCGCGGCACACGAAAACAGAGTTGTTTTGGGGCTGTTTTGCTCGGTTTGGTGAGCGATCGCTTTGTAGCGCTGTAACTTATTCGAACTTATATTTTTACAAGCAAAATAACTCAAAACTAAGGCAAAATAGGTTGCCAAGTAGCTATACATGTAGATGAGAGCGACGAACGGTTCATTGACGGAGTTGTTGCAGGTGCACGACGACTGTTCGTGACATTCTCCCCCACTTAAACTATCGACGCCCTCGTTGACGCTTGTTTGTAGTTCTTGATGATTACATCTTCATGTCGTAGGGTGTCTTCAGGCTTCAAACTGACTTCAGTTCGGGGAAGCTTTCGCCACTTCACCAAGTACTCAGTTTGCTCAGGTAGCTTTATCTTACGGTCCACCAGAATGGTTTCAACTCGCTTCTCGTCGGAGGCTGTGATGGGAGGTAGCCGAGTTGGAATACTTCAGGAAGCATCTTACGAATCCGAGTGGTAGGCTTTTAGGTTGCTGGCATGAAGAACGTTGTGAATTTTGAACTACGCCGACAACTGCAACTTATAAGAGACGTTGTCTACCCTGCTAATAATTGGGAAGGGCCCTTCATACTTGCGCACCAATCTTTTGTGGACTTTGTTCCTAAAGAATTGGAGTGATGCTGGTTGGAGCTTTAGCAACACCAAATCGCCAACCTTGAACTCTTGCGGCCTTCCCAAGTATGCCCACTTCTTCATCCTTTTTACCGCATTCTCCAAGTAAACCTGCGCAATATCTGCATTTCGGTGCCACTTCTTTGCAAAGTGGTAGGCTGACGGACTACTTCTAGTATACCCAATTGCCATGGTGTGAGGAGTTGACGGTTGTTGTCCGGTAATGATCTCGAAGGGGCTCTTGTTGGATGCAGAGCTCCGCTGCAAGTTGTAGGAAAATTGGGTCCAACAGCTTCACCCAATCTCGTTGGTTGGCACTCACGTAGTGTCGGAGATATTGCTCCAGGAGCGAGTTTATTCTCTCAGTTTGGCCATCCGTCTGGGGGTGGAGACTTGTGGAGAATTATAACTTGGATCCCAACAGTTTGAATAACTCGGTCCAAAATCGTCCTAGGAATCGAGCATCCCGATCACTGATAATATTATGCGGGACTCCCTAATATTCATCACATCCTTCATCATCAGCTTGGCCGCCTCCTCTGCTGAACAGTGTAGGGGAGCAGCAATGAAAGTTGCATACTTTAAAAATCGATTGACTCCCATGAGTATCGATCCGAGTCTCCTTACTAGCGGCAAGCTCGATATGAAGTCTAAGGAAATGCTCTCGCACAGCCTTTCTAGTATAAGCAACGACTCCAAAAGTCCCACCGGCTTTCACTGCTTCGCCTTGTCTTGTTGGCAAATGAGGCATGTTTGAACATATTCCTCCACATCAGTCCCCATCTTCGGCCAATAGAAGGTCCTCTCCACAAGAGCCAACATTCGATGAATACCTGGGTGTCCAGCCCAAAGGAAATCGTGACACTCTCTTAAGAGTTCACGCCTCAAATTGTCCACTCGAGGAATATAAACCCGATTCCCTTTTGTGTACACGAGTCCCTCCTAGACCTAAAATCGTCGTGCCTTGCCTTCTTTGATGAGCTGCATCAGGAGAACTGCCTGGGGATCACCATACAGTCCATCCCTGATCTTGGAAAGGAAGTTGGAGTGCAATTGACTTGCTTGGCCTCCGCCCTCCAATTGTACGGCATTCACGCGCTTTACTTTCCGACTCAATGTATCGACCACGACATTTGCCTTCCGAGGCTTATACTCCATTGCCATATCAAATTCAGCCAAGAAGTCCTACCACCATGCTTGTTTTGGGGAAAGTTTCTCCTATATTTGGAAATAGCTCAGACTGATGTTGTCTGTCCTCAGCATAAATCGCGATCCAAGAAGGTAGAGTCGCCAAACTCGTAGATAGTGGATCACCGCTGTCATCTCCTTCTCGTGCATTGGATACCGCCGCTTGGTCTTGTTGAGCTTGTGGCTCTCGTAGGCCACCGGATATCCTTCCTACATGAGTACTCACCCAATAGCGAAGTCTGAAGCATCTGTATGGACTTCAAAAGGCTCCCCATAGTCTGGTAATTTGAGCACTGGTTCTTCCATAACAACAGCCTTCAGATCTTGGAATGCTGTTTCACATTTGTTTGACCACTTCCAAGGCTGCTCCTTCTTCAGTAACTTCGTCAGTGGAGTTGCACGCTTCGAGTACCCCGCTATGAAGCATCGATAGTAGTTGATGAAACCAAGGAAGGATCTCAACTCTAGCACCTTCTTTGGAGTTCGTCATTCTGCAACCGCATGCACTTTTGATTTGTCCATACGAATGGAACCATCACTGATTCGATGCCCCAAGAATAAGATCTTCATTTGGGCAAAGTAGCATTTCTCCCTTTTTACGAACAAAGTGTTCTCCCTGAGAACCTTAAAAATTGTCTGAAGGTGCTGAACATGCTCCTCGAGCATTTGGCTGTATACAACGATATCGTCTAAGTAGACAACCACGAACTTGTCCAAATACTCCCTGAATAGTTGGTTCATGAGAGTGCAGAACGTGGCTGGAGCATTGGTTAAGCCGAAAGGCATCACCAAGAACTCAAATGCTCCATACCTGGTCACACAGGTAGTCTTCGCTTCGTCGCCTTCAGCAATGCGCACCTGCCAATACCCCAACCGAAGGTCGAGTTTTGAGAAATACTTAGCTTTGCCCAACTGGTTGAACAAGTCCGCGATGAGTGGGATGGGATACTTGTTCTTCATTGTCACTTTGTTAAGGGCTCGGTAATCGACGTATAGTCGGAGGCTCCCATCTAGTTTCTTCTGGAAGAGAACTGGAGCTCCAAAAGGTGGTTTAGAGTTGTGGATGAGACCACCGCTTAGCAGTTCACCTAACTGCTTTTTGAGTTCTGCCAACTCTAGCGGGGACATGCAGTAGGGTGGTCTCGCTGGAGGTTTCACTCCTGGCTCCAGCTCGATGCTGTGATCCACGCCTCTGTGTGATGGAAGAGTCTTCGGTAACTTGGGTGGCATAACGTCATTGAACTCTTTCAGGACGTTCGCCACCACAACAGGTTCTTGAATGGCCTTCTCATCGAGTGGCTCTAGCTTCATAGCAGCCACGAATGTTAATTCACATTTTCGCACCCCTTTCTTAAATTGTAATGCCGATATGTGTTGGGGCTCCTTGTTTCCTCTCCGAGAGACAGAAACCACGTAGGGGTCATCACCTCCCATCATACACAGGGAGTTCAAGAACGGCATTGGCACCAACTTCGCCGCGTGCATGAACTCCATTCCAAGAATCACTTAGAAATCATCCAGTGGCAATGCTATCATGTTGGTGTTCCCACTCCATGTCCCGAGTTTGATGGGAACTCCCTTCGCCAACCCAGAGATTCGCCTGGCCTCCGAGTTCACCCCCTTTATTCAGCTTGGGCTCTTCTCTAAGATCAACCCAAGTTGCTTTGCTTCTCAATCGGCTATGAAGTTGTGGGTAGCGCCCGTGTCCACCATTGCACGGGTCGTTTGGCCATTTAGCTTGATGTCCACATACATCAGCTCACTACTTCCTGCTTTTTGTAGCTTTGACTTCATGTTCTCCTCCACTTGACCCCGCATGGCGTTCAACAAATGCATTGCTCCCATCCGGGGTCCTTGCGACTCCTTGTCGTTGCTGCTGGATTCAGAACTGCTCGAACTAAGAGCAACAACTTTGCCCTTGTCCAATCGGGTGAGGTGGATGGAAGCCGTCAAAGCATTGAGTGCCTGTTTTCGGACTTCCGTCGAACTCTCGAATTAGCAACAAATCCTTCGCGCTTGACTCCAACACTTTGTTTCGCTTTATGTCTTCATCGTTATCGTAGTTAATCCTGCACACACAAGCCAAAACTCTACTCCGATCTAGACAATTATTACAACGTGAATTGACATTCTGTTGCCCGGCACGTCATTGGTTAGCGCTTCGTCCGATTCTTCGGCGCATCGTCCTTTCTTGCGGCTTGTTGCCCAATCGGCGGTTGACCTCCGTAACCCCGATATCCTTGGAGCAATTCTGCTCTTGGCCCGATGCCCGACGTCCGAAGCCTTCTGCCATCCAATATCCTAACGTGATCTCCTCCGGCGCAACATCAATTCCTCCTGCGTTAACTGTCTAATCCTGATCGAGTAGACCTGCATCACTCAAAATGCAGTTAAACATCTAAACACAATCAATTAGTTTCATCATCAAAATCCGAGATTCAACACAGTTATGGCAGTGGTACCACTAGGACCCCAAAAATCCAGGAATGGATACTTTTGAGCTCTAATTTCAAACTGATTGGGGCCTATATAAGCCCCACCCTTTCCTGCATGAAAGGGCACCAAAAGCTTGCTTTAATTCTGAGTATTTGAGGGCTTAAAAGTGTAGTAAAAGCTAGAGTTCTTCTCCCTCTTTCTTTCTAAGTATTGATCATTCAAGAGAGGAGTGAAAACTTGTAAGGGTTGTCTCCTAAGCTCGTCAAAAGGAGAAAAGCTGTAAAGGGTGGTTGGCCTTCGCCTATTGAAGGAAGGCCTCTAGTGAACGTCGGTGGCCTCATCGGAGGAGGAAGCCAAAAGTGGATATAGGTCAAGATTGACCGAACCACTCTAAATCTTAGTTTGCATTTACTTTTTGCTATTTATCTTAACTGCAAACTGCCTTCATTATTTTACATCAACTACACCTCCGTATGCTTTCAATTTAAAGATATTTTTGGAACGATTTTTGATGAAATCAGATTTTAACTGACGAATGTTTTCCGCTGCACTAATTTACATCCCCCCCCCCCCCCACACCCCCTCTTAGTGTGCTCTTGATCGTAACAATTTCTCTACTCCAAGAAATCCATAACAAAATGAAGTTGTTAAGAGAAAAAATAAGAGTTTATAAGAAATGATAAGAACTATGCTTAATGAACATAGCCTGCTTAAATAATTTTAGGCCAAAGCCGCTAACATGGTATGTTATGTCATGAACAAGGTTCTTGTAAGACCACTACTTTCTAAAACTCCTTATGAATTATGAAATAATAAAAAACCTAATATGTCATATTTTAAAAATTTTATTGTAAATATTTTTTTTTAAATGAAAAATGATGTTTTAGGAAAATTTGATGCAAAAATCTGATGAAGGTATTTTTCTTGGATATTCTTATATTTATAAAGCTTATTGTGTCTTTAATAAAAGAACTTTAATTATTAAGGAATCCATTCATATTATTTTTAATGAGTTTTTTGCCTAAGTCGTGCGGCACCCTTGCGTGTCCGTCCGCAAAGGTCAGCCTCCCCGAAGCCTTCCATTGTCCCTTAGGACCACCAAAAGAGAGAACGAGTTAGAAAGAATGCCTCAATCGGGATCCATAAGCAAACATCTCCGAAAAATAATTCATAGACAATGCAAATTACAAATAGACTTTACAAGCTCTGAACAGTGGCACAATAACGGGTAAAATGGTCCATTACAGACCGAAGATCTCTCACACGTGTCCACATGACACAACCTTTATTTACAAGCCTAAAGAGGCCACCAACCCAACTAAAATGGGACTATTAAGCCTTCGGCTGCCCCTCTACATGCTGTACAAGGCATGAACATGTCAAAAGACAAGGACATACATAAGCATTACATCAAACATCCTATTTCGAAGTTTGTCCGTGACATTCTCCTCCACTTATTCCTTCGACGTCCTCGTTGAAGCCTTTGTCGACACTGCAACTCCTCGCCTTTGCTGAGTCTTCAATCTTCTGCTCCAGCTACAATGCGCCTCTTGGCTCCCAGCTGCTCTCCGTTGTTTTTGAGTAGTCGAACCTTTGATCCGCCATGCTGCTTCAACTCACCAATGACTCTGACTCTGGTGTGGGGTTGGCTGAGTTGTGTTGATCATTGTTGATTCCTGCGGATCCCCCTAGATGAAGGAAAAGACCATCCTTATTGCGCCAGTCTCTCAAATTCCACATGTTGCTTGAATTGGGTGGATGCTTGTTGGAGCTTTAACGAGCATCGTCTCGCAAACTTCTGAAGTTTTAGGTCCTTCCTCCATAAAATTTTGCTCATTGACTCTTCTTTCACTTAGTTGTCGCATCCAAGTAGGTTCGCATCACTTCCGCTTTCGATTGGCATTTCGTTGGGAAATGAAGCGGACAATCTACTCTCAGCAGCACTGATCACCGTTAGTGAGGATTTGACAACTATTGTCTTCCATTATCTTCGAAGGGTTTTTGAACATATGTAGAGCTCCTCTGCTGGATAGATAAGAGAATTGGGGTACTCGGTTTTACCCATTCTCTTAAGTGTTGAGAAGGCAAAGGTTACTTGACTTCGCCCGCCTCCTCAAGGTTGTACTTCATGCATCGAGCTGGTTACTGGCCTTCTCCTACTCTTTGCTCACACTTCTGAAGCACATGAAGTGTTTGCACTCCTTGCGTTGAGTTAGCTACTGTGATTCACCTTCTCAATGCCATTGAACTTCTGGAATGCAGGAAGTTTTCACCCCAACTTGGAGTAGTTCTCTTATAGGTTTGGTCGCCTCTGGGATTGTACCGTCTTCTCCATCAACCCTGCCGCCTACTCCACTGAGTAGCAAAGGTACAGCACCGCATACTGCTTGCTTCGTTCCTTGGTTATGCACTCTTGCATGACCCGAAATCCTTCACTTTCGGCTATCTTGATGAGAAGCACATTGACACCGGTCTTACGAAGTTCTTCGGCCTCTGCCCTTCAGCCTTGTCTCGGTACTTGGAGATTGCCTCTGCATTCTCCACCTCCTTGGCCCCTTTCACGACCAAGCGCTCTCCCTCCATGAGAGCAAGGGATCAATAACTTTCACGGAAGTCTCGCCTCTGCGGTACCATGGCGCTGCCATGCCCATGGCCCTACTATCCGTCGCCTCGCATCTGCATCCCTTTTCTTCACGATTAGTAGAAATGTTTCTGTGGCACTCCTCTGAGTCCACCTCCATTCTAACTGATGCTTGATTTTGGGTAGCTAAGTCCCTCTGGACTTGTCGTCGCTTCCTCGCCCCTTTCGACCCCTTGCTTCAACACCTTTGTGTTCTCCAAGCAGTCCATTTGGTCGATGGAAAGACATACTGCAACTCCCATGCATGGCCTCTGCCATTACGTTGTAGGGTTTGCACCGATTCTGTTCTCCTTAGCTTCCTTGGTAGCAACGTTCGCTTACTCAGCCTTGTCCTCTGACTTGCCGGGCTCCCTTAAGCAAATATGGGCTCTAGAGCAGTCCAACTCTCCAGCTGCTTCGGTCATACCTCTACATGATCAAGTTCCTCCCATGGAACACACTGGTACTTGCATTCGAACTTTTCCCTTGGTGGAACCCAGCCCCCATATGCTGATGACCAAGGTTTTCATCCGATGCAAAATTCGATGCACACACGGAAGACCCACCTCTACGGTACCATGGCCTTCACTCCTTGAATCCATAGCCCTTCTTGCCGTCGTGTTGTTCACCGAAGTGGAGCTCCCAGTAACTCCCGATCATACCTCCATATGATCTAGTCCCTCCCGGGACTAGGTCGTGTGTATCGCATTGCCATCGAACTGTTCCACCACGATCCATTGCACCATGTCGCCTCCTGGTGACATCTCCATTGCATTCTGATCCTTGTGGAATAAACTCGAATTGTGAACCCTCCATGTGTGGCCTCTGCCAATACATCGCAGGGTCTCCTCCACCTTCGTTTTTGTTCGCTCCTTTGGCAATCGACCTTCATCCACCCACTCTTGGGTCACACCTAGATGAAGCACCGCTCTAGGACAGTCCGTCGCCTAGTAGCTCCCGAAGTCCACCAACTTCATTGTAATTTGTGCACCATTGTCTGGATCCTGGGCCTCTGCCCCTACCAGCACAATCTCCGCTGCGTATCGCTTCCTTCATAGCAACTCGAATGGCAACACTGTGGCATATTCTTCAAGAGTACCCGCCTCTGCGTCCTCTTGCCCCGTGCTAAGGCCTTCTGAACTCAACTTCGCCTCCACAAATTGAGTCGCCTTAGTTCCTCCATCAAATGCTCCTCCGAGATATGGTGCATGTGCCCCAAAGCTCCCTTCGTCTTTGGCACCATGCAAGATGAGTCCGCTCCCTCAGAATGAAGGACCCATGGAACAACATAATCTTACTCTTGCCTCTACAAGAGTTCCTGTCCTTGACCTCTGTCTAAGGAAAGCACTGTGCCTCTGCTCCATGTTCCAACTTCTATGATGGCTCCCTTCAAGCGGCTTGAGTACTTCGCCAAGTCGCCCCCAAGTTGCTCCGCTCCTCGTTTTTGCATTGAGTTGATGGTGGCCCTCGCGCCCACCATTCCACGGGTCAGCCCTCCCTTGAGTCCGATCTCCATATCGACTCCAAGTGTGCCTACCTTTTGTTGAATCTCGGATTTTGATGATGAAATCAATTGATGGGTTAATTGATCTAATCCATATTATTGAGTTAAGTGTGCAGGATTAACTACGATAACCAGAAAACACAAAGCAAGAATACCGGAGTCAAGATCGATGGACGTTTAAGAGTCCGAAGAATCATCGGAGATGCTGCCGGAACCAACCGAGAAGAAATCGGGAACCTATCGGAATTTTTGGAAGTTCACCGAAGAGATCGTCGGAGGTTCACGGAGATCACCGAGAAGGCTCGGCTACTCATTAAAGTCATCACAAGATCGGGAGCTTGATGGGAGTCCGTCGGAAGAAGTTCGTCGGAAAGCTCGCCGAAACAAGACTCGACGTTCGCGGTTGAAAGCTTGCTTAGGATGTGTTTTTGTTATATAGTTCACTTGTAATTAGGATTAGGATTAAGAGATAATCCTATATCCTGGTTAGGGGCCAACTGGGCCCAAAGTCGGATATGGTTTGGGCTAAAATTAAGCCAAACCAGTGAAATTGGAGAGCCAGGCGGTGGCACCGCCTGGCTGGGCGATAGCACTGCCCAACACCCAAGAGCTGGGCGGTGACACCTCCTGGGCTGGGCGGTTGCACCTCCCAGCACCCGAACGCTGGACGGTGGCACCGCTTGGCTGGGCGGTGGCACCGCCAGCATCGGGAACCCAAAGAGAATTCAAATTTTGGAGCCCAAAATTTGAATCCTCTTGAGGCCTATAAATACCCCTCAAATCTCAGCTGAGATTACAACTTTTGAGAAGCATGTTGATTGAGAGAAAAGTCTTAGAAAGTCTTAGCAAGTCTTGTTTTCAATTTGCTAGAGAGTTCTCCTCATTCTTTCTTATTGAAAATTTGTAAGAGGTTGAGCTGTTTGTAAAAGGTTGTAAGAGGGGTATTTACCCTTCCATTTCAAGAGATTTGCTAATGGAAGGTGGGAGCCTCATCGAAGAGGGGCCTCGCAAGTGGATGTAGGTCATTTGACCGAACCACTCTAAAATCGGCGTGATCTCTGGTTTGCATTTCATTATTGCTGTTTACATTACTGCAAACCTTCTTACATGCTTTAGTTCCTTATTACCTTTGCTGAGCAACTTCAAGAATACACTTTCAAGTTAAGTCTTTCAAGTTCCGTTCTTATCATACGAAAGATTTTTCTAAAACCGAAGTTTTAATCCGCTGCACTAATTCACCCCCCCTCTTAGTGCCGCTCCGATCCTAACAAGTGGTATCAGAGCAAGGTTATCTCTCATATTTGGTTTAATACCCAAGAGAGATGGCTTACTCCGGCATGCAAGAGGGCCACTCTATTGCACGTCCACCTTTGTTTAATGGGTCAGATTACACATATTGGAAGACTCGCATGAGGATCTTCCTCATTTCTATGGACTTTGAGCTTTGGTCTATTGTTGAAAACTGATTTCAAAAATCTTCTCTTCCGATGAGCGAATGGAATGAATCGGAGAAGAAGGTTTTTGCTTTAAATGCAAAGGCTATGAATGCCTTGTTTTGTGCACTAGACAAAAATGAATTTAATCGTGTTTCAATTTGTGATTCGGCCTTTGATATTTGGTGAACTCTTGAGGTCACTCATGAAGGCACTAGCCGAGTGAAAGAGTCCAAAATCAACATCCTTGTGCACTCTTACGAACTTTTCCGAATGAAACCAAGTGAGTCCATCGGAGACATGTACACCCGGTTTACGGATGTCATCAATGGACTCAAAGCTCTTAGTAAAGATTTTACTAACTTTGAACTAGTAACTAAAATCTTAAGATCTCTCCCTAAAAGTTGGGATCCAAAAGTTACGGCCATTCAAAAGGCCAAAGACCTTAAAGCATTCCCTCTTGAAGAACTCATTGGGTCTCTAATGACCTACGAAATGACATGTTAAGCTCATGACGAGCTCGAGAACCCCCTTCCAAAGAACAGGAAGGATATGGCACTCAAATCACAAGAAGACCACTTGAAAGGAACATCAAGTGATGAGGACAGTGACAATGACATTGCACTTTTGACTCAAAAATTTAAGAAATACTTAAGAAAGAACAAATTTAAAAATAATACAAAAAACAAATTTGAACAAAAGAAGGACCAAGTGATTTGCTATGAATGCAAAAAACCGGGACACTACAAGAACGATTGTCCTCAAGCCAAAAAGAGAACATCAAAGAAGAAAGCGCTCAAGGCAACGTGGGATGATTCAAGCGCGTCCGAAGAAGAGGAGTCCAACACCGAGCAAAGTTCTCATTACGCGCTAATGGCTTTAGGAGAAGAGGTATGTGATTTATTTAATGAAGATTTATCTTTTGAAGAACTCTCTATCGCTTTTCATGAATTATTTGATGAATGTAGAATTGTTAGCAAGAAGTTAAGTATCTTAAAGAAAGAGCATGCTTTGCTACAAGATAAGTTTGAGAATCTTCAAACTTCTCCATGCTCTAAGTGTGAGCATTTAGAAGCAATAAAAAATGAAAATTTGCTTCTTAAAGAAACCTTAAACAAGTTTAAGGTTGGTAGCAAAGGATTAGATATGATCCTTGCACACAAGGGTCACATCGCAAATAGAAATGGAATTGGATTTGTAAAAGGATTACATCAAAATCCTACCACTTTCATAAAAGGACCTACATTACATGTTTCCTCTTATATGAAATGCAACTTCTGTTGCAAATCCGGACATATTGCCTACAAATGTCCATTTAGGAAAATTAGATCACAAAAATTAATATGAGTTCCTAAAGGAACTATAAAGGATTCAATAATAAATAACAAAATTAGTAGGTCAATTTTTGAGGCACCCAAAATCAAATGGGTACCTAAAAATCATCCTCTTTTGTAGACAAACCCACAAGCTAGGAGCAAGAGATGGTATCTCGATAGTGGATGCTCAAGACATATAACTGGAGATCCATCTCATTTCTCTATGCTCACTAGCAAAGAAGAAGGGTACGTCACCTTCGGAGACAACAACAAAGGCAAAATCATTGGCAAGGGAACTATTGGTAACAAATTTAGTTTTTCCATTGATGATGTTTTACTAGTTGATGGATTGAAACATAATCTCTTAAGTATTAGTCAACTATGCGATAAAGGTTATATCGTTAGATTTGAATCAAATATGTGCATTATTGAAAAACCAAATCATAACATGACTATGATTGCTTTAAAACAAAATAATGTCTATACCATCAATCTTGATGAACTAGGTAATGAAATGTGTTTCTCCGCCGTAAATGATGATGCTTGGCTTTGACATAGGAGATTAGGTCATGCAAGCATGAAAATAATATCTAAAATCTCATCTCAAGAATTAGTATGAGGGATTCCGAATATGAAGCTTATTAAGGATAAGGTATGCGATGCATGTCAACTAGGCAAACAAATAAAAACAAGCTTCAAACCAAAAAATCAAATTAGCACCACTAGACCATTACAATTGATCCATTTGGACTTATTTGGACCAATTGATACAACAAGTCTAGGTGGAAGGAAATATGCTTTTGTGATTGTGGATGACTACACTAGATACACTTGGACCTATTTCTTAGCTCACAAAAGTGATTGCTTCAAGTGTTTCTCTAAGTTTTGTAAACTCACTCAAAACGAAAAAGGCTTCATGATTTCATCAATTCGGAGTGATCACGGTGGTGAATTCCAAAACCGTGACTTTCAAAATTTTTGTGAAGTTAATGGGTACAATCATAACTTCTCAACTCCAAGAAATCCTCAACAAAATGGAGTAGTTGAAAGGAAAAATAGAAACCTACAAGAAATGGCAAGAACTATGTTAAATGAACATAGTTTACCCAAATATTTTTGGGCCGAAGCCGTAAATACGGCTTGTTACATCATGAATAGGGTCCTAATAAGACCATCTCTATCAAAAACTCCCTATAAATTATGGAATAACAAAAAACCAAATATTTCTTATTTTAAAGTTTTTGGTTGTAAATGCTTCATTTTAAATGAAAAGGATGCCCTAGGTAAATTTGATGCTAAATCCGATGAAGGCATTTTTCTTGGTTACTCCTCTGTTTCTAAGGGGCCTTTCGTGTCTTTAACAAAAGGACCTTAGTAATAGAAGAGTCTATTCATGTAGTTTTTAATGAAATTTTTGATTTAAAGAAAAATGATTTTGATGATGATCTTGGTTTTGATAATTTGAATTTAAACGACCCCCCTCCTCAAAATAGCCATTTGAATGCATCTTCTTCCGAAATTTCTTTACCCAAAGAATGGAAGTATGTAGATGCTCATCCAAAGGAGCTAATTATAGGAGATACAACAAAAGGGGTTCAAACTCGTTCTTCTTTCAAGAATTTTTGTGCTAACGCCGCTTTCCTTTCTCAAATTGAACCTAAATGCAATGACGAAGCCTTAAAAGATGATTTTTGGGTCATTGCAATGCAAGAAGAATTGAACCAATTTGAGAGGAATGAGGTATGGAAGCTTGTTCCTAGACCAAGTGACCACTTAGTCATAGGTACTAAGTGGGTCTTTAGAAACAAGCAAGACGAAAATGGTATCGTGGTTAGAAACAAGGCTAGATTAGTGGCCAAAGGTTTCAACCAAGAAGAAGGTATCGATTACGAAGAAACCTTCGCTCCCGTGGCTCGATTAGAAGCCATAAGGATGCTCCTTGCCTATGCTAGTAGTAATAATTTTAAACTATTTCAAATGGATGTCAAAAGTGCTTTCTTGAATGGTTTTATTTCCGAAGAAGTATATGTCGAACAACCTCCCGGATTTGAAAATTCTCTTCTTCCTAATCATGTATTCAAATTAACTAAAGCTCTCTATGGCTTGAAACAAGCTCCTAGAGCTTGGTATGAAAGGCTTAGTTCCTTTCTTATTTTAAATAATTTTACCAAAGGCAAGGTTGATACTACATTGTTTATTAAACATTTTGAAAATAATTTTCTTATTGTGCAAATTTATGTTGACAATATTATTTTTGGCTCTTCGGATGAATCACTATGTGAATCATTTGCCAAATGTATGAGTCATGAATTTGAAATGAGTTTAATGGGTGAATTAACTTTCTTTTTAGGATTACAAATCAAACAACTTAGTGATGGTATATTTCTTAACCAATCCAAATATACATTAGAATTGTTAAAACGATTTAACATGGATAATTCAAAAGCAATAAACACCCCTATGAGTACTGCGACTAAGTTAGATATGGATAAAAATAGTGAAAATTTTGATCAAAAAATATATAGGGGAATGATAGGTAATCTACTCTACCTCACCGCGATTAGACCAGATATTATGTTTAGTGTAGGACTTTGTGCTAGGTTTCAATCTATTCCTAAATTATCTCATCTAAAGAGTGTTAAAAGAATATTTAACACTTTTGTAGACAAACCCACAAGCTAGGAGCAAGAGATGGTATCTCGATAGTGGATGCTCAAGAAATATGACTGGAGATCCATCTCATTTCTCTATGCTCACTAGCAAAGAAGAAGGGTACGTCACCTTCGGAGACAACAACAAAGGCAAAATCATTGGCAAGGGAACTATTGGTAACAAATTTAGTTTTTCCATTGATGATGTTTTACTAGTTGATGGATTGAAACACAATCTCTTAAGTATTAGTCAACTATGCGATAAAGGTTATATCGTTAGATTTGAATCAAATATGTGCATTATTGAAAAACCAAATCATAACATGACTATGATTGCTTTAAAACAAAATAATGTCTATACCATCAATCTTGATGAACTAGGTAATGAAATGTGTTTCTCCGCCGTAAATGATGATGCTTGGCTTTGGCATAGGAGATTAGGTCATGCAAGCATGAAAACAATATCTAAAATCTCATCTCAAGAATTAGTACGAGGGATTCCGAATATGAAGTTTATTAAGGATAAGGTATGCGATGCATGTCAACTAGGCAAACAAATAAAAACAAGCTTCAAACCAAAAAATCAAATTAGCACCACTAGACCATTACAATTGATCCATTTGGACTTATTTGGACCAATTGATACAACAAGTCTAGGTGGAAGGAAATATGCTTTTGTGATTGTGGATGACTACACTAGATACACTTGGACCTATTTCTTAGCTCACAAAAGTGATTGCTTCAAGTGTTTCTCTAAGTTTTGTAAACTCACTCAAAACGAAAAAGGCTTCATGATTTCATCAATTCGGAGTGATCACGGTGGTGAATTCCAAAACCGTGACTTTCAAAATTTTTGCGAAGTTAATGGGTACAATTATAACTTCTCAACTCCAAGAAATCCTCAACAAAATGGAGTAGTTGAAAGGAAAAATAGAAACCTAAAAGAAATGGCAAGAACTATGTTAAATGAACATAGTTTACCCAAATATTTTTGGGCCGAAGCCGTAAATACGGCTTGTTACATCATGAATAGGGTCCTAATAAGACCATCTCTATCAAAAACTCTCTATGAATTATGGAATAACAAAAAACCAAATATTTCTTATTTTAAAGTTTTTGGTTGTAAATGCTTCATTTTAAATGAAAAGGATGCCCTAGGTAATTTGATGCTAAATCCGATGAAGGCATTTTTCTTGGTTACTCCTCCGTTTCTAAGGCCTTTCGTGTCTTTAACAAAAGGACCTTAGTAATAGAAGAGTCTATTCATGTAGTTTTTAATGAAATTTCTGATTTAAAGAAAAATGATTTTGATGATGTTCTTGGTTTTGATAATTTGAATTTAAACGAACCCCCTCCTCAAAATAGCCATTTGAATACATCTTCTTCCAAAATTTCTTTACCCAAAGAATGGAAGTATGTAGATGCTCATCCAAAGGAGCTAATTATAGGAGATACAACAAAAGGGGTTCAAACTCGTTCTTCTTTCAAGAATTTTTGTGCTAACGCCGTTTTCCTTTCTCAAATTGAACCTAAATGCAATGATGAAGCCTTAAAAGATGATTTTTGGGTCATTGCAATGCAAGAAGAATTGAACCAATTTGACAGGAATGAGGTATGGAAGCTTGTTCCTAGACCAAGTGACCACTTAGTCATAGGTACTAAGTGGGTCTTTAGAAACAAGCAAGATGAAAATGGTATCGTGGTTAGAAACAAGGCTAGATTAGTGGCCAACGGTTTCAACCAAGAAGAAGGTATCGATTACGAAGAAACCTTCGCTCCCGTGGCTCGATTAGAAGCCATAAGGATGCTCCTTGCCTATGCTAGTAGTAATAATTTTAAACTATTTCAAATGGATGTCAAAAGTGCTTTCTTGAATGGTTTTATTTCCGAAGAAGTATATGTCGAACAACCTCCCGGATTTGAAAATTCTCTTTTTCCTAATCATGTATTCAAATTGACTAAAGCTCTCTATGGCTTGAAACAAGCTCCTAGAGCTTGGTATGAAAGGCTTAGTTCCTTTCTTATTTTAAATAATTTTACCAAAGGGAAGGTTGATACTACATTGTTTATTAAACATTTTGAAAATAATTTTCTTATTGTGCAAATTTATGTTGACAATATTATTTTTGGCTCTTCGGATGAATCACTATGTGAATCATTTGCCAAATGTATGAGTCATGAATTTGAAATGAGTTTAATTGGTGAATTAACTTTCTTTTTAGGATTACAAATCAAACAACTTAGTGATGATATATTTCTTAACCAATCCAAATATACATTAGAATTGTTAAAATGATTTAACATGGATAATTCAAAAGTAATAAACACCCTTATGAGTACTGCGACTAAGTTAGATATGGATGAAAATAGTGAAAATTTCGATCAAAAAATATATAGGGGAATGATAGGTAATCTACTCTACCTCACCTCGACTAGACCAGATATTATGTTTAGTGTAGGACTTTGCGCTATGTTTCAATCTAATCCTAAATTATCTCATCTAAAGAGTGTTAAAAGAATATTTAACACTTTTGTAGACAAACCCACAAGCTAGGAGCAAGAGATGGTATCTCGATAGTGGATGCTCAAGACATATGACTGGAGATCCATCTCATTTCTCTATGCTCACAAGCAAAGAAGAAGGGTACGTCACCTTCGGAGACAACAACAAAGGCAAAATCATTGGCAAGGGAACTATTGGTAACAAATTTAGTTTTTCCATTGATGATGTTTTACTAGTTGATGG